>NC_134269.1:192312186-192662186 GCF_031893055.1 Leptodactylus fuscus
CCAGCACTGATTGGCCAGAGTACGGAATTCGGCCAATCAGCGCTGGCCAATGCATCCCTATGGGAAAAAGTTTATCTCACAAAAATCACAATTACACACCCGATAGAGCCCCAAAAAGTTATTTTTAATAACATTCCCCCCTAAATAAAGGTTATCCCTAGCTATCCCTGCCTGTACAGCTATCCCTGTCTTATAGTCACAAAGTTCACATTCTCATATGACCCGGATTTGAAATCCACTATTCGTCTAAAATGGAGGTCACCTGATTTCGGCAGCCAATGACTTTTTCCAATTTTTTTCAATGCCCCCAGTGTCGTAGTTCCTGTCCCACCTCCCCTGCGCTGTTATTGGTGCAAAAAAGGCGCCAGGGAAGGTGGGAGGGGAATCGAATTTTGGCGCACTTTACCACGTGGTGTTCGATTCGATTCGAACATGGCGAACACCCTGATATCCGATCGAACATGTGTTCGATAGAACACTGTTCGCTCATCTCTAGTAATTATAAGTAATTATACATTTTTTTTAATAGATAAAAATTTGAAGTTAGGTGGGGGAGGGAGTTTAGTTTATAGGTAGAATTTGCTTTTATCCCGGACAACCCCTTTAATAGTTTATGTCAATTAACAATTATCGATCACTATAAATACTTGGTGGACTTCATAAAAACTGGTGATCTACCCTTAGCATAGATCAATATAAGATCAGCGAGGATTTGACAGCAGGATCCTGGGATCCCAATAGATCAGCTGTGTTGGTTCCCCTTCATAGGCCTTATAACATCGCATTCATTGGTCCCATGGCCTATACGAAACACGTTGCCATTCAAGTGAATGGGCTGAGCTGCGATACCAAGCACAACCACTACACAAATCTGCTTGGTAGTGGTAAATTGATCCGGGGCACAGCAAGAATAAAATGGTATATGGCATTTAGTCTTTTTGTACTAGGTGACAGGTTCAATTTAACCCTTATTATCCTCCATAATTTATCACACATTTCAATACTGTTATAATAGCTAGGCCTGGCGTATAGGCCATTCCCACCACTAGGGTTATGTTATATTAGTGCTATATGTAGCTGTGCAGTGTTATGTGAATTGCTGCCATGCGGTAGAGAAGTGAGAACACATCCGGCCTACAGAGGTCAGCCGATCTGCTTTAGTAAATGCTTGTAGTCACACATGAAATACCAATTCTGTAGTATCTTGTCTTAGACACGCAGCCTGAAAATACACCAGATTTATCGGGTGCATTCACACGGAGTAACGTGCCACGTGACCTGGCACGTATACGCCGTGTGAAATTTTGAGCGCCGTATACGCTCCCATTGATTTCAATGGGAGCCGGGATCGTATACGCTGCGATATTTTGCGGCCGTGATTTTGCGTAGACTGACTAGGTTGCATTTATACCAAATCTTTAGTTGGTTTACTTTGTGGCAGAATTTTTCAATGCTTTTATGATGGATATTGGCGCATCCTGCTGCATTTAAGCCATGCCCCCTTTTATGAGATTCCACACCCACTTGTCAAGCAGGTTGAAAAAAATCTATTCTCATCTAAATGTGCCAAGTAGCATCACATCACAGAAATGCACCAAACATATGCCATGTCTAATTGTATCCACAATAGTAAATCTAGGCCATTGCGTTGTGATGTCATTAACCACTTCCGCCATGTCTGTTTAACCCCTTCCCGACATGCGCCGTAATAGTACGGCGCGTGTCGGGTCTGTAACTATGGCGACCGCCCGGGAGCCGGGCGGCCGTCATAGCCGCCGGGTGTCTACTGCTTTAAGCAGTAGACAACCGGCTCTAATGCCTCCGATCGGTCCCCGGACCGATCGGAGGCATTAACCCCTCCGGCGCTGCTGTCAAAGGCGCCGGAGGCGCCATTTTCCCGGCGGCGCATGGCCGCCGCCATTTTGGCAGGGATCGCCGGCTCCTGGAGCATGATCCAGGGCCGACCCCCGTTGCCATGACAGCCGGGAGCCTTGTTAAAGGCTCCCAGCCGGTCTGCAAATTCTCTCTTTTGCAGGCTGGTGTATACAGCCTGCAAAAGAGATGATGCTTTTTTGCAATGCATTGCAATGCATTAGCATTGTAATGCATTGCATTAGTGATCAGACCCCCTGGGGTTCAACACCCCTAGGGGGTCTAATAAATGCAAAAAAATAAATAAAAAAAAAAGTAAAAAAAAATATAAAAAAATATAAAAAGTATTAAAAGTTCAAATCACCCCCCTTTCCCTAGAACAGATATAAAAGTAGTTAAAAACTGTGAAACACATACATGTTAGGTATCCCCGCGTCCGAAATCGCCCGCTCTACAAATCTATACAAATATTTTTCCTGTTCGGTAAACGCCGTAGCAGGAAAAATAGTCAAAAGTGCCAAACCGCCGTTTTTTCACTGTTTTAATTCTGATAAAAATTTGAATAAAAAGTGATCAAAGCAATAACATTTCCCGAAAATGGTAGAACTACAAAGTACACCCGGTCCCGCAAAAAGAGACGCCCTATGCATCCCCGTACACCTATGTAGAAAAAAAGTTACGGCCGTCGGAATATGGCGACTTTTAGAAAAAAAAATTTTTTAACACCGTTTTGGAATTTTTTTTAGGGGTCAAAATGTAAATAAAACCATATAAATTTGGTATCCCTGGAACCGTACCGAAACACAGAATATAGGGGACATGTCGTTTTGGCTGCACAGTGAACGCCGTAAAACCAAAGCCCGTAAGAAAGTCGCAGAAATGCATTTTTTCTTCAAATCCACCCCATTCTGAATTTTTTTCCTGCTTCCCAGTACATTATATAGAATAATTAATGGTGGCATCATGAAGAAAAAATTGTCCCGCAAAAATTAAGACCTCATATGACTCTGGGAGCGGAGAAATAAAAAAGTTATGGGGTTTAGAAGGAGGGGAGTCAAAAACGAAAAACGAAAATCAAAAAATGCCATCGGCGGGAAGGGGTTAATGCAGGGGTGGGCAATTAATTTTTCCATGGGGCCACATGAGAAATTGAAACTGGCGTTTCTTACAGTCCCATCGGCCTCAGACTGGGTTCCCCCTGCTGTTATCTTTATTGTTACCTTGGATCACAGGAAATATGTCGGTACCTACGGGTATGTATTAAAGTGACTCTATTTGGGTACACTTTTTTACTCATTTACCACCTTCTACTCTTATTGGTCATACTATTGTGGTTAGTGGACATTTGACATCAAGTCCTCTCACCTATGTTTGGTGTGTAATACTAGATATTTAGCTTATACTGGGGATTATATTCCTTCTTTTGTCATCTTTTTGACTTATTTCCTAGTATCTCTTTATTATCTTTTATAGTTGGGGTTATACTCAGTGTGATTGCCGGTGGGAGGGTTATGGTACTCCTCTGCTATTTAATGGGGAAATTTATCTTTTTCCCCATTTGTCTCCCCTGTTTGTCTATGTATTGTATTGTTCTGTGATATTTATTAATAAAATTATATATATTTTTTACGTTTAGTGTCTCAAGTTGTTTGAACTAGAAATTGAAACTGTTCTAGAGAGCTATGCGGCAAATTTAGCGCCACCCACTTCTACATTGACTCCGCCCATTCTCATCCATTTTTCCATGTGCCCCCACACAGTATAATGCTCCTAGAGTCACCCTAACATTATATGAAACCACATTATAACATTCTCCTCCAAATGTCCCACAGTATTAAGTCCCTCTCCTCGTGCCCCAGTTTAAACTAGCAGAAACTAGAGGGGGATATTAAACTGGGGCAGCTGGAGGGGGACATTAAACAGTGGGGGTTGTTGGAGGGGGACATTAAACTGGGGGCAACTAGAGGCCGATATGTCCCCCTCCTGCTACCCTCACGGTTTAATATCCTCCCCCAGTTGACCCCAGTTTAAAGTCCACCTCCAGATGCCTTCAGTTTAACTGCCCCCTACATCTGCCTCCAGTTCCCCCCTCTTGCTCACACATACTGTCTCTTCTCTTCTCCTTATCTTTCATCAGTCTCCATTCCAAGCTGCTTGCTCTTTCTGTGTAACACAACCACACTGTCCTGTGTGGCTCTGCCCACTAACGAATGATCATATCCTAGTCAGCTAAAAGACTTTTGATGACGTCATCAAAGGTCCTTTAGCTGACTTGCCATTCGGCATCTACCTTTATCCTACACCCTATGCGGGCCGGTCAGAGACAGACAGAGGGCTGGATGTGGCCCGCGGGCCATACAATTCCCAGGTCTGTTTTAATGAATACTTGTATTCCGTATAATATAATAATATGTCATATAAACATAATAAATGCAGCTTTTTTTTCTTAGAGGTCAGCAGTGTACTGTTTCCCTGTTATTCCTCCTAGATATGTATAAATAAATTGACAACCTGGTGTTATCATTGACCTTATAAAAGGGGTGTGTTCCCATACGGTCTGTCAATGGCATGTGAGGGAGCCTTCACATGATGTAACGCTGCGCTCATTCTGATCGTAAAAACACGTTCAGAATGAGCGCGTAAAAATCAGCTCCCATTGACTTGAATGGGAGCCGGCATACGTGCGCTCCCCATTGAAATCAATGGGAGGCTTTTTTCCCTATGCTTTCAATATGATATGCGCGTAATATATTGAAAGCAATAGGGAAAAAAAGACTCCCATTGATTTCAATGTTGAGCACACGTATGCCGGCTCCCATTCAAATCAATGGGAGCTGCTTTTTACGCGCTCATTCTTAACGTGTTTTTACATTCAGAATGAGCGCAGCGTTACATCGTGTGAAGACTCCCTCAGACGACTGTGTAAAAACACATAGCCAACTTGAAACACCCAAGTGTCCATGTATTTATATAGTTTTTGTAGGAATAACATAGGGGCAGCACAGTACAGAGCCCTAAGAAAAAAAAACCCTGCATTTAAGATGTATATGATGTATACATTGAACTCAATAATACAACAGTCTCCCAAAGTTCATCAAATGCTAACTGTAGTCCCCCTAATTTTTTGTTTAACTTGAGGGTGTTTTCCAGGGAATTTTTTTTTCACATGCTTATCTTTAGGATAAGTCATAAATATCTGATTATTCAGAGGCCGGTAGCTGGCCCCCACAAGGATCAGCTGTTTGGTGCTGCATCCAATCCCTTTATAGATAACTGTATAGTGGCTGGGGATGTTACTGCAACTGTAACATTGACTTTCTACCATCAAAATACAGAAACAATTTTGTACAAATTTATCTGCATAAAATAACATGAGATTTAATCAGCATAAAACTTACATATTGTGCATATTATTGACAATTGCCATGACAATGACCCATAATTTACAGAAAAAGAGCTTGTTGCGAACAGTTAGGCCAAGTCATTTTTATCACATCTTTTCTCCAACTCGTAAGAAGAAATTTAAGAAATTTTACAATACAAAAGCTCATTGTAAAAACTAGAAAAAACAGAAACAAATATACATCTTAAAAAAATTCTAGCCATAGATTACATGTTCCTTCTTAAATATACATTAACACAAACATATGTCAGATTTAGTCCAGTAGTAGACACAGATCACTGCTCCTTGTTGCAGGGAAATATATGGCAGTAGATCTTTATAAAAGGATAAAAAAAAGTTCGACACTAAAATGCGTGAGCCCATTGATGTATTTCCATAGAATCTTATTTGCGGATCACATTTAGTAGTCCTTTAGTAGCCTGAAGGTCTAGAGACTTCATGAGAGATATTCTTCTTTGATAGTCAGTGTTGTTGGAGATACCATGTTATTACTACTACTGCTACTGCAAATGCCTCCCATCCCTCCAGTGGTCCCTACGGTGGGAGGTGTCGGTGTGGTGGTGGTAGCCTGTTGACTCTGCTGTTGCATCTTCTTCTTATTTACTTTTCTTTCTTTTGCCCTTCTATTTTGGAACCAGATTTTAACCTGTAGAATAAGACACATCACGATATTCATTATATGACAAATGTAAGAGCAAGGCACATAATAAGAACTAGTCTTAGAGGTCGTCCAGATGGCTGAAGTAAAGAGGAATATAAAGTAGTTTTCCACCTTAGATTTCTCTCAAAATTCCAGGCCTGTGCCTTCTGCAGAAGAAAATCTGAAGCCCCATATTCACCCAGTCATTAGCTTCAGATACAATGGGGCTGATCAGTAGCAGAATCAGTACGGGTTCTGTAGCAGAATCAGCTGCGAATGCTGGGCAAAAATCGAACACGACACTACTTTTTTCAGCATCCTGAAAAACTGCATCCAACTGAAAACATTGAGATGCCAACTCTAAGGGTATCATCTCACCAGACTCCCAATGTTTGCCCTTGTCTTCTAGACTGCTACATCCTGAGCTAGTCCTGGTTTGGTAGCAGCTGACCAAACCAGACAGAAGTGTGCAAACAGGGGCTAAAACCAAGACAGACAGGTAAACAGGCTAAAATCAGACAGAGATTAGGAAAGGACAAACATAGGTAGCAGGAGGCACACGGCCCAAGGTAGAAGAAAGCACAAAAACATTAAAGCAGACAAATTATAAAAAGCCCAGAGGCTACAGGCAGATCAGATAAATTAGGAGAAAATTACAGAAAACCCAGAAGTTACGGGTATATAGGATAATTTAGTATACACTGTAGAAAGCCTGGAGACTACAGGTATATAGGATATATTGCAAAAAAGCCCAGAGGCTACAGGAAGACTAGGACTCAAAACAGACTCGGCACTGACAAAACAGAAGCATACTTATAAACAGAACAAAGAACAAGACATTGCTCTGCCCAAGTGAGAATAAAGAAACAAA
The DNA here is from genome assembly GCF_031893055.1 of Leptodactylus fuscus. Lineage (NCBI taxonomy): Eukaryota > Metazoa > Chordata > Amphibia > Anura > Leptodactylidae > Leptodactylus > Leptodactylus fuscus. The sequence continues at coordinate 192,318,973 of NC_134269.1, forward strand.
TTTATGTAGACCCAGTCACACAGAGGCAGGCTGGAGGAAGTTGAACAGGTGAACAGTGTTCACCTGTTCAACTTCCTCCAGCCTGAACACTGAACACTAATTCTTAAAATTGGTAAGAGCATGAACATAACACAAAGGTATCAAATTAATCTCCTTCTGGTAATAAAGGCAGAACATCAGAGAAAAATGGGTGCTGGCCATACAGAAACAGTAAGAGCCCTATCAACCCTACCTCTACTTTGGATGTGGTTTCATAACCCACCACAGATCAGCGGACATTTTAAAGAGCTGAAAATGAAAGCTGTCGATACGCCTTGAATAGCTGTTGACCGAGCACTTGTTCAGCCTACAGCTATTGTCCCTGATGCCCCCATACACATAGATGCTTGATCTGGCAGTGCACCTATGTGTTCTCAATTAGACTGTTAGGGTAGATGTCAGCCAGGCCTGTCAGCAGCTTCGGTAAACAAAAATTTAAGGGGGAACAACATTTTGGTTATTTTGAAGCTTTTAAAGCCAAGTCCAGCTGAGTTTTATAAAGGGTGAGAAGTCGAGATGGGTGAGCCGGGTTTGTCTTAAATGGCCCAAATTGTTCAGTTTTTAATGAAACTGAACAATTTGGGATTCATCTCAGATTAACTAAAATGGGAGAAAATTATTATAGTCTGAGATCTCTTCAGTCCAGGCGCATGACATCAGCAAGGAGACCACAATAGAGGGAAGCGAGTATAAATTTGGTTTATTTTGTACACCTCCACTGGGCCTCCTGAACAGACCACATGTCTATCCAAATAAGTTCAGACCTGTGAAAAATATCATGATAGTAGCTTTTAAATGTGTGTAAGGATGTAGCATTAGCTATCAATTGCATAGTTCGATCTTAGAAGAACCTTACAGTTGAAGTCCCACATTGTGGAAAAGCTGCTTTTTTATGCTGGAGATTTTGCTGTTGTTTTATGAGCCAAAGCCAGGAGTAGATTATGCAGAAGGTAGAAGTATAAGTGTTAGGAGTGGGGCCAGACCCTCCGTGGCGGCATGCAGAGGTTGCCGACCCTCTCCTCTCTTGGTCCATGGCTGTCTTCTTCCGGGTGGTTTAGGGGGCGGACCAGAACCTCCACGGCGGCATGCAGGGGTTGCCGGTGACCTCCTGAGCCAGACTGCAAACTTCTGGCACAGGGTGTTTAACTTGTTTGAGCCTGAGAGACTGGCCATGAGAGAGTATGTGAGAGACGCTCTTTGCAAAGGGCATATTTGTCCTTATACCTTTCCTGCAGGGGCAGGGTTCTTTTTTGTTAAAGAGAAGGATGGTGGTTTGAGACCCTGTATTGACTACTGGGGTTTAAATTAGATTATGATAAAGAACCAATAAGGTACCACTGTGGCCCCTGCAACCTTTATTATGCCCCACAGTGGCCCCTGCAACCTTTATTATGCTCCACAGTGGCCCCTGCAACCTCTATTATGCCTCACATAGAGATATGCAGGGGCTGCTGTGGGGCATAATTCCGCATGCAAGGCACATTTATAAAAACTTCATTAGGAGACATTATGTATAGAAGGGGGCATCATTATATATATATATATATATATATATATATATATATATATATATATATATATATATATATATATATATATCTTGTGAGAAGGTAACAGGCAAAGTGCTGGAGTCCAGGTATTTTAGATCCAGGCTTCTGACGCATGTGTGGTCCAGGGCGGATCTGCAGCAGGCTTCAGTCCAGGTGTAGATCCTAGGTTCATTACTGACCCATAAAAGGCTGCAGATCCTGCATTGTGTGCAGTTCCATTAAGTGAATGGAAGTGTGTAGTTCTGACCTGTAACCCTGAGCTGGTGAGACAATATTGCTACTGTTTTGTTTGTGTGGCTGGAAGTAAACCACATGTACAGTTAGGTTAACCTACTGTTTAGTTAGCACACGGACGAGCAGGTATTTATTTTGTTTTTTACTAAAATTTAAAGCTGTATTTTGTTTATTTTGTGCCTGAAGTCAAGGATTATTTATTTTCCTGGTTTTTTTTTTTTCTAAATAAACCAGTTTGCTGCACGTTTTGTCACTTTCTTGACTGTTTGGGTCCGCACCACTGCTTCTACAGAGCTAACTTTCCCAATATTTATGTGTGTGTGTGTATATATATATATATATATATATATATATATATATATATATATATATATATATATTAGTCAAAGATGTCTGTTTTTCAAACTTTCCAGAGACAAGTCACAGCTGGAAGAAGTGGTTATGGCAGTCTAAAGGGAAGAGATGGGAAATGTGAGCGATTAGTCAGAGACGTCTCCTGTAAGTCACAAAATGTTACAGCCCTGTATTCACTGTAATGTTACCACTTGCGACTCCAGGTCCATCCCCACTATCAGGGGCTCTGGTAAATAGTTTTGGAGCATTGGGTTTGGTGCGGCCCAGAGTGCACAGGACGCTCACCACATTATTTTGCCATTTTGATCAGTGTGTCTGATACTGGTACTTACAATTTTCTTGGTACTGCATCTGTGTACTAACAATAAGAACTTCCTATGTATTTCATGTTCTTTTTGTAGCCATTCTTGTCTTTGGCTCAAAAAACCACAGCAAAATCACAACAAAAAGCAGCTTTTCCACAATGTGTGGCTTTAGCCCATAGGTTTTTAGTATGTGTGTTGATCCTAGGGCAGAATAATCTGGTAATAACATTATACAGGAATTGGTTTACCTGTCTCTCCGTTAGTGACAATGTCGCTGCCAGCTCTGCCTTCCTTCGTATTGTAATGTAGCGGCTGTAGTGAAATTCTTTCTCCAGCTCAAGACGCTGATGATCTGTGTATACAACACGGTATTTGTCTTTTGTTCTTGTCTTGCCTAGAAGAGAACATAAAAAGACATGTAACATAAAATCTAGAACTTCGTGCAAAAATAAACATAAAGGGTTGTCCAGGACATCAACTTTTATGGCCTACCCTTAGAAGCTGCAGTGATGGTGTCCAGCCACCTTACAGGGACCTCCCTAAAATGGAGTGACCTTAAAGACTTTAATGAAGAGTAGGCAACTCTCTCAGGTGGCCGGGATAACTGTCAATTTTTATGTAAGCTGGGCTCTTTATTAGAACCCAATTTACGGCCATAATTAAAGCCCATGTCACAAGAAAGAGGCGTGTCCATGCCTATAAGGGGTGCGGTTTCACCTAATAAATATTGCACCCTACTGACATCTGAAACCTATCTGGCAGCAGATATGGTTGGTATACTTTCATCCCTGCACTTACCAATGTCCAGTTTGAGGAAGGGACCATTTTGGTTTACAAGCACCACACAAACCAGTATTAATTCAACACGTAGGACATAGCACAAGTAATTCTTGATTTCTTATACACTGATACACAAAACTCACCTGATTTGGATAGCTTGGACATTCCCACTAACACCTAAAGGTTAAAGGAGGTTAATGGTCACCCTTTGTGATCAAAGGACCAGGTAATATTTGTCTACCACTTAATTATTGATTTTTGTTCACTGTCAACAGATATCAGGTTACATTTTTAAACATGGCAGCCTGCTGTCTACATATATGTCTTACTCATTACATTTACTAAAATCAATAACGTATCTGCCACCCTGATTGTGACATTTTGTTAGTATGTTGACATAAATGGAAAAAAAAAATGGTTTTAAAAGAAGTATGTTCTTTGGATTAGGCTATACCATTTGTACAATAATACACCAAAACTGAACTACTGGGTGCAATTCTGCCAAAAAAATTCCATAATCGTCAATGGGCCATCAAGTAGATGGCTACAAAATAAAAAAGTTGCATCTTTTGTTTTCAAGGAATAAGCATTTTCCTGTTTCATAAGAGAGTCAGGGCAACGAAGACATGTCATGCGATTCCGTTTCTGGCCCCTTGGGCTAACAGAGGGGAGGGGCGTAATTTGGCCGTATTTTCTAATTACCTGACCTTCACTCAGGAAGACTCGTGACTAGGGTTGAGCCAATCTTGAGATTCCAGGATCAATTTTAAAATCCGATTTCTGATCATTTTCCTCCCGATCGCGATCGTGAAATTTGCTTGATCGCCGATTAGGATCCAATCTTTCCTGATCGCGATCACTCAACCCAAGTCAATGCTTGTCTATGGGAAAAGTCACTTTTAGGGTTGAGCCGATCTTGAGATTAAAAAAAATCTGATTTCCGATCATTTTCCAGCAGATGCAGATTGTGCAATTTGCTCGATCGGGATCCGATCTTTTCCCAACCCAAAAACTCAACCCTACTTGTGATCCAGTATTATTACAAGAGCAGAGTATCCTGTGGCCTGCTTGTATGAACAGAACGCAGGAGTGGCTGTCAGAACTAACCAGTATTAGAAGCGACTTACTGGTTACAAGATGGACCACAACAACCATTGCTGGACAACCAGCCAGAAGACACCTGTGGACCCCTGTTCAGTAGAGGAGACTTTGGAAGTAATGTGAGCATCTACTCCGGGAGTAGTGTTTTAGGGATAGCAGTGATAGGTTGTGAAATATTGCTCAGTGTCCATGAATACTACAGTATGAATGGCAAAAAATAGTAGAAGATTATAAAAAAAAAAAAAAAAAAAAAACAAACAAAAACATATAGAATCATAACAGTGGTCATGGCCAACTCCAACTTTAATTTGAAGCTTCTGGGTCCTAGTGTGAAATCTGTAATATGTCACCCAATTACAGTGTCCCATTTATAATAATGAAAGTTTTAGGCAAGTCCATAAAAAATTCTGCATCGTAATAATACTTTCAAAAATAAAAGTTTAGAGCTTATTTTTATTCACAAAATGAAGTTAGTGGAAAATAAAGAGAAATCTAAATATCAATATTTGGTGTGACCTTTGCCCTTTATCAATTCTTCTCGGTACTTGCAGACAGTTTCTGAAGGAACTCGGCAGGGAGGTTGTTCCCACCATCTTGGAGAACTAAGCCCAGATCTTCTGTGGATATAGACTTGTTCCAATCCTTTGTGTAATCCCAGACAGACTGGATGATGATGAGATCAGCGCTCTGCAGGGGCCACATCATCACTTCCAGGACTCCTCCTCTAAAGGGCAAAGGTCACACCGATTATTGATGGCATTTACATTTCTCTTTTCTTCATTCACTTTACACTTTGCTAATTAACAAAAATAAATTATTAACCCTTCTATTTCTGAAAGTGTTCTTACATCGCAGCATTTTTCTTCTGCCTATAACTTTTGCATGGTAAGGTGCATAAATTCTAATTTTACGGATTGCCTTTATGGTACAAATGCAGACAGAAGGGTTATTTGGCTCTTATAGATTTACTGCATTAGAAGGGACGGCACCTTTGAGCTGTTTTTGCCTTTGTATCCACATAAGCCATCTGTTTATTTATCGGCATTAATGGCCACTTCATTTATATTCCTCTGATGTCTAAAGATTTATAACTATCCATGTGATAAGCGCGCTATTAATTTCCTTTCCCAGCTGCAGACAACTGTCTAATCTGAGACCCACCTTTATTGATTTCCACAGAAGCTAAAGCAATAATCAGTGGCCATTAACCCTATCACTAATTATGTCAAGTGAGAACATTGCGAGGTGGAGATCGCCTACTTTTATGTTCAGCGACATACCTTTTTAGTCTCCGAACCCCATGCTGTAAATTAGATGTAAATGTATATTGAACGACCCAACTAAGACTGACCAAACATCTGTTGTGTATGGACCTCCTAACTGATAAGGATCGGGCAGCTGGATCTCAACTGTCCGATCCTATGATTTTGGGAAGAAGCTTCCCCCCCCCCACACACTTCCTGTTTTGAGCGCATGCACAGTCACACCAAGCATGCTTAGCCTAGAACTACATGTTAACTTTGGTCGCAGCTCTCAACATGTGACCAACAATCGTTGGTCCAGCCTGTGACTCCTATACTAATATTAACGAAAGGAGTCGCATTACGACCCCTAGTCTACCATGACTGTGACTTCTAGTTGAGCCCTGCTCAACCTATTTGTAACTAGAAGTTACAGTCATGGCACACTAGGGGTCGCAATGCAACTCTGTTCATTAACATTAGTGAAGGAGTCACAGGGCGACCTGGAGATCACCGATCCTGCAGTGGGGTCATCAGATAGCTTATGTGTAAGGCCAGTGTTAGACACTCTCATGGAAATGCAAAGTACTTTAGCACTGCCCAGGGAATAAGGTCCTTACAGACATCTGTATCTCCAAGATGGATAAAGAACTGGACATAAAGCAATTTTCTGGTTTAAAGAAAATAAATCCTAAGGCTGTAGACACATGATAATCATTGACAGCCCCCACCCTGCTTATTTGGGGGTCATGTGCTACGTGTCGTAGAAAAAAAAAAATACTGATGGCTAATAATATTATTAATAATAATAATAATAATAATAATATCTTAATAAATACATGAAAAAGAATAGATATGTATGCCCTCCATGAAAATGTGGACTGCTTATGTACGTAAATTGCAGATGTGTGAATACGGCCTTAAATAGTATATTAGTATAGTGTGAATTCTAAGGTCATAGAAAGACAGCCTCTATGTAGGATCATTAGTGAATACCAGCTAGAAAAGAATGTTCCTTTCCTCTGTAGGAAGCCCGCACATGTAGTATACGCTCCGATCATAATACATACATTTTCAGTAGGAGTATCTTAGATATCATGTAAATTGATTAAGAGTGACATGAAGATTTTATAGAACCTTCCGTAGCGCCCCATATAGGGATCACAATGTACATTATTTTTTTCTTATCAGTATGTCTTTGTAGAATGGGAGGAAATCCACACAAACACGGGGAGAACATACAAACTTCTTGCAGATGTTGTTCCTGGTGGGATTCGAACCCAGGACCCCAGTGCTGCAAGGCTGAAGTGCTAACCACTGAGCCACTGTGTTGCCGACAGCATTTCCAATTTTTTGTCCATTTGCATAACAAACCAATGTGAATGACATACAGACATGTTTTTCTTGCCAATCAGTAAAAACCACTACAGGTGCCTGAAGAAGGTTTCAGCTTCATATATGTTCTATCTGCAGTAACATAGTCAACGAAAGATCTTGGGGATTGCAACTATATAACATATATTAAATCATCACAGAATTGAAATTGTGCCACATAAAATTACAATGTGCAAATTAGACCTGGGAATCACCATGGAAGAGTCTAGAAAAAGAGCTGAGACCTCCCAAAGGATAATTAGCTATAAAACAGCGAGGAGACATACACTTCCTAAGAGACAATTAAACAAAATATTTATTAGATAAAGTTAGAAAAATCCTATGTTTATTAAAATTTGTTATGGTGGAAATGCTCTTTAATGAAAAAAAAACTACAGTAATTTCTAGTTTTTGAAAATTGTTCTACTATGGAGGATGCCAAAATGTTCTGAATTCCCAAACCATTGATATGTTTTATGGTCTCTGCTCTTTTGTAGGAAGAGGAAGTCCTGTGGCCATAGCTGGTAAAATGGAGCTCTGGGGACTCTCTCGTGCAATTTTGCTTAGTCTGTATTTTCAATGAGCAAGAAGAAACCCCTAAATTTCAAATGTAAGAATTGTGTCAAAGATCAAAGCTTCTTCCTTCGGTATCTCCACCCAGAACAACCCAAGACAATGTCAGAGAACAATGCTATCTATGAAGGCTCCTGTCTCTCTCCTCCTTCTTCCTGCACTCAAGATCTCACTATACTCCATTTGCATCAGAAAACCTATTGCTTGTAAGTCGTAACATTTGATTTCTGCCAGATTCAACTATTACCCTTTACCTTCTGACCTCCAAGAAAAATTATTGCTGGTCCTACATGTTACCATATTGCACTCTGACCATAGTTCTGTGCCTTCAATTTTACGGAAACAAAAAGTTTATGCTAAAAACAAAAGAATAGAATACTGAATACCATCTCTTACATATAAAATTGGATCGGTTTCTGTAGGACAGGACACTCGGACACGCTACCCTTTTGTGTTCCACAAAAAAAAAAAAAAAAAATGGACAGAAACTTATTTTATTTAACATTGACTCATCAGTCTCCATCTCTTTTTAGCATCTGCTTTTGTATCTGTAAAAATGATCAGTTAAACAAATGATTAGAATGTGATCAATAATATGCTTGAGGCTGGGGTCCCATGTTGTGAAAATGCAATTTTTTAACTGCGCCAGAAACACTACAGCAAAAACGCACTGCTTTACAGAACCTGTAACGTGGATAGGATTCTGGCTAATCCCATCTGCACATTGCAGGAAAAAAAATCTGCAGCAGAAAATACTTGGTTTTATAAGGCTGGGTTCACACGGCGTTTTTTGGACTGGATTTTGACGCGGAATCCGCCTCAGAATCTGGCTCAAAAAACCCCATGTGAACCCAGCCTAAAAATCACAGCATGTCAATTATACTTTCATTTTCCATATAGATATAATAAGGGCCAGAGGAAAACTATGCGGGCTTCCTGTGAAAAATGCTGGGGAAAAACTACAATGTGGTTATTTTGTGTTTTTTTTTTTGCTGCATGGAGCCTCAGTCTAAGCTAAAGCACTGCGGGAAAAACCGCAATGGGAACGTTCACTGACTTTGTTACCTTTATATCTACAGAGAAGCCGTCGGCATTTCCGTAGAGATAATTACCAGTGTACCAGTTTTGGGAATCACAGCGTGTCCGCGCTGTGGATTTTACCGCAAAGTGGGCATGGGATTTGCATGAATCCCATCCACTTTGCAATTAATGTAAAATGCCGCAATTTTTCCCACGGCGTTTCCGCCACAGTCAAATCTCTGCTTTTCTGGCCCGTGGAGCCCAGGTCTACAGCAGTGAAATGCTAAGGAAAAAATGAAAGTTATATGTGAAATTACTCTTATATGTTTTGTAAGACACAGATGTAACTAATTGATAGACACAATATGAAACTAGGTGAAAAAAAATAGAAAAAAAAATTCTAAAAAAAAAAAGACCATACTGTAATTTTAACCTTTACTTCAACAAATGTCAATATGAAGCTAGTGGAAAAATATGTACTATTGTTACACACATACAAATAGTACATGGAAATCGATGAACCTGACCTTATGCAATGAATGGTTCTAACATCTATGGCCTCCGTATAATGTAGTGTTTACAAAGTCAAGCTTCTGCTTATACAGAAATCTTTTTTTGTTTTTTTGTTTTTTGTGCTGGTCCATTGACAATATTTTTAGTTACCAAAAAAATGAAGCTCGAAAGAACAAACGTGAAAGCAGTTTCTAACCTGGGTGGACACTACAAAACTCATTTTTACGACCAACGAAGACAATACGTCTATTGAGATGACAGGGTTAAACTACTCCCCTCTTTCTCATTCTGCCCCGGCAGCCTTTGATCTGCAATTTGCAAAACATGCTTATTTGGTTGTTCATGGGGACTTGCTTCCACTTTCTAAGGAACAATAAAAAAAAAAAAAAAAATCTTTCTTACCTTGTCCGTGCTCCTCACCCTTGCCTGGGATCAATACATGATTTTCTATGAGACAACAGAAATTATATGTGATCACAAAATGTAGGGACCTGACAGCTAAGAAAGTGGAATTACATTGCCTACAACTGGAAAACCAAAATATCTGATACATTTTAGCAACTCAAGATATATAGCAGAACAATGACATGACAATTCGCATTGGTAGATATGTCAGATATTAATTATTATAACTAGGGTTGAGCTGATCTTGAGATTTCCGGATCGATTTTAAAATCCGATTTCCGATCATTTTCCAGCTGATCATGAAATTCGCTCGATCGTCGATCGGGATCCGATCTTTTCCGATCCCAATCGCTCAACCCTAATTATAACACGGGCTTTGGAAACCTGTGTTATAACTGGAACATATAACTCAACAGCAACAAAGAGCAATATAAGCATATAAGATGAAGGTTGACCGAACCCCCTGGGTGCCCATCTGATGTCTATGCAGGGGGCTTCACTTTCCTCTAATGTTGGGAGAAAGATGGACCAGGCATGTTATTAACACTCCCAGTGCTTGGCTATCAAGGGAGATACATTTATTAATATTATATCGTTATTAGAGATGTTTTGAATACTAGATTCAAATACCTCGCTCCATAGGAATGCATGTTAGCAGCCGGCGCTTAACCCCTTGGTGTGCGGCCGCTACAATGCATTCCTATGGGAGCAGAGGTATTTGAAACTATTCGAATCTAGTATTGAAATCATCTCTAATCGTTATATTAAGAAATAAATTATTACTCTCCAAGCATGTGTATCTGTGGAGTCAAAGCTCAGGACTAAGCTACGTTTCTATCAAATCTATACAATAGACTAGTACTAAGTCACTATTGCTGATTTATTATTCATTTTGTGCCTGAATTGTGGCCTATTTCAGTGAACTTTATGCAATTTTTATACCATGTGCCAAGTTTGACAATGACGTGGCATTTTTTTTAGTTTTGTGTCCATCGCCCCTTTTTCTAAAATATAGTTTAGTTAAGGCCCCACTTAGCGATATGCAACAAATAAAACATTGCAAGAAAAATCAATGGATGATGGAAACGATGGAAATGCATTTTCCTCTGCAGATTTTTTTCTGCAATGTGTGGTTGGAATTAGCTGCATTTTTTTGCAACTCAGGGCCCCAGCCATAGGCAAAAAAAACGCAGTATTTTACAGTCCCTGCAAAATGGACATTCCAGAAAAATACAGATTTGTTTTGCAGCTTTTTAAAATGTTGCAAAATTTTTGCACAAGTGCACTCCAATTCTAAGTTGGTGAATCTTGGGACCCTCCCCCCTAAAATAAATGTGACAAAAAAAACAAAACCACACACTAAACCATCTACAAAGTACACGATATAGCCACAAGTAAACCTTTAATACTATCTTTATTGATACACAAATTACCTAAAAAAACCTATTAGGTTGAGGCCCCACGTTGTGGAAATGCACCTTTTTTGTTGTAGATTTTGTAGCGTTTTTTTGAGCCAAAGCCAAGAAAGGCTACATAAGGAATGGGAAATATATAGGAATTTCTTATACTTCTCCCTTCTGCTCAATCCACTGCTGGATTTGGTTCAAAAAGAGGCAGCAAAATCTGCAACAAAAAAGCTGTTTTTCTTCAACGTGGGGCCTTAGCCTCAATCACAATATAGCCAAGAGGAAAATAACTCACAAAGGTTCATATCCAATCCCCACATGATAGAACATCAACACAAATGTTTTTTTATTCAATAATGGCATTGGGTATGGACTAAATGCGATGAAGAAAGATAACGGCTTGCAACACTCTTGAATAAAATTCAACCTTTTAATTCATTCCATTAAAAATATAGCGTACACACATAGAAAAAAGTGCAATGAAAAAACTGAAAAAGTGCAGCCATAAAACAAAAACGCTAACGCGTTTCGGGGTATACTGACCCCTTAGTCATAGCGTGGGTGTGGACTACTGTATGTTGGAGTTAGTTTGTTCTTGGGTATATTGTGATGTATGTTCTTTATGTAATATGAGTATCTATAATGAGGTTATTGGTGGGGGGTTTTGTGATTGTATAGTGTGTATTTTGTAGGTTGTTTCTTCTTTGGGACACACATTTTTATGTTATTCACAGCAGTGAATATCGGCCATGGGACACATCCTGCGTCACACAGTCACTTTAATTTTACTAGGGGCTATTCACATAATCAATATTTTTATGGTCCATTACAGCGGACCATCAACATATAGGTCATGCTCTATTTTTGTCCATTTTCACGGATCCCACCATACACTCAAATGGGTGCAAAGCAGTCTAATAAAAAAAAAAAAAATAATGTTTTTCACCAAGTTCAAGTGAATGTAGGCTCTCCCTTCTGCCCTGAGATGTTACTCCACTTCTGTCACCACTCATACTACCGAAGATACATTGAAACTGTTTCTGTAATTTTTTTTTTTTTTTTTTTTTTTTAAGTTTCAGCTCCTAAATCCTACTTTACTATCCACTTTTTACATAAAATATTTCCAAAAAATTCAAAAAGATATCAAATATGATTTGTCCTATCAGATTGGCATTAAGTAATATCTTAGGAAAATTATTTTCAGCACAATTGTAGTACATGAACGGTAAAGAAAACGCCATAAGTGAAGATGCCGTGAGGGAGAACTGCACAATCTGACTGCAGTGTAATCCTGATATTAGGGACTGGGACAAAACAAGGACAAGGACGCTGCAGTAGGAACTAAGGGCTGGAATAGGCGACACTGATGAGGGGCAAAATGTGGCCATCAAGCCATACATCCATTATTTGCTGGCAGCCCAAGCTCTACTAAAAGCAAATGATCGCTCAATGATCAAGTAAACACATTAGACAGTCTGATTCTCGGAAATGAGCGTTCGTACCCCGGGTGTTTGCATTACTATTTGGAAAAATCTAAGGCTATAGATGGCACCATAATTTCTGCAAATGAGGATTTGGACACTAAAGGTCCCTTTTAGGCTACATGCACATATAACAGTGTATGCTGCAGATTTTCCTCATGCAAATCCATACACAAAGTATGTGTGTAATCTGCACCATGTGCACGTACCCAGTGTCTGGCTGACAAGCATCCATAATACAGTATATAATGTGTTAATCAGCAATCATTTCACTGAGGCTTTTGCCCAAGCCAGTTCAAAGAACATGGGGGTGACCTCTACCACCATTAACACAGAACAATATGCCGCCAATAATCTTGTATCATATTCTACATAAAAGCAGCGGGAGACAGAACTGTTCACTAGATACACCTCCCATAGGGGCGTCCTGACTCTCACTTGCCTGGGAAAAGAAGCATCAGGCAGTTTAACTTCAACATGTCCAGTCTTTTTGTTCTCAATATCACTTAGATGTGACCATTATAGACTAATAACATCCATTATTGTGGAAATCACCATTGGTTAATCAGTAAGGAGTAAAATCGCAACTTAATCTATTTGGTGTCTCTATGGAAGGTGCACAATGACATACACAGTCCCATCAGCTGCAAGCGAGCCACTCGCACTCTTATGATATTATGTATCCATATGGAAAAGAAAAAAGAATGCTTCTACATGGAAACTCCTGCAATTCATCTACACCATTTACTGAAACTTGACAAATTTCCTGTACAATTTTTAAATAAATCTACAATTACATATCTCAAAAGCAGGCAGCACTACAAATAGTGAAAAAATTCATGTACATTTATTCCATCTTCAACGTTTAGGTCCAATAAGTCCAGGACCTTGTGGGATTTATTTTATGCCAGACCTCTAGGAGTGGTTATTAACATAGTGCATTGTGCATAGGTTATCATATATATATGTTCCAATTATCACATTATTAAGAAATTATTATTACTACTAACAATAAGAATAACAGAAAGAATACTGCTATTTTTGCCTAAATAGATTTCAATTTATTGAGTAGATATTAAAGTATTAAATATAAAAGTTAATATAAATCAAATAACTAAGATATAAGTTAAATATGAAAGACTTTTTCTATTTAAATAAACAAAATTATAATATATACAGTAATATATATATATATATATATATATATATATATTAGCAAATGACTTGATTCAAAGTCAGTTGAGCAAAAAAAAAAATTGTAGAACTCTTGAAATTCATGGAAAGGGGTAATTCTTCTTTACAATATATATATATATATATATATATATATATATATATATATATATATATATATTTCAAATATCAATGTAGATAATAATAAAGCTAACAGAATATTATTGTACTTTTTTACCTAGATACATTTCACTTTATTGGGTAGATTTTGTAACAAACAGTACCTTGTATACAAAAGAATGTACAGTATCTATCTATCTTACTTATTGTACATTACTACTTTATATGTAATTGAAATGACATTGCTATATTTACATTTACTAGATTTATTGTGATGTTATTGCCCAGTTTCTTACAATACTGTAATAAGCTATAAAGTGTCGGAGTCGCTGTTTAAGCTTTCCGGGAATGATTTATGATTGATGTTTAATGGACAATGACAAATAAATGGGGTAAAGTCTATACTATTGCAAGTGCCCTTAAAAAAACATAGCCACATAAAATCAGCAGGTTACAATTCAAATACTTTTATGCAGAACATGAAAGCTTAAGGTAAATTCTCATATCTTTATTATCAACATTATATTCAACTTAAGGGACTATCTATTAATTATTATTATTTATTTATTTATTTATTTATTTATTTATTTATATAGCACCATTAATTCCATGGTGCTTTACATTTGGGGGGTTACATACAATACACAGAATATACAGGTAGATATAATACTAACAATGACCGACTGGCACAGTGGGGTACAGGGCCCTGCCCGCGAGGGCTTACAATAGATGATCTATCAATCAATCTATGTAATACTGATAGTCTACTTAATTATATGGCTATTAATTTATTTTAGTAGTATTTTTACATAATAATAATAATAATAATAATACTCACAATTTTATTAAACATTTAAGGCAAGTATGCTCAGGTCTGGAAGTGCACCCCCCCCCCCCCCATCTAAGAATAGAGTCAGCATTGTGACCCCTATTCTCACGACATCTAGCATCCCCGCCAATCTCAAAGTGATTGCATATCTTTGGTAATGTCATCACTTTATGAGATAGGAATATTCCTTTAAGCAGGGTTTTTTATATTGATTTTTATCATTGCTCTTTTTGTATGCTCATAATAATAAAAATCGTATAAAACACGATACTCATCACACATTTCAGTTTTATTTTTTACAATAAATATCTATAAAATCATTACTAGGATTCACTAAAATGACCTTTTTTGCAGTTTGCTTAGCTGTACTGATAGTTTCGACATGTCAAAAATTGTATGCGGCAAGGTAACACGGTGGCTCAGCAGTTAGCACTGCAGCCTTGCAGCACTGGAGTCCTGGGTTTGAGTCCTGCCAGGAACAACATCTGCAAGGAGTTTGTATGTTCTCCCCATGTTAGGGTGAGTTCACACTGAGTATACGCCAGCTTATTCTGAACGTAAAACACATTTAGAATCAGCGGCGTATAAAGCAGTTCCCATTCATTTCAATGGGAGCCGGCAAATGAGCGCTCCCCATAGAAATGAATGGGCTGCTTTTTTCACTACGAGCGCTCCCATTGAAGTGAATGGGAAGCGCTGCGTGTACGGCTCGGCATGAGCAGAGCTAGCCGTATACGCCGGCACTTCCCATTCACTTCAATGGGAGTGCTCGTAGTGAAAAAAGCAGCCCATTCATTTCTATGGGGAGCGCTCATTTGCCGGCTCCCATTGAAATGAATGGGAACTGCTTTATACGCCGCTGATTCTAAATGTGTTTTACGTTCAGAATAAGCTGGCGTATACTCAGTGTGAACTCACCCTTAGCATGGATTTCCTCCCATTCTACAAAATATATACTGATAGGGAAAGTAAAAAGTACATTGTGATCCCTGTATGGGGCTCACAATCTACATTAAAAAAAAAAAAAAAAGTGGCAAAAATTCTGCATCTCATTCATTTCAATAAGAGGCAGACGCTTACTTTTCTGCTTGCTGAATAAAATCAGTGACCTGCTCAATCTTTGGGTGGATTCTGCAAACCCTCCCATTAAGGGCCTTTTCACACTAACTACTTTTCTGTCCATGTGCTATCCTTGTGATACGTGAAGAAATCAGACAGCACAAGGACTCACTATAGTCAATGGTGCCATTCACATGTCCATTGTTTTTCAAGAACCAAGAAGCACATAAATAAAAATAGCAACGTTCAATAGTATTTTCTCTTTATTCGTCTCAGCAATTCAAGTCCAAGGACCCATGAAAAACAATGGACAGCACATGGACATCATCCATATACTGTCCGTGTGCTTTCTGTTTTTAATATATACATTGCTGAAAAATAAGGAAGATTTTAAAAACGATATCAGTATGTTTTTGGAGTGTAGGACGAAACCCAAGCAAACACGGGGAGAACATACAAACTCCTTGTTTCCCTGGGGAGGATTCGAACCCAGGACTCCAGCACTGCAAGTCTGTAGTTCTAGCCACTGAGCAGCTATTTTAGTTTTTTGTTTTCTTTTTTTGTGGACCACATTTTTATAAAGATGACACTTGAATCGGACCCTGAAATATATTACCATGTACGACGTCCATGGCTGTAAAACAAATAGCTAGTGTGAAGATTTTTGAGGATTCCGCTGAAAATTCTGTTGCTCTAATCTAGCCTGAATTAGATCAAAAGCTCAAAACAATGAAGTGTAGTTATATCTAAATATTAACATATTGGAATATCTAATGGGTAGGGAGTAAAATCACTGCAATCCCTCAAAAGCGTCACAATAATGTGCTTTATACCGCCATATAAAAGAGTATGACACGCGGAATGATGGGAATAAACATATGGATAGTCCTGGTCTAAGATGACTTTTTTATGATCTTTTTACTATGCAATAAAGCAAACAAATTAGGCCAATTAAAAGGTCAAATATACAACATAACGCGTCAGAAAAGTTCACACAAAACACACACAAAAAAAATTCAATGACATTTGGAATAGACCTGGCGTGTATGGACACAGCCCAAAAATAGGGCAAGCAGAAGTCTAACCTGACTGATCTTTTGTTCCCCTGGAATATCACCTTCACCAGAGGTTACTTATCCCTTACCCTTAGGCTGGTTATCCCTCATAGAAATTTCTGCAACAGAAGCTGCCGCATGTGAATAATCCCCAATGCAGATTGCAAGGTAGTTGCATCAAGTATTAGGTCAATAGTTATGAATCAAACCAATTCTCTCGCCAATATACGTAATGTAAAGCTCTAAATACTACCTAAGGGTCCATTCACACGGAGTAACGTGCCACGTGACGTGGCACGTATACGGCGTGTGAGACTTTGCGCGCCGTAAAAGCTCCCATTGATTTCAATGGGAGTTAGGATCATATACACCGCGTTATTTTGCAGCCATGATTTTGCAGCGTGCAAAATAACGCGGCGTATACGATCCAGGCTCACATTGAAATCAATGGGAGCTTTTACGGCGCACAAAGTCTCACGCCGTATACGTGCCACATCACGCGGCACGTTACTCCATGTGAATGGACCCTTAGCTGAGTCAACTCATAGCCTGTATTCTATATAGATCATCACTGTCCCATATTTATTTTTTTAGAGATTTCTAAACCACTGAATTAACAGCTAACCATGGACATTAGAAATATATTAGTATCTGAAATATTTATGTTATTTACTGACCCAACCACATGACCCAGCGACTCCAATGAGCAGTGTACAGAGAGCCATATTCTCAGCAAGTAGTGCTAAAAATAGAAGAACTTGGCCAACACCTTCCTCTTTCTAAAATGGCTGTTTTAGGGTCCATTCACACGGAGGAAAATGTTGCTGAATTTCAGCGCTGAAAAAAAAAAAAGCCTCCCATTGTCCTCAAAGGGTTCCTTTTTCTGCTAGCAGAATCTCTAGCAGAAAAAGAAACCCATTGAAGTCAATGGGGGTCCTTTTCTTCAGTGCTGAAATTCAGCAACATTTTCCTCCGTGTGAATGGACCCTTTAAGTTATCCTAGTAAAAGTACCTGCTTTGTACTAGCTGGCAATCCAAAAAGGAGACCTCCTTAAAAATGGAGAACGAAACATATTTTTAACACATCAAACAATGGCCTCCACTTGTATGGTCCAGTTTTACTACAGTAATATGACCCATATAACACATATCCTCCACATTAGTATAATACATATATATATTCAGATATCGTCTCTTTTATTAAGTACCATGTATCGTATTGCGATATGCTTTGGCAATATTAAATGTAAATTTTTAGTCATATTGGATATTTGCTGACAAGTTTGGTAGATTTTAGTTTTAAAAAAAAATATTCAAAAGTGACAAAATTTGTAAAAATGTTAAAATTTTATAAAAACTTTTAGCCCCATAACCAATAAAATAGGTCTAGAAAATTGAAAAAATAATTCTCAAAAATAAACACCCAGTATCGTCGACATCTATAACTGAAGAAGTTTAGTTCCAGGTAGACAAATAGATAGGAGTATACTACTCACCATTACTGGGGTTAGTTTGTGGCACTCCACTGCGCCTCATCCATTCGTAAGGATTGCGTCTTTGTGCATTGGGGGACAAAGGAGGTGCAGTGCTGTTCATAGGTGGTGGCAAAAGTCCTGGGCCAGGTGGCTGCACCGGATTAAAATCAGGCGGGCTGAATCCAATCTGTCCAGGATTGGCAGAAGATGGTGTTGGTCCCGGTCCATACGAATGCCAGTCATCTCTGCTAGGGCCATATGGAGAGCTCCAGGTACTACCAGGTTGTCCATGATGTGGATCGCTGTTAATCCCAGGGACGTGATGATAACTGGGGAAATCGGAATACTGAGGAGGTGCAGGAACATAATTTGGGGGGTTGAGGTTCAGACCAGGGTGCCTGACGGGGTTGGGGTACATATTGCTGTCCTTATCCAAAAGATAACCCACATACATTTTCAGAGATTAATCCAGTGCACATAATGTGCCTCCCAGCTGTGTCATGAGACTTTTCTTCTCAACTCTGCCCTAGTTCTTCCTGGTTGACTGTTGTTCCCTTCACCTTCCTTGGCAGCTAGCTAGCAATCACTTTGATAGGCACCTCCCTGTCTAAACCCTTTTATTGGGCCAATAGGCCTATGATTTGCATTGAAAGACAGCTTCGCATTTCAAAGGGACTCAAGTACAAGAATCAAAGTGGTAGCCACTAGGTGAATTCAAAGAGTACAAATTGCTTAGCAGATAGCCTCGGTGTGTGCCAGTGTGTGTTTGTCTCTAGGAGAAAAAATCATCCCAAGGACAATACTACAAACTCAATTAACAAAGCGCTTAAAATCCCAGTTAAACACTGGGAACCTTTTGCTACATTAAACTTACAGACCTTCCAGGGTTCACCACAAGACAAGGCGTATACAGAAGAACAGGTGAACACTGCCCTTGAAATACCAGCTCCACTCTCCTAAGGAAGTCATTCTGTACGTGGAAACTTCTGAAAACGTATGTGGAATAGAAGGTGTATCAGTCTTCTGCTTCTGCCTACATCTTGGAGTTGTTGCCCCCAATTTTTATCTTATCTTGTTTATGTCAGATCAGCTTTGTATATTCAGTCTTACAATTGTATGTTTGTGAAGTGTCTGAGTTACAATACATACGTGCCAGATTAAAGTGCTGTTTATGTGAATGTGTCTCTCGCATTGAAGTGGTTAAAGGTTATGCTTATGTATGCACCATAATTTCACATAGGAACACTATGTAGTGGATTATATAAGGACAAGCAAATCTTAAAACCTGGTATTGTAACTTAGCCCTATTTATCTTAATAAGGAAGATCTGCAATACCAGGCATAGACCAAAAGCAAGAGTGGCGCTGTTGGTATAAAAAAAATAAATTAAAAAAAAAAAAAAGCATTTTTTTTTTCTAATCACCTTCAGGGGATGTACAGTTCTAGGAAATAAATGTTATTCTTTGCATGATGAAAATTTCTCAATATACTTCATGTATCAATCCTTCATGGTTTTCTAGATCTCTGCTTGCTGTCACCCAGGTGCACGGGGGGTTCATCACATGACCAGGACTGGTTAATTAATATCTTATATTTTACAAAATAAGACTTTACATTGATAAATATCATTAATTCCAAGGAGTAAAGAACCTGTCACAATAAAAGGGGATTTTCCAATGTTAGATTTGTTCTATTGAAAAAGTTAAGCGAGATATTTAGGACAAAACCATTCGACGCCAATCTGAATGGATTGGATACATTATAGTAATGATATTTTTTTCTATCAGTTTGTCTTTGGAGTGTGGGAGGAAAGACAAACAAATAGAGATGAGCGAGTACTGTTCGGATCAGCCAATCCGAACAGCACGCACGCATTGAAATGAATGGAAGCACCTGGTACTTCCGCTTTGACGGCGGCTGGCCGTTTAACCCCCCGCGTGCTGGCTACGTCCATTCATTTCAATGCGTGCGTGCTGTTCGGATTGGCTGATCCGAACAGTACTCTCTCATCTCTACAAACAAAACACAGGGAGAACATATAAACTCCTTGCAGATGTTGTCCTTGATAGGATTTGAACCCAGGACTCAAGTGCTGCAAGACTGTAGTACTAAGCACTGAGCCATCTCATTATAGTGAATTGTATCAGTAGTTTAATCTCAACCTAGAAAATGGATCTTTAACATATATAGAAGGAAGTGATTACATTGCGTTGTCCACATGGGATGAAAGGTCTTGCACTTCCTTTTGTAACCACTTATACATTACACATGGCTTGACTGCCAATTCATTTCAGTACTTAGCCTGCCCAAGTGTCATGGTGCAATGGGACTTGGCACTGAAGACACTAGTAGCTGACTGCTGATCTTTGGGATCCTAGAAATGAGGCAGATTGGACTCAGGAGGACATGAAATACGAAAGGATTTGTCCCAACAGTCTCATAATTAGACATGTGTTAATGGGGCAACACAGTGGCTCAGTGGTTAGCACAGCAACCTTGCAGTGCTGGAGTCCTGGGTTTGAATCCTGCTAGGGACAACATCTGTAGGAGTTTTTTTTTATATGTTCTCCAAGTGTTTACATGGATTTCCTCCACTGATGGGGAAAAAATGTACATGTGTTTAGGATTGGTAATAGATTAATGTGATGGGGCTTTATCAAATATGGGTATAATGACTATATACAAATCAGTGGTACAGGTCAATTCATGTAGCAATGCTACTTTACAGTCCATGTATCTCTGGATTAGTCCACTTTGTATACCTGTGGATTGGTACAGTCCTGTACCTGTACCATGTACCTGTAGTTCAGTCCAGCATATATATATATATATATATATATATATATATATATATATATATATATATATGTTGTTTCCAGTCCACATACCTGTAGTTGTTTCCAGTCTATATACCTGGGGTTGTTTCTAGTCCATGTAGCTGTGGTTCTGTTCATTCCATGTATCCGTGGTTCTGCCCAGTCCATATACTTGTGGTTGTTTCCTGTCCATGTACATTCTATATCTCAGTGGTTAATCACTCCAAGAGTCTCCATGTTCGTGGATTTTTTTTTAACTCGCTCTGGAGATTTGGTTGGTGAACGTAATACCAGCTTCTCATTTTCAGCTTCTGATTCGCAGAACTTACATTTGCGATCCGTCGTTCCATATCAATACTTAAATATTGCTGCCTCACCGTCCAACCTCTTATCCCTTTCCCTGCACTCTCTCAAGTCATTATATTTTTACAGTGAAGCTTAAAACATATCGGTACTGCAGGTTGAGCAATATATGTCACCTGGTGTTTCTTTATAATGTACATTATGACAAAAGAATGATTGGCAATAAAGCTTCTTGCTGATCCATTTACTTCCCCTAAGGACTCAATTACTGAGCTGTATTGCAGTTCTGCTTTGCATGGAGTCATACTTGGGCTCTCATTGGGGTGCATGATCCCACTACTGTACCTCAATACATCCCCAATTTCATACCAACAGATAGTCTCCTTAATGCCCCATACACACAGGATTCAATATGTTATCAATAGGAAGAAGGAAGTAGGCAAATGAGTACTCTAGTGGTGTCTTTTCTTCCCTGAAAAGAAAAGGATCAGGGATGATGAAATCCAAAATGTTCGACCATTTATTCCCCAACATCTGCCATCAGGGAAAATTCAGGAGGTCCCCATATATACAGTATTAGATGGTTGATCAATTACATTGACATTGGTGGGTTGAGTTGAACAATTGAATGTGTATGACCACCTTAAAACTGACGTCTACTCTACTGGTGCCATTTTATTGCTTCAGTTTTATCCTCCACTACAGCGGTTCTCAACCTGTTGGTCGCGACCCCGGCGGGGGTCGAACAACCAAAACACAGGGGTCGCCACATACCTCCCAACCGTCCCAGTCAGTGGGATATATGTCCCGGTTTCAACAGATCGGCGTCCGGAGGACGCCGATGAGTTGAAAACACAGGCGATTAAAGCAGGAGCTGACACAGCCAGCTCCTGCTTTAATGCTGTGCTGCGGCTTCGGTATGTGTAGCCGCGATGTGATGACGTCACATCGCGGCTACAACTATATGAGTGAGCGAGACTGAGTGGGCAGCGAGGGAACGTTGGAAGGTGAGTATGTTTTTTTTGTTTTTTTTTTTAAACATTAAGGTGGAACATAATGAAGGAGCAGATGAAGGGGGGGACGGCATGACAGTGGGGGCAGAGATGGAGGGACATGAAGCTCTGGGCAGAGATGGGGGAACATGAAACTGGGGAACAGATGGGGACATGAAACTGGGGGAAGAGATGGGGGGACATGAAACTGTGGGCAGATGAAGGGGGTTACGGCTTGACACTGGAGGCAGAGATGGGGTACATGAAACTGGGGAAGAGATGGGGGACATGAAACTGGGGACAGATGAAGGGGTTATATGAAACTGGGGGAGAGATGGCGGGGGGACATATAATGTACGGGTGACTGTAGGAGGATTATACTGTGTGGGAGCACATGAAAAATGAATGAGAATGGGCGGAGTCAACATAAAAGTGGGCGGAGCTGAACTCGCCGTGGCGCGCTGCATATTTTCTCCCTCTTTCTAATCTTCAAAAGTTGGGAGGTATGCCTAAAGCCATTTGAAAATACATATTTCTGATGGCTTTAGCCACTGAGAAGCTGCGCTACTGTCTGCAGCAGCGATATTCAGCTGGAACGCACGCCGTTATGGACGCGTGTTCCAAACTGAATGGGGTCACTACAATATGAGGAACTGTATTGTGGGGTCACGGCATTAGAAAGGTTGAGAACCACTACTCTACTATAAAAGGGAAAGATTAGTTAATATCACATGTAGAAAAATTTCTGCAACATTGTTATAAGAACCTGTAAGTCTCCATACACAGCCTAATTCTTGGTTATTAAAGGGAACCAGCCAGCCTGTTTGGGATCACTAAAATGCAAGTATGCCATTAAGCAGCAGGGGTTTAGGGTCCCAAGTCTTTGCATCACCACTGGTATCAGCAGGAATAAAAACTTGAAGTTGCCCAATGTCCGTTGAGATGAGTCCACTGAGGGACTCCAGCGCATGCGCATTGAGTGTAGTGAAGCCTAGATCAGTAGACTTCACTTCACTGTGCATACGACTGAAGTGCAGACCATGAACTTGACTTTACTGTATGCAATGCCCTCCATCAGAGACTCAGTGGACTCATCTCAGCAGACATTGGACATCATCAAGTTTAGATTCCTAAGGATACTTGTGGCAAGTAGTATAATACACAGGTTATTAATGTCATATTAGTGATTTACTGATCCCAAACAGCCTGTCAGGTTACATTTAAAATTATGTGAGGGTCCTCAAGGTGGGCTTATGCCTAACTCTATGCTATGGTTAATTCAAGGATATATTGTGTTAATTATACTAAAATATTACATGGTGATTAGTGCTAAAGTCACCCCTATATTAATTACTGAAGAAAAGGAAGCAGAGAAGTAGCTATAGGGTAAATTAGACAAAGTGGTCAACAAGGAACATGTGCCATAGGGGTGTACGATTGTGCTCCTCGATCACAGTAGACCACAGATTTTGTATTGGAGACGAGGAGCTGAGTTTCCACTTCTTCATGTTAGAATATAATATACTCCATGGAATCATCTGCACCATAATCGACGGCAGACTACCAGGAGCCAGCAGAAATCTGACCACTTAGCTGAAAACACAGCAAGGTGGATCTTGTCCCATTTGGTCTCCCACAAATTGCAAGATTAGTCAGTCATGTGTAGCAGGATTGCTAAATGACCGCTTAGATTTATGTAACACTTAACAGTCCAAAGTTCAATTTTATTATTACAGTATGTGTATGAGTAGGGAGAGGGAGTACAAGACACTAGAATTATATACACATTAATTTAGTATATTATATTATATTTACTATATTATATTTCCCTATGATCCATCTAAAATATTTGTAGAATTAAGTCACAAAATGATAAATTGGAAAAATTATCTTTTCAACAATCCATTTATATAATTTCCTGAGCAGGCGTTAACACTGAAGCCAGTGGTTGGGAGCAGTGGTCACGTGCACAAACACAGCATGTGACTACTGCAGGAATCTGCAAGACTGATGGATCCACGGGAAGGGTGGTGCTGGAGTTCTATTATTAGAATCACCTTTTTTAACTAAGTACACGTCAGAATAGCCTTAAGAATGTACTAAGTTCTTCTCTTACCTTTATCATTCTGATCCGCGCCACCGTTCCTGAGAAATATCTGCTTGCTTCCTTATGTAGAATTTTTTTGACAGCAATGGGGGCATCCCCTGTGCTGTCTGAGAACTCCAAAACACCGAAAACACCAACTGCGCATGTCCGTTAGTCATTTCAAATGACCTCCTACTCCGCTCTGCTCTCATCCGCTCCTCACACAACCATCTCCAAGATTTCTCCCGTGTATCCCCCATACTCTGGAATTCCTTACCAAGACACATAAGACTGATCCCCACAATCACAGGCTTCAAGAAGGCCCTGAAGACTCACCTATTCAGGAAGGCCTACAACCTCCAATAACACTATCACCGCACTGCCATCTGTACAGTCTCCCCCTCTCCTTCTGTCTCTACCCCCCTCCCCTCATAGATTGTAAGCCCTCGCGGGCAGGGCCCTGTACCCCACTGTGCCAGCCGATCACTGTTAGTATTATATCTACCTGTATATTCTGTGTATTGTATGTAACCCCCAAATGTAAAGCACCATGGAATTAATAGTGCTATATAAAGACCACAGGAAAATGGCCGACGGACATGCACAGTCGGCCATTATCCTGTGGCTGAACAGGAGAGGCTACAGGAAAATGGCCGACAGACATGAGCAGTCAGCGATTTTGTATGAAGACGCAAAGGTGACACGGGAGAAGAGGCGGAGAAGAAGCTAGAGGCGTTGCTGGAGAGTTTTCAGATGCCCCTTTGGGCTGTTTGAATGCAAGGAAACGCCCCCAGTGCTGTCTGAAAACTCATTTACATATGGAAGAAAGAAGATATTTCTCAGGAACAGCGGCACAGATCAGAATAATAAAAGTAAGAGATAAATAGCCTTTCTTAATGTTATTCTGACCTGTATTTAGTTAAAAAAGGAAATTCTAATGCTAGAATCCCTTTAATTGATTGATTAATTAATTAAAAATTATTTCATTCTATAAAAAAAGGTCTTATGTCCTTATTTATTTAATTAAGTAAAAATCTATTTTTTCATACTATAATTTCAGTATCACCATCTATGATCATAGAGGAGACTCCATTATTAGGATTCACAAAATAGCTGAATTTTGTTAGGGGTGTAATAATTCCTAGAGCAATTCCAGAGAAATCTGAAATAATAAATGGGAACCCGCTGTTTAGGATCCTCCTCTTTGTCCGAGAGGACAGAGGTTTCAAAAATGATTTCTCTCTCCTTTCTTGCATTACACAGACAACTCATTGATTTCAATTAACAGTGTGTAATGTTTAATTTCACCTGTGGTGGTGTCGCAGGAAAATTATACATTTTCATATAGATAGATAGCACCTGATCAATGGGGAGGGGGGGCACTGCAGGGGGACACTTTATGATCTGCCTATTGCTAACTAACTAGAAAAAGTAAAGTTCAAAGGAAAGTTTTGTAGTGTAAGTCCTTGTAGCCCCAATATAATTGCTCCAATGCCTGGATTGTCTCCTGACTCAGCCGTATATATATATATATATATATATATATATATATATATATATATATATATATACAGTATGATCAAAGAAAACTAAGGACCCATGCACATTACTGAGTGTGCCATCCGACGTGATAAAGGAGGGCTCTGATAACTACAGAGAAGGTTCTATGCCGCTCCGTGATATCCAAACAGCTTGGAACTCCCCATAGAAATTAATGAAGCACATAAGACACTCGGAGGACTCGGATGGCGTGATAAATTGGCGTCACAGTCTCAGGTACTGTTCATGTCGACAGCAGCCCTCATTGATAATCTTTTTGCGACCAGATTTTTATACCACCGGTCATGAATGGCATTCTTTGCCTTAAATATAATACATCTCATTCTACTTCTTATCTGTACTGAAGAGTTTACATATATAAAAAATGAAAAAAAACACAAAACTGAATTTTTGAAGCTGGCCAACAATCCAGCAAATCTAAATGTGACACCTTACCAAAACCAACTGGCTTATAACCTGTCGTCTCCTTGTTATATGGCCCTCATTAGACTACGCTTACGGAGCCACAAAGCGTAAAATGGCGCCATGAAGTGTGTAAATTGACCATAAACATTGTAAAGTACAGGCACGACTCATTAAGTTATTCTCCAAAATCTGTGAAAGATTTAACTACGACATCTTTATGGAAATTACGTGTTGATCAGAGTCTGTGTGTCGCTCACAAACTGTTCTATTCTAAGGAACTGTATAAAAGCTGAAGGTCAAATATAGGTTTAGTGCGACGTCGGTGAGCTGTAAATTATAATAGGCCATAATACAATACACAGGTGATTTACACTGCAACTAAAATAAAAGAAGGGACGTATGGAAACACAAAAATTACACCTTAGAATTAGATGGGGTGGCCTAAGTGCTCCACGAAGAGCCAAAAATCACTAAAGTGTGAAAGATTCTTAGTTTTCCTCTGTGGACTTTCTGCCCCTACTATACATATATGGAAAACTCCAGCGTTTCCGTAGGTACAATTAACATGCTGCCATTTACAAATCGCTTTGTCTACACGACGTGGGGCCCTGGACAATTTTTTGTTACAGAATTTACTGCAGTTTTTTGAGCCAATGTACAGAGTGGATTAAACAGAAGGTAGAAGTATAAGAACTTCCTATATCATTCCCATTTCTTTTCATGCTACTTCTGACTTTGGCTAAAAAAAAACAGGCAAAATCGCCAACAAAAAAATACTGCATTTCCGCAACGTGGGGCCTCAGCCTTAGTGTGTATTACATATTTGAAAGCCATTGTTTGAAATTTTCTAAGGCTGAGAAATTATCACATGGAGATATGGGCTGAAAGCCCCCCCTGAAAGATTGTCTTGACAGATTATCCTCTTATCGTCATGTATGGTTCATATTAAACGCTGGTCTTCAGAACTCTGGCAATGTTGAAGACCCATCTAAGTTATAAGAAGACCCACACCTCTTCATAAATTTGTTCATAAGTCTTCATACGTTTGGTGACGTTTGTCAGGCCAGTGTCACCTCCCCTGGGTCTCCGGGCATAATACTGTGTTAAGGGGCTTCAATGTGGCATAATACTGTGTGCAGGGGCCACTATGGGGCAGAATAGTGCGTGTATGGGCCACTATGGGGCATAATAGTGTGTGCAAGGATATGGTTTGTGCAGGGGGGCCATGTCAAATGTTTGCCTTGGGGCCCAGGCATTCCTAGTTACACCAATGGTAGCTGCTATACATGGGCACCCACAAGGATAAGCTGTTTTTTTTCCGGAAGCCAAATTACTTATCAATATGTCTTTGGCATCCAAACTACATGCAATTGTTGTATTTGGTAAATTTGAATCCAGAACCTCAGCATAGTAAGTAGAGATGAGCGAACAGTAAAATGTTCGAGGTTCGATATTCGTTTCAAGTAGTCCCTCAATATTCGACTACTCAAATCGAATATCGAACCCTATTATAGTCTATGGGGGGAAATGCTCGTTTCAGGGGTAGGCAATGTTCGATCAAATTATACTTACCAAGTCCACAAGTGAGGGTCGGGCTCGATCCTCCGTGCAGTCTTCTCCTTGCAGCGACCCCGCGGCGTCTTCCGGCCCTTCATTGACTCTGCCAGGCATCGGGCTTGGGCAGAGCTGACTGCGCCTGCCCGCACTACAAGCGGACATACGCAGTCGGCTCTGCCCAGGCCCAATGCCTGGCAGAGTGAATGAAGAGCCGGAAGACGCCGCGGGGAAGCTGCACGGAGAAGACTTCTAAAGGTAGGAGAAGAACCAGCGCTGATTGGCCGACTGTATAGCATTCGGCCAATCAATGCTGGTTCTGCATCGAACTTTTACATTCGAACAGCGAGTGGTACTCGATCGAGTACGAGTATTTCGAATACCGTAGTATTCGATCGAATACCTACTCAATCGAGTACTACTCGCTCATCTCTAATAATAAACAATAGTACTAACTCCTGAACCATGGTTCTAACCACTAAGTCTCCGTGCTAACCAATGAGTCTCTGTGCTAACCACTAAGCCACCATGCTACCTCCATAGAAAGACCATTGACTATAATGAGAACTGTGTAATAATTAATTGTACCTGTGGTGGCTCCGCAAGGAACGTAAAGACTTCTATAGTAGTATGTAAGTCTGTACCATCTCAGTAATGCTTTATCATTAGTCTTATTTACATTTCATTATAACTTGTGTTTATTTCTCGTTTTTGCTCCTGTGACATAAAGATCGGAATCAAAAGCGTAAAGTGCCGTAATGACTGCCTATAACCATAAATACAACACCAGCTATTTGTTTTAATCAATACAATTGCTGCAATATAAAGGATGACTTTAGATACAGGGAGGATTGCTCAGAGGTTTATGGAGATCAAGTTATTAAAAAGAGGTGATTCCTTAATCGATGGCTGCATTCTGCTACTATTATCAGTGTCGCGCGGTGGCTAATAAAATTGTTTATGTGCTGCGGATGGTTAATAATATTACTATTACTATTATTGCTACTACAGGTCGGATATTTACAAGGACATCTCCATAGAAAGAGCTAAAGTATACAGATAACAGAATGAGATGAATCCAACAAAGAGCCTTCAAGAGTGAAAGATCTGCAACTCTGTATAATCGGCTTTGTGCTATGACTAAGGAACGCTAAATTCCGAAACGCGTCAGCCAGTACTGCTTATCCTTATATCGCAGGGGTATGGTGTGTTGTTCTGTTGGACGTCAATATTTTTAAATAATCATCATTAAAGTTTTTTGGACATTTTAACCCGGTTGCTGGACTCCACAACTTTTTGCCATATATCGCTCCGAGCCGACGGAGATCCTGGTCCGTGCACCTGATTTGATTCTACAGAGCTGTGAGTTAGTCCGTGAATCGGACACATATGGACATTGTTATTTTACAAAACATCCAGAGTTTTTTTCTTGTTGGGCTGTGTTTTTTCCCCTTCCCCTATTTCCTTTTGCATTGTAATCTGCTTTGTGGGTCGTTGTAGGACTTTTTTCAGACCATGTTCCATCGAGGAGTCCAGGATTTCTTCAGCTTTTCCAAGAACCTCCCTGATGTTATGAGAGATTGGTCAAGTATGCCATAATCTGATGACTGCAAGACACTGTGTGAGTAACTGGAACCCCATGGCAAACTATACTGATTATTTATCTTTAAGATATTTACTACAGTCAGGTACAGGAACGTCCTTCTTCACAGCAGCACCTATAGCGCTGTACTGTGAGAGAGGGGATGAACGTCCCCTCCCTCTCCTCTCAGTACTCGTCCATAGACAAGTACTATCAGGAGGGGAGGAAGGCGTTCCTCCCCGCTCTCACAGTACAGCGCTATAGGCGCGTTCCTGAATTCAGCGCACTGTCAGCTTTCTAGCGGTATATAAAACTGCATGTGCCCCAACTCATGAAAGGTCCTCTTTAAAGAGGTTGTCTGAGACCCTAGCTCTGTACACCCTAGAGGTGGTGCTGGGGAACTGCAACTCTCCTCCCATACACTTGCATAGGAGCAGTATCCGCTGATCAGTGCACAGTCCAGGTGTCTGTTTCTTTAGACCCCAGAATATAATAGGTGTTGGTCCAGGGGAGGTGTAAAAAAATAGAAAAAACATTTATACTCAGAGGAAAACTTTGCCGACTTTCTGTGATAAGCGCTGAGAAAAAAACAGATGCAATTTTTTCTGTAGTGCTTTTTGACTGCATCTCGCTACGTGGGGCCTTAGTCTAAAATACGTAATAAAATCAGTATCCATCAATTTATTTCTCATTGACACGTATTGAGCCAGAATTCTGATGCATTTAGGCAGTTTTCACACAGAGTAACGCTCCGCTCATTCTGACACGTAAACACGTGTCAGAGTGAGTGATGTAAAACAGAATCCCATTGACTTCAATGGGTTCTGTCTTACGCGTGCTACCCATTGAAATTAATGGGAGGCTTTTTTACCTATTGTTTTCAATGTAATACACGCGTATCACATTGAAAGCCATACGTAAAAAATTCTCCCATTGATTTCAAAGGGTAGCGCGCGTAATACAGAACCCATTGAAGTCAATGGGATTCTGTTTTACATCACTCACTCTGACACGTGTTTACTAGAGATGAGTGAACACTGTTCGGATCAGCCGATCCGAACACTGTTCGGATCAGCCGATCCGAACAGCACGCTCCCATAGAAATGAATGGAAGCACCTGTGATGCTGACTTTGCCGGCGGCCGGCCGGCGTCACAGGTGCTTCCATTCATTTCGAACAGTGTTCGCTCATCTCTAGTGTTTACGTGTCAGAATGAGCGGAGCGTTACTCTGTGTGAAAGCTGCCTTAGATTAGTAAATATCCAACAATGTCTTTTTAGGGATTCTAATATTCATGTTTGTGATCAGATGTTTGTGGTCAGATATGGGAAGAGTTAGATGGGTGGCAATGGTGTAGGTGACACGTGGGACTCGGTTGAAGAATGTATAATATTTAATCTATAAAGTCTATAAATAACATCAGGGAAATTCCAGAAGACAAATCTCATCTATTGTACAAATTGCTTCAAATGATTTACCTAGGACTGTAAACCAGATGTAATGCTGAGCTGCACAGCCCATAGTCTAGTCTAAAGCTGGATGACGTCTTCTCAGGCGTCACTTCCACCAGTCAGGACTGTAGCACAGTACTGTGTTATTCCCATATAGTTAAATCCAACCTTTGTACAACTGGCGATCACTGTTACTGTTAGAGATCAAAGCTGCAGAAGTGAAATTCCATCCAAATTTCAGGAAATCTTCGAATCACCAAGAATCCGGATTTCCTCTGCGTCGTTACATCGAATCACATTTTTTAATAAAATGGCTGCTGCACATGTTAGGACAAGGAGCAAGGAACTCTGGTATTGCGGGATCACCCACAATACCAAGTGTGCAGCCTGCCGGACCTGTGATGTCACAGCCCTATAAAAACCAGCGGCCGTTTTAGGTACAGTCAGTTCACATCGCTCTTACTGCAGGGACAGGCGTCAGCAGGAGCTAGGGACAGTGTTAGAAAATGGATAGAAGTATAGGGGAAGTATAGGAGGAAATTGAAGAAGAATTTGGGGTGGTTGCAGCGTCATTAACAGCAAGAATCTTAACACGTAGCGGCACTCACTGCCATTATACTGCTGCTCATTACTCATAACGTTTTTTTTAAAAAAATCTTATTTTGTTTTTGTTTTTTCAACAATTTTTACAAACAAAACTGGCAAATAAAGAAATAGAGGTAAAACAGTTAAAGAGGACCTTTCACCATATCCGGGCACAGGCAGTTCTATATACTGCCAGAAAGCTGACAGTGCGCTGAATTCAGTGCACTGTCGGCTTTCCCGATCTGTGCCCGGTGTGAAGAGCTTACGGCCCGGTACCGTAGCTCTTCTATGGTCAGAAGGGCATTTCTGACCATTAGCCAGAGACGTCCTTCTGCCTCGCGGCGCCAATCGCGCTGTCCTGTGGAGCCGGGAGGAACTCCCCCCTCCCTCTGCTCACACAGCTTGTCCGTAGACGAGCATTATCAGGAGAGGGAGGGGGCGTTCCTCCCGGCTCCACAGCACAGCGCGATTGGCGCCGCGAGGCAGAAGGACGTCTCTGGCTAATGGTCAGAAACGCCCTTCTGACTGTAAAGCGCTATGGTACCGGGACCGATAGCGCTTTACACCGGGCACGGACCGGGAAAGCCGACAGTGCGCTGAATTCAGCACACTGTCAGCTTTCTGGCAGTATATAACACTGCCTGTGTCCGGATATGGTGAAAGGTCCTCTTTAATTTACAAAACAAGTTGCAAACACAATGACTAAACAACAGTAAGGGCCCCTTCACATGGAGAATACTCTGGCTGATTCGGAACATGTAAACGTTCTGAATCAGCAGCGTTTAAAGCAGGTCCCATTGCTTTCTATTGGAGCCGGCATACGTGCGCTCCCCATAGAAATGAATGGGATGCTTTTTCCCATTCATTTCTATGGGGAGCGCGCGTATGCCGGCTCCCATAGAAAGCAATGGGACCTGCTTTAAACGCTGCTGATTCAGAACGTTTACACGTTCCGAATCAGCCAGAGTATTCTCCGTGTGAAGGGGCTCTAAAGGTGGTGTCCATAGTCGTGGACTCAGGAAGGGGATCCAGTGTGACAGAGTCCATTAGTAGTGAAAACAGGCCTGTAAAGGGGGAGAAAATTCGGGTAAGACCCAGGTATGGTCCTGGAGCATAGCAGAGATCGATGGGGGAGGGGGGTGTAGAGCGTTAGTAAAGGGAGTAAGGGGTAAGGAGAGAGATACAAAGGGACTGACAAGGCTTAATAGACTAGTTTAGGGTCCGGCGTGAGTCTGAAGACAGGTTGGATCTTCAGAATTTCAACCATGGGGTCCAGGTACGCAGGAATTTGTCATGTTGACACTTTGACCAGCTTATAAGTTCTTCGATTCTGGCAATCATTGAAACTTTTTCAATCCAGTGTTCGACTGGCGGGGTGGATTGCTGAAGCCAGTAATTGGGGATCAGTGATTTTACCGTCTCAATAAGATGAGTAGTTAGGTTTGTTTTGCTCAGTTTATAGTCTTTTTGGGGAAGGGAGAGTTGAACTGTAGCAGGAGACAGAGTTATTGACGAAGAGGTAATATTCCTAATTTGTTGTTGAATCTGGGTCCAGTAAGGTTTTATATCTGGGCAGGACCACCAAATATGGATAGTGGTTCCCTGGTCGGAGCCGCATCTACAACAAATGTCTGAGTCCAACACTTTGCGAGAGAACATCCAGGAAGGGGTTCTGTGCCATCTGGCTAGTATCTTGTAGTGCATCTGTTTGACGCAAGAGGAAAAGCCGTGAGAATGTGTGAGAATCTCTTTCACCTCACTGTCTGATAGTGTCATGCCTAGGTCATGTTCCCATGAGGTGAGAAAGGCCGGTTTATAATCTGGAAGATTCAGGGATAAGGCCTTTTTGCAGATCGATAGTTTCTTGGCCGAAGGGATGTTGGCTACAATCAGTTTTTCAAACATTGTGAGTTCTCTTCTAAGGTTTGAGATGTTTGGGATGGAAGAGATGCACCACTTGTAATGCTCATAGTGTAGATGCGTTAGGGGGACATCTTTCAGTATTGTAGCGAGATTTTCACTAGATAATGGTCTCTCCTCAGAGCAGATTTATCTTAAGGAAACTTTAAAGAGTTTTGACCAGAAGTCTTTTATTGGTCTAATCTTTTTAGGAAGAAGTGAGGGAGTAAGGTCAGCAGGGAGGACTTTTGACAGTGGAGGAGCTAATTTTGACCTGTGTATGTGCCACATTTCGCAGGGGCCTTTTAGTAAGAGATTCAGGTTTGGACTGCATAAAGTTTTGGAGTCAGGGTTCCATAAGATGTCTTTAATTTGGGGACCTATCTCTTCTTCAGTCATGTGTCTAATTAGGGAGTCCTTCCCAGGGGAACTGAGAGATAGCCATCTCAGGAGCAGGTTTGCTTGATAATATATGTGTAAGTCTGGGAGAGATATACCACCTTTCTCTTTAGGTTTAATTAAAAGGTTATGAGCAATTCTGGGAGGTTTGCCACGCCAGACAAATTTAGAAAACATTGAACGTAACGTACTGAGATAAGTCAGGGGAAGCAGGATCGGAAGCATCTGGAAGTGATACAATATCATTGGTACTATGTAAGTTTGCAAAAGGTTCTTTCTCTAACCAAGAGAGAAACGGTCCTATTTCTGCAGGTTGCTTCTGACTTCTCTCAGGAGGGGTAGGTAGTTTGCTTTGTACAGATCATTAATATTGCTGGTTAGGTTAATTCGAAGATATTTTATGTGGTCAGTTTTCCATTCATATAGGAAGTTGAGTTTAATTTCTTCCTGTTCCTGCTGCGAAAGAGAAATGACTAATACTTCGGATTTTGTTAGATTTGGTTTGTAATTGGATAGCTCTCCGTATTCCACCATTAATTTGGTTATTATCGGGAGGCCCTCTTTTGGGTTGGTGACTAAAAAGAGAATGTCGTCCGCGAAGGCGGCCGCGCGGATCGATCTAGAGCCGATGGGGAGCCCTATTACCTTTGGGTGTATTCTCACTGCCTGAAGAAGTGACTCTAATGAAAGAATAAACAAGGTCAGGGATAGGGGGCAACCTTGTCGGGTCCGATTTGTGATATTGAAATATGGAGATAGGGTTCCATTAATTTTTAGACGGGCATGCGGGTCAGAATAAAGGGAGAAAATGGCTGAAATAAAGGGAAGAGGAAAGCCAAATGTCTTTAAGGAGGCTTGTATAAAGCTCCATTTTACCCTGTCGAATGCTTTCTTGGCGTCTACGCCAAGAAGGACTAAGGTGGATTTCCGCTTGCATGTCAGGGAGATAGCGTGCAGAAGCTTGTGTGAGTTATCTTTACCTTCCCTGTGTTTCACAAAGCCTGACTGCTCCTCACTCAGTAGAGAGGGAAGATATGATTGAATTCTCATCGCTAAGAGCTTTGCCCAGATCTTAGTATTTAGATTAAGCAAAGAAATGGGGCGATAGCTTCCGCTCTGAGCCGGGTCCTTACCATCCTTGGCGATGAGCGTTATAAATGCCTCTTGCGATTGTCTTGGGAGGGAACTACCTTGCAATAGGGCGTTAAAAAGAGATGCTAATCTAGGTAGCAGGACCTCAGTTTTTTGTAATAAATCAATGTCAGCCCATCCGGGCCTGGACTTTTCCCTGAAGAGAACGTATTTAGGACCTTTTTAAATTCAGCTAGTGTGACTGGGGCCATAAGAGAATTAGCATTGTCTGCAGAGAGTGACGGTAAGTTAAGGGAATTTAAAAACTTTTCAGTTTTACCTGCACAAGTCTCCTTTTCCGTAGAGGTTTCATTATGTTTTATGTTGTACAGCTGCTCATAAAAACACTGGAAAGCTTTTGCAATGTTGGGTGTATCCTATAACATGTTGCCAGATTCATCCCTGATGGCACGATGTATGGTGTACCCTCCATACATCGATAAGACCAAATTCAGAGTTTTGTTGAGAGAGCCAATTACTCTCTGGGACAGTGCCGATTTCCCTGAGGAAGAGTCCAGGCAAGGATTTAAAGTCACGTTCAAATCCCCTCCTAAAATCAAATCTCTATTTGTGAACTGTTTCAGGATTTGTAGAGTTTCTTTTATCCAGAAAGCCTGGTTATGGTTTGGAGCATACAAACAAGCAAGCGTAACCTTTCTTGAGGCCAAAGATCCTTTTAAAAAAAGATGGCGTCCTTCAGCATCTGTGACTTGTTGTTGGCACTCAAAGGGTATGTTGAGATTTATGGCAATCGCTACACCCTTACAAGGCGAAGTGGGGTGAGAACTGAAAAACCATTGATTATAATGGGCGCCTGGGAAAAAAGGGTATTTTATTAGTTCTGAGATGAGTTTCTTGTAAAAAGAGGATATCAATCTTAAGTTTCTTAGCAGTTCGTATGACCTCATGTCTCTTATTAGGTGAATTTAAACCATTGACATTCAATGAGGCAAAGCTGACTGTGGTCATTTCTGAACTGGATGGTCAGTGAACTAATCTAGCACCTGAAATGGAAAGAAATAAGGTAGGGTGGGTGGTGTTAGTAAAAGGGGGGGGGGATAGAGAAGAGAGTAATAGATGTGAGACTGGAAGAAGGAAAAGTAGAATGGAGAGGGGTAGGAAGAAATTGAGAAGGGAGAAGGAGGGGATTGGGCAGGACAAGAAAAAAGTATGATAAGTGACTGATGTCAAATGCGAGGGAGGACAATGAAGAAGTATTAATATTAATACTTGTCTGTCCAATCAGATGTTAATAACAGTTAGAGAATTAAATTTGGGGAGTGGTCACACTAGGATCAACTGAGACAACTCACGGTTCCATGTCTGGGGCATTTTAGCTGGACAAAGTCCTAGATGGGGCGCATCTTCTGGGCGAATTTCCGCACATTGAGCGACTTGTGTCTTGAGGCTTGAAGGCCGGGGAGTTCCGGAAATTCTGGAAGCGGAGGCATGGGGAGCCAGGTTTGTATATCCAAGGGAGGAATGTCCAACATAGCCCAAAGAGGTCTTAGGTCATCAGGAGTGTGTATGGTGAACCTTTTGCCTTTGATAGTGACTGCAAGGCCAAATGGGTACAACCAGGTGTATTTAATTTCTTTTTGGCACAAAAAATCGAGCAGGGGGCGTAATATGCACCGTTTTGCTAGAATAGAAGGCGCGACATCTGGGTAGAGACTGACTTCATCCTCTCCCACCAGGATCTTTGGCATGCTTCTGGCCACGGCTAATGTGACTGCTGTATCCTGGTATGAAAGGAGACAGCACACAATGTCACGCGGTAAGTCTCCTTGTTGTGGCTTTTGCTTCACAGCTCTATGTATCCGCTCAATGACTACGGAGCTAGCACGTTCTATGCCTAGGATGTCTTGGAAAAGTTGAGCCGCCATTTTAAACAAATCTTCAGTTGAGGTAGCCTCTGGGAGGTCCTTAATTCTGATATTTTTTCTTCTGTTTCTATTCTCCTGGTCTTCCACTAATGTGAGAGACATATCTATGAATTCTTTCTGTAAATGCAGCACTGCATCTACTGAGGTGGAATGATTTTTCAGTGCTGCATAGCCTGTTTCAAGCTGGTGTACTCTCTGGCTCATCCCCTGTACGCCATCTTTAATGTCGGCTAGCTCCATGAGCACTGATGAGAGGGCTTTGCTCAGTGCTTTTTGGAGGAAGGAGCGAGAAATATTAGAAAAATCCATCTCTGCCTGGTCTCCGTCTGCTGTGCTATCCATATCGGAATCCTCCATCAGCTCCGAGTCAGGTCTTGTGGTAGGCGCCATCTTAGGAAGCCGGGCCAGGGAGTGCAGCGATTTTCTCCTAAGGAATTTCTGTAAGTCGCCTTGCTGTTTTGCTTGTTTTGGGGTCCCTGGTGGTTCTTGACCCTTGTACTTGTTAGGTTTCACCATTTCGCTGATGATTGCTAAAGATAAGAGCGGGATTTTAGCTGTTTGTGACAGAGCCTCTAGTTCAAGCGTCCATCAGTGTACGCGGTCAGACTCTGCCCCCCCCCATTCATTACTCATACCTGTGTGTTCAAGGTGGAACACAACAAGCCTTTTGCAGTGCAGTACAGCAAAAAAACTGTGAATTATCATCCACTAATATCTGCAGCTATCTGTTCTAATGCCTTTTTCAAGGCGCTTATTATAAGGGGCTTATTCACTGTTCATTCAAAGCATAACATTACAGGCCTTTAGTACTACTGTGCCAAAGAAAACTGAATTAGGGTCCATTCACACTGAGTAACGCGAGGCGTATTTTGTGCTTATTTTTACAGCCATAAAAAGATGTTTCCATTGAGTTCTATAGTAAAATACGCCTGTATTTTTACGTCTGTAATTTCACGTCCGTAAAATTGGACATTATTATTATAATCAGACAAAGAAGGTGATGGAGTGTGTAGAATTTCCTCAGCTACTCACAAAGAAGTCTCCTGTGCGGCTTGGCACAGTTTTCTTGAAGTGGTGCAAGTTTTCCTTGTCTCTTAAAGTTCATATTCTTGATGAATATGGGGGCATTCTCTGACGAGCAAGGAGAACACTTTCATCAAGATATACTGGATTTTGCATGTGGCTACCAAGGACAGTACAACAAAAACATGATGGGAGATTACATTTGGGGACTTGCTTGAGAAAGTGACTTACAGTATAATCATATATCTAGAAAGCAAACACACTTTTAAGATTAATATCTCCACTCTTACAGTTCTGTATAATGACATTATATTCAGCTGTCTAGCTTCATATACAATAAAAAAATGTCATAGAAAAATAGTCGTTATTTTTACTAATATCAGGCGTATTTTCAATGCCCTGGTCATAAAAACAAAGTTGATTAAAGAATAATTTGTATTTTCTGTAATACCAACCTATGTACTGTTAGGAAATAACATTTGATGAACAAGGACAAAAACTCTGTTACATAGTGTAATTCTTAGACAATAATCTCTGCAGTTAGTGGTCAGTCTAATACTTATTAAAAGGTGTTTATTAGTGGTATAAGTAGGTGATAACCAGAGTGATGGAACTACACTATATCTCCCCCAGATTTTTAACTTATGTGTGGTCCATTTCGGGTCTTGACTTGGCCTCATCCCCAGGTGTGGGTCCTAGGCTCATTACTGGGCCAGAAAAGGCTGCAGATCCTGCACTTCAGGGCACATCCATGGAGTGAAAGGAAGCATCTGGGTCTGGCTTGACACTCTGAGGCCGGTGAGACCACCCATACAGTTAGCTCCAACGAACAGGATTTTTTTCTTACTGTTTTGCTGAAGTTAAGGCTGTATTTTATTTTGCTAATTTTTGTTCCTGAAGTCAAGGTTTATTTATTTTGCAATGTTTTTGTAAATAAACATGTTGACTTGTGTCCAGATCACACCACTGCTGCTACAGAGCTACCTTCCCCACAGTGGGGAAACAAATTCCAGGCCATTTTTCAATACAGTAGTGGCAAATATCAATAATTCTTAGCTAATAATCTTTGCAGTTAGTGGCTATTCTAATACTTATAGAAAGGTGTATATTAGTGTGGAAACAAATATGGGGCATATTAGCCGTTCTGTTCCAAGCATAAAATTACAGGCCATTTTGCAGTACAGTAATGCCCAAAAATCATAATTCTTATCCAATAATCTCTGCCTTTATGACACTTTTTTTTTTAAAGGTGTTCATTAGTGGGGAAAGAAATAAGGCATATTCACCGTCCTCTTCAAAGTAGAAAATTACAGGCCTTTTTGCCTTTGCAATTACATTTTTTTTTTAATCTATCAGTATGTCAGACACAGAAGCGACAGGCAATGCACGGAGGAGGGCCACAGTCCTAAATGTTTCTGGAGCAGGCACAGTTTGCAGCAGAGTAAATGGACGTGGCAGCAGGGGTCACTTACAGAGGCCTGAGCTTCCATTGTCAAGTCGCGGTCATGTCTTGACCAGCAGCTCAATGGTTGTAGACTATTGAAACTGTTATTCACTTCACAGCTGGTATGGCAGCTGTGGGAGGGGGTGGCAGGAGCAGTATCAGCTCCATCAGCAGCAGCCTGAGCCTTGAGTCTCTGATGAGCAGCTTTCTTCACCCGCAAAGTGAAGAAACTGCTCATTAGCAGCTAGACATAGAGCAGAACTTGAACCAGCAGGTGGTGTCATACTTAGAGTGTACCCTGCCACCCATCATGGAAGATCCCCTAGAGTACTGGGCAGCCAAACTGGATTTGTGGCCTTAACTGGCTGAGTTTGCCCTGGAAAAGCTGTCATGCCCGGCCAGTAGTGTGGCACCAGAGCAGGTGTTTAGAGCGGCGGGGCTATAGTTACCCCAAGGAGAACATGTCCTTCCACCCAAAATTTGGAGAGACTGACCTTGCGAAGATGAATCGGACATGGATCAGCCAGGATCCACCAATGCATGCTGCAACAGATTAATTGATCCATGCTGCCTCACCACACTCTGCCACTGGGTCAGTCTATGGCCTCCTGAGGCTGCCGCTTCCTCCACATTATATCACTATGCTACTCTGTGGCCTACTCACGCTGCTAACGCCTCCACACCCCTTCACTGGGTCACTCTATTGTCTCCTAAGGCTGCTGCTACCTCCACATTATATCACCTTAGCCACTCTGTAGCCTACTAATGCAACCTCCCCACTCTTCCACTGGATCACTGTATGGCTACCTAAGGCTGCTGCATCCTCCACACTCTATTGGGTCACTTTATGGCCTCCTCACGATGCTGCCACCTGTACACTCTGCCACTGGGTCACTGTATAGCCTCCTAAGGCTTCTGTCACCTCCCCACTCTGCCACTGGGTCACCGTATGGCCTCCTAAGGTTGCTGCAATATCCACACTCTACTACTGTATGGCATGCTTCCGCTACTGCTGCCTTCCCACTCTACTGCAACCTCTAGTCTCCCACTGGGTGACTTATGGTCTCCTCACGCAGCTACCACCTCCACACTCTGCCACTTGGTCACTGTATGGCCTCCTGCTGCCACCTCCCCAATCTGTCATTGGGCACTATATGGCCTTCTAAGGCTGCTGCATCCTCCACATATATCATCTTGCCACTCTGTGGCCTCCTCATGGTGCTGCTACCTCAACACTACGTCACTATGACGCCCTCTCCACTCTATTAGGGGGCTCTACTTGTATAAGCATTTACTAGAATAGGTTCTGTAGACATCTGTGTGGAATCAGCAGATAACTGTGTCAAAGGAGTGCGCTCTTTCAAACTACTAGTAGGATCTTGAGCCTCTGCACGGTTGTTTATACATGGAATTAACATTGACGTGTCAGGGTCCATTCACATGGAGTTTTTCGGTAAGGATTTTGGCGCTGAATCTGTGTCAGAATCCACGTGAAAAAAATGCCTCTCCATATACTTCTATGAGTTCCACTAGCTTTTTTTTTCTGCTAGTGGATTTTTTTTCTGCTAACGGAAAAAAAAGCTTCCTTTAGGCGGATTCCGCCTGCAAAAACCAACACAGTCAAAAGGAGGCAGAAATTCCACGTGGAATTGGCAAAAACTGCATGGAAAAACTGCTAGCTGTTTTTTTTTTTTTTAAAAGGTCCATGCACTGTGCTGGAGGAAAAAACATTTGCTGATTCCTGAAGCGGGTTTTTTCCTCGCTAAAATGCTCGCCAAAAAACTCTGTGACTGGTCCCGAAGGGGCCATTCACATGTAGGAAAATGGTGAGGAATTTGTTGTGGAAATTCAGCGCTGAATAAAAAGCCTCCCATTGACATCAATGGTTTCCTTTTTCTGCTAGCACAAAACTCTCACGGTTGTGCATTAAATCTTACTATTGTGCCATTCAATGCTGCAACTTTTGTCAAGAACCATGTCTGTTGTATTGTATTCCTATGGCTGGGACCATCTCGACTATTATTGCTTAGCTAGAGAATGTTGCAGTTAAAGTTATCCAAAAGTTGCAGAAATTGGAGCAATCTCACCTATTGTTTGGCATGAGAGCATTCAAGGAATGAAGTTAAAGCTGAAATCGATATTTATGAAGCCCCAAAACCTTTTTCTGACCCATACAAGGCCAAAGTAAAAAGGGGTAAGGGTGGATTCATGACCTGCGTTCGTTGACAGTTCGGGCATTCTGTCCATCATTCCTCTTGAAAAATGCGGACAGAAATATCCTGCATAGTATTTTTTGGGTGGAAACCTGGTGGACCCCATTATAGTCAATGGGGTCCACAGGTAACTGTTTTTTAAGCGGATTGGGCTTCCATTTTTCGGGTCCCCAAGCAGACACAAATAATGGAAACTCGAACACCGGTGTGAACCTAGCGTTAATGATTTTAAGTTCGCATTTCCTGCAAGTAGCTCAATAACCAGTAATTCATCCACCAGTATCTATGTGAGAGAAAGAAATCTAACAAACCAACAATTTCATTGGGACCATCAAAATACTATGTGTATAGTGATGTCTTAAAGAGGACCTTTCACCACCTGGGGCACATGCAGTTTAATACACCGCTAGAAAACCAGCAGTGCGCTGAATTGAGCGCACTATCGGCTTTCCCGTTCTGAGCCCCCGGTGAAGAGCTATTGGTGCCGTACCATAGGTCTTCACTGTCAGAAGGGCGTTTCTGACAGTCAGTCAGGAATGCCCTTCCTCACAGCAGCATCTATAGCGCTGTACTGTGAGAGTGGGCATTGCTTACTGCCCAGCGATGACACTGAGTAGTGAGGAACGCCCCCCCCCCCCTCCAGTACTAGTCTATGGGTGAGTACTATCAGGAGGGGAGGAAGGCCTCACCACTCTCATAGTACAGCACTATAGACACTACTGTGAGGAAGGGCATTCCTGACTGACAGGTGAATTCGGAGAACTGTCATCTATATAGCAGTCTATTAAACTGCATGTGCCTCAGATGGTGAAAAGTCCTCTTTAACTCTTGACTGACAGGTGATGTCTGTGGAGAATGATCAGGCATATTGAATTTGAACATGCCTGATTCTTTTTACCCTGGCAGATAAGTTGCCTCTAAATGCAGCAATGGCTTCCTCTCCTGTATCTAGTAAAAACACATGCATGCTTGGCCAAGCCGAGTGTGCACCTATATGAGGTAGTTGAAAGTAATAGTTGTCATAAGACCAATACTTGACAGTTGTCTATTGGCACAATAAAATTCATGCTACACTATGGTTACATGCTAGACCCCATTCTATATTTGCTTTCTCCTTTGGTCTTCAACAGACATTAGTGTTATCACATTTTCCCTGTATATGGATGTCCTAGATATACAACAGGAAACAGAAAGTCCTCTTGAATCCTCCCAGTGCACTTGTGTGACCAGTGCTCCATTCACTTTCATGGAGTTGCCAGAAAATGCAGTTTGAGCAACCCCATAGAAGTGAAAGCAATGCTGGTTATGACACTTCATTCAAAGAGAGGCTTTGGTGGGGTGGGACCAATTGAGAGCCGCCATTGTTCCCTTGCAGACTACAATACATGTTCAGTTCTGATTCGCAATAGATCGTCACTATTG
Source organism: Leptodactylus fuscus (assembly GCF_031893055.1). Lineage (NCBI taxonomy): Eukaryota > Metazoa > Chordata > Amphibia > Anura > Leptodactylidae > Leptodactylus > Leptodactylus fuscus. The sequence continues at coordinate 192,361,810 of NC_134269.1, forward strand.
ACAACATTGTACATCACTAAATACATTTACAAGGTCAAAAAAGAGAATTTGTTATTTCATTAGAGACAAGTAATTGAGTTGGACCCAAGTATTGTGCGGGCAAGTGATTCCCTAACCCTGATCTGAAAAATTAAGGGAGAAGTTTGCCAAGATCTACCTTCCCCCACTGTCCTGCTCATAGACTATCAGGCTCCTTGATATCTGAATCTAACCTTGCAGACAAAGAGGTCCAACCCTTATTCCTCTAGGACATCCTTTCATCCCTGGTTCCACCTCACACCTCAGTCTTGGGAGCAGCTTGTCTGCTATTGTTTCAGGGTTTTCAGGAACTGGTAGAGTCAAATAATAAAAACAAAGACCCAACAGCTTTACTCCAAATCATAAAATGCTAAATATCTCCCATCCCCTCTGCACTCCACCATTCCTGGTTTTCCTGGTTGTCTATTTTAAGAAAAGAATCAGTCTTCATTGGCGATTCTAAGGTTATGAGGCCACACATTGGTAAATTGTATTTTTGGCTGTTGTGAAATTTTATTACAGTCCAAGCAAAGTTAATGAGATTTCATTTTATCTCATCCAAACATTGTAGAAAAAAAAATTACACAGAATTTTCAAAAACACATGCATAACACTGCATGTAACCCATAGACTGGGGGGGGGGGGGCAAATAATCGCATCAAATCAAACAGGCTTTATTGGCACGTCCGAATAGATATTTGGCATTGCCAAATCTAGTAAAGTGTGTGTGTGTGTGGGGGAGCTGGAGTCTGAGGGGGGGAAGTGGTGGGTATGGGTGGGGTGCGGTGGTTGATTTGGGGTATAACAGTCCGTAGAGTCTCATCTTCCTCTTAATTGGTGGCCACTATATGGGGAGGTGGGGTGGGGTGGGTGGTTTGGGGTATAACAGTCTGTGGGGTCTCATCTTCCTCTTGTTTGGTGACAGCTGGACACGTATTGGGCAGCGATCTCCACAGCGGCCTCTTCTTCTCCCAGTAGGATGTAGAGTTTCCTCTTCTCATCTGCAGATATGAAGTCTGGGATGTGGGCAGAGAGTCTTTGGAAGTAGATGGCCCTCACAGCTGAGTATTTGGTGCAGTGTAGCAGGAAGTGGGTCTTGTCTTCTAGGGCCCCCTGGTCACAGTGCTGGCACAGTCTGTTCTCCCGTGGCTTGTACGTCTGCCTGTGTCGCCCCGTCTCCATTTCCAGGTTGTGGGCGCTCAGTCTATATCAGCTCAGAGTTTGTCTGTGTTTGGGGTGGCGTATTTTTTCCAGGTAGGTGGCCATGGTGTAGTCTCTTTGCAATGACTGGTACACGGTGAGTTTCTTGGAGCTATTTATTGCGCTTCTCCATTTCTCGATGTACCGATCTTTGTCTCTCTCAATTACTCCTTTTATTTGCAAGTCTTCAAAAACAAACATTTTCCTTTTATTTGAGCCTTGTTCAGGGCATGTTGGGGGTTTTGGCTTGACAGATGGCTGATGCTTGGTTGGGGGGTATCCGTTTTTCTCGGGGCTCTGTGGCTCAGCCAGGCTTAGTGGTGGTAAGAGCCAGGACTGCTGCCCTGTATGTGAGTCCAGAATGATAGCGCCCTCTTCTGCATGGTGAGCCATAGGGGGAGTCTGCCTAGCTCTGCCCTGCATCCCATGTTGGAGGTGCTGCGGTGGACATGGAGGAGGTACTTGCAGAACTCCAGGTGGAAGGTCTCTGTTGGACTGGAATCCCACTTTGACTGGTCTGGGTAGGTGGCTGGGCCCCAAACCTCACTGCCATAGAGAAGGCTCAGTGAATATAAGCACCAAAAACCACTTCTCCACCCCAAACCAGCCTTGTCAGTAAAGAAATCCTCATCTCTCCCTCTCTCCTACCCCACCATATACTGTAACTTTTCTGCACAGCTACTCACAAACCTGCAGGCTAGCCGCCCCAAACACATACAGCCTTCCTCTACCTACACCTGCTGTCCCTCTCCCTGCTCCTCCTTACTTCTGGTGACATATCTCCTAATCCTGGACCTCCCCAGCAAATCTACACTGTCGGCCTTTTCCCCACACCTCACGTTAGCGCACGGAACCCCCTAAATCTCAAACCAATCTCACCCGCTCCTGCCCCTCCCCCTGTCCTCTCCAGCGCACTTTGGAATGCCTGCTCCATACGTAATAAACTAGAATACATCCACAACCTTTTCATTCTTAATGAATTTAAATTTCTCGGTCTCACAGAAACATGGCGGACACCCTTAGACACCACCTCCCCAGCCGCCCTCTCCTATGGAGGTCTGCAATTCTCACCCCAACAATAAACCTGGTGGAGGTGTAGGCGTCCTCCTGTCAGACAAGTGCTCATTCGCCCCTATCCAAGCGCTATCTGCCCTCACCCCCCCTCCTTTCAAGTGCACTCTGTTCATATCTACTCACCCTCCAACCTCCAACTGGCCATCATATATCGACCGCCGGGACCTACTGCTGCCTTTATCAACCACTTCACCACCTGGCTCACACACTTCCTATCCACAGACACCCCCACCATCATCATGGGTAATTTCAACATCCCCCATTAATACAGACCACCCCCTTCGTTTCCAGCCTCCTGTTCCTCACCGCCTCCTTTGGTCTTACCCAATGGTCCTCGTCTGCCACCCACATAAAGAGGCACACGCATTCACCCGCCTCTGCTCCATATGCAGCCTCTCTAATTCTCCATCCTTGCTCTCTGACCACAACCTGCTGACATTCTCTGCCCTCTCCTCTCCATTAGTGAAAATAGATTTTGCTGCACACACTATTTTGTGATCAAAGGAATATAGAGATTTATTTTACAATATAGTTAACGCCTTTTGACACAATGCAAAATATTGGCATAGAAAGACAGGCTAGATCAATTGAATATGACGTTTCGGTCCTTAGACCTTCATCAGACGCGATCTAGTGTGGTAGCAGGATCAGTATAAGTGTCAAGGCATGACTCATACATCTCTGGACCAGACATTACCTCCCTGGTGGCCAGAGTTCCAGATTGTTTAGCAGCTGTAGCAGAATCCGCCTCGCAGAATCCGCCTCAAAATCTGGCTTCCAAAATGACTCCCAATGACTTCAATGGGAGCCACTCATTTCTTTTTCCACTAGCTAGTAGTGGAAAAAAAAGCGAGGTGACCTATCTGACTCAGCCGCGGTGTCCGCATTATTAGACTCCCTCCCACTTAGGCCCATTCATTCAGGCCTAATCCAGAGCAGAATGCCGGTGCACCGCGGCTAGCCGCGTGGTATGTTCACACGTGGAATGCATTTTCCACCATGTGAACATACCCTAAGGGCCATGTGATAGACCTTTTTTTTAAAAAAAATGGCCATTACTCACTGCCATGTGTATAAGTGCCGTCCTTTGGACTAGCAAGGATAGACAAAGCTGTTTTTTTACAGCAATTACGGCAATGAAAAACAGCACAGCCATGTGCATAAGGCTTATCCCTATACGGCCTTCACACTGCCTCATTACATTAAATGCATGTGAACAGGGACTATTCACATCACCAATTTTTTGACAGTCTGAAAATGGAACATGTCCTATTCACATGGGACTATTGGGACATGGGACCTATTCGCATGGCCAATTTTTTGACAGTCTGAAAATGGAACATGTCCTATTTTCATCAGTTTTCACAGATTCCTCTATCCACTCACATGTAAGAAGGACACCCATGGCAAAATGACCATAAAAAATGCACCTCAGTCGTTTGAATGTAGCTTAAGACTATAACATGAGGCCCAATAGGATGTACGAGAAATGAAAAACATTGGATAATTTCATAAATAGAATACTGAGTAAATGGGGAAAAAAAAAATGTATAGTATACTTCTACACGGAGAGCCTTTACCAGCTGGAAAGCTATCACAGACAAATGGCACAGAAATCTAGATCTCACTTAATGCTCTGGAGTGCAGAAGTAGCACATTTTTATCAGGTAATAGACCGGTCAAAGTATCAAAGAGCGAAAAAAAAAAAAAAAAAATTCCTTTAACTGTTTATCTACTGGTGCGCACATTTCATAAAATAAATATGTGACTTTCTATAAAATATCTATGCACTAAAATAAACCATAAAATTCATCAAATTATTTATCTTGCATGTAAAGCAAAAAAATCATTTAAAAAAAATTCTTTAAATTTCAATATAAAATTCAGTTTACACTTAAAAAAATTCTTTAATAACACGTTGGAAAGAGAAACTAAATACATGAGAGAGTCAAAAATGAAAACGTATAAGACATTGTCACGTTTCTAAATAATAAAGCAATATTTGTTCCATAATTTCTTTTATTTTTACTTAAGCCAAAATAATAGAAAGAAAACCCTGTTTGTTTTTAGCCTTTGTTTGATTTTATTTCTATTTTCAGTACACAGGGATTTATTTCTCAAGGTTTTTTTGCATAGTAAAGGGGAAAAATTTAAAGTATAAAAATTTTTTTTTAAAAATCACGAAATAACTGCGCTACTCACACAATATTTATTATTATTATTATTATTATTATTATTATTATTATTTTATTTTATTATCAGTGATAATATTACAAACACTCACAGGGCTTTTAATAATAAGAAAAAAAAATTCAGCTTTCTGCTGGTGGCTTGTAGGCAGGCCGCGGCTTAACTTAATACTTCTCTGTATTTGTGCGTAGTCCATTATTATTATAGTTATTATTTTAGGGTTTGGGCTATTTTATTAAAATAAATTTTATTGTGAATAATTTCTTTTTTTAACTTAACAATTTAATAAAATATGTCTCAGGTGGTAATATCTTGATATAATGTTAAATCTTCATAAACTTCTATACATGAATTTGTGGCTTGTTATATATTTTGCACTGGGTCCCAGGAGCTTCAGGTTCCACCTCTGTAGTCGGGTGAGCTAGGCAGGGAGGCAGGGGCGCATCCCATCTATACACTGCAGAAAAATATCCGCATCAGCAATGTTGCACTTTCAAAAACCATTGTGTTTTTGTAAATCGCAGTATGGCGTTTTCCATATAGTAGAGACAGAAAGTCCTCTGAGAAAAACTTGGTGGACTTTCTGTGAAAAGCGCTGTGTGGGTCTTAGCCTTTGGGTATGTTCTCATGGTACTTGGTGTTTTTTCTCTTTTTTACTGTAGATTATGAGCCCCATAAAGGGATCACAATGTACCTTTTTTTTTTTTTTTTTTTTTTTACTAGCACTATGGGAGGAAATCCACGCAAACACTGGGAGAAAATACAAACTCCTTACAGATGTCCTTGGCAGAATTCAAACCCAAGACTCCAGCACTGCAGTGTTAACCACTGAGCCACCATGTTGCCCCTTGGCATTTGGTTTTTGACACAGATGTAAGCAGTTTTTTTTTTTTTATTTTTCAATGCGTATTTGTATATCATGGGAACACACTCTTAGACCTTATGACACATCACAGCTCACAAAAGTCTCCATGGTTCCTGATTCTGTTTGGTACTTATTCAATACTAATAACTATTAAAATGGACCCATAAAAAATGAGTTTATCATACCCGACACTCGACTGTCCAAGGCTACTGTCACTAATGCTACACTATATTATACTATATTATTGTGTGGCGTGTGTAATAATACAGTAAATACTACAGGGCATTTCTGTGACTCTCCCCAGGGTGTCTCTCTACAAGTAAGTGGCCTATATACTTGTATATGCTGAACTATACTCAATGCCTTGTAAAGATAATGGACTAAACTGAAGGCAATTAGAGAGCGCAAGAATGTGACACATAATAATACAGTGTGCGCCATATAACCTATTTTATCCCAGATATTGTTATTGTCTCTATATATGGAAAATATTGACACGTGCTGTATTGCAATGTAAAGGTAGATGTAACCCTCTGCACAGTATACTGATAGTCTGGAGCTCTGTAATACAATATTCATAATATTGTATAATATTGCTGCTAAAAAGTAAAATAAATTCAATTTATATATATTGAATTTATTTTACTTTTTAGCAGCACTTGCCAGGTTTCCAAAATAGATTTTTTTTTTCTCATTTTATATAAACATAAATGGTGTGAAACAGACAGAAACTAACATAAATTTATCAGATCCAACCGTTTTTTGTTTTCTTGTTATTGTATTCACTGCATTGTTTAGCTATGTTTGGCCACGTGCGGAATTAGCCTTATGATCTTTTCAAGCAGGTACAAAGCTCCCATATACATTGGCACACAGATACATCAGGTGCCAAAGGTTTTAGACCGGGTCTCAACTCTCTCGGGCATACCGTTCCAGAGATACAATATTCCCAAAACAATGACCTGCATTAGCCAATATAAACCTGTAAGTCTTTCACCCATATTCCAACTGCCATACACATGGTCACTCCACATGCACACAGCAGGTGTATCCAACACTGATGTCCAAACTGAGATACACACATCAGAGGATTAGATACACAGCTCAGCGCACAATATCACACATCAAATAATTAGATACACTGGTCAGCAGATAGAGTATTACATACACAGCTCAACACACAGTATCACATGCCGAAGGATTAGATACACAGCTTAGCACACAGTATCACACGTCAGAGGATTTGGTTTCTATAGCAACCTAGCCATTTCTCTTCACTGCTGCAGGTCAGCTTTAAAGGGGTAGGGCACTGCGGATGACACTTACACAAGTTCACATTCACACAGCTTTACTCCAGGTATCCATAACAACCGATCACAGGTTTTTCACTGATATCCAAACTGAGATACACATGATCACATGACTTTTATGGACACACATGCAAACGACATACAAAATACACCAGTGCAAAACTAGGCAATTATTATGGGGCTACTACACAAACAAAAAATGAACTATACCCGTGTGAAGCTGGGTCCTCCTGCTAATATACACACATATATATATATCTCTCCCAAAAAGCAGGCGGAACACCAAAATTGTGAAAAAAGTGAAGGAGGTTTTGTGTGCCGCCTGCTTTTTTGGAGTTATATTGAACAGGACAAATCCTTTTCCCATTGGTGAGCACCCTATGCCTAGACTGGTGCGGTAATATGTTTGTTTGTATTTTGTGTAGTGTGTGTGTGTGTGTGTGTATAGGCATATATGTATAATATATACAGTATATAGGCATATATATATATAATGTATATATATTTTCATATATATATATATATATATATATATTATATATATATTTTCCCGGATTTAGGGGCAGATTGCATCCTCAATCAGCAGCAGATTATATGCACTGTTTTCAATGGGAGGCAGAGACTGCAGCAGGATGCTGAAAAATTAGGCATCCTACTCAGTCTTGTTGCGGATTCTGTGTCGGAATCAGTTGCGTATTCCACAGCTTGGTAGCCGCTGGCTGGAAAATGGTGGTGGAGAATGATGGGGAATTACTCTTCATTTTCCACCATGTAAACTTAGCCTTATAGCTACTCCTCTGGATACATATGTGCATGGAGTGGTCACAAGAGGGTTAACGTTTGCAGTTAAAGAGGTTATCTGACTTTTACAAAACAGGAGCCATAAAGTTTCAGTGGCAGCTTCAGTCTACAGCAGTTGTCCCACTTGTGCCCAATCACAGGTCACTGCAGTTAATTCTTAGCAACTGGCATATCTTTGTAGTCACGTGCCAATTGTGAAGAGGTCACCATTAAAGTCTATAATTGGTGACCACAGTCACCTAGCACGTATAGAATGTCACTGCTGACGTCAACAGGGGGACCTGTAAACAATAGCCGCTGCTGGAAATAGAGGGAGAGATGGTTAACTTTATTTATTGTCCCTGTCAGCAGAACAACTGAATGTTTCCTTAAAATAAAAAAAAAAAAACACAAAAAAAAAACAATCAATTTTAAGGGGGCCCCCTTTAATCGCATTCAGACCGCCCATAGACTATATATACATCTGGATAGTGGTTGCCTTGTTCTGACAGGACGTGCCAGTACGTCCTGGCAGAACACAGCTATTGCATGAGATCGTGCAATTACTGAAACTGGGAGTCAACTATAATCTCAGCTGGAGCTCCAAGAGAGATGGCAGGGAAGGTTTATTCTCCTCCCTGCATTCTCAATTGTTGTGTATACAGCGCTCAATGAGCGCTGTATACACAGCTATGGGCGCTGCCATGATGCGGCTGCCCTCTGACCCGGCGGTCACGTGACGGGAATCTGCTCTATAAGGTGTGTATACAGCGTGCAGGAGGCTGTATTCCTGCTGCAACTGGGGCTAAATGTACCAGCGCCAGTTACAGGGGAAATCAGCATCTCTAACAATGAAAAAAAGTGATCAGATGTCCCCAAAGATCTTATTGGGACACCATCTGAAAAAAAAAAATATTTAAAAAATTAATAAATGTAAAAAAAATTTTAATAAAATAAGTAAAATAAAATGCCATTATTAAAGGTTATAGCCCCACACCCAACAACACCATACAAAATAAAAATTATCCTAACTGAAAGGAAAAACTATTTTATAAAGTTTTTCAGTAGCACTTTATTAAATTTAAAAAAAAAAAAAAAAGTGAAAACCAGACACAATTTCCCTCCTATTTTGTTTATATTTTCCCGGATATAAAAAAAAATAAATTAAAACACGTTCGAAAATAAAAACAACATAAAAATAAAGCCCTATGTGTCCCAAAAAAAGACGCAGAAATTAGTTGAGTGAGACATTTGAGAAAAATGTTACAGCCCTCTAAACCGCACATACAAAATAAACCTAAAATGTGTCTGGTGCTGGACCACAAATTGGACCGGTACTGAAGTGGTTAAATGGTCCTGATCATGTGAGAACCAGCCTAACCCCTTGTTGCAACATGTAAACCCCCTCCCACCCCCAAAGGAAGTAACACAAAAAAGATCCCCTGGACCGCCCCTTGTAGTTAGGTAATTTTATGTTGCGACTGCAAAGCCATTTATTGTTAGTATTATTCGTCATATTTTAATTGGTTTATTATATTTATACTTGTAAATCTATATCCGGATACAGACACTTTATTGAAGTGGATAGCAAGTATTATCATCATTAAAACATAAATATTTTAAACATTAAAACCCAATGTAGTAAAATATTATGCCACCAATGGAGATTTCCTTTCATCTTTATTTAGAAGGAAAGTGGCCTGATGATAAAGAGATGGCAGACTGAGAAAGTGGGAGAAGCAGGTACATTCTTGTGCGGGAATAGCTATAGGGGTGGGTGGGTTTAGGATGTGGCAGGTGGGTCTGTTTGAAGTGGACAATTTACATTAATGACCCTCATCAACCTCTGTGTGACCTTCAATAAACATATTGACCAGGAAGAGTTGGACAAGATGTCTGCTCACTTTTCAATGGTCTTCAAGGAAGAAAAAGTCTCGATTGTATCTTCTGGTTGGTAACAAAGGAACATATAAACACACACAAGTAAACATAAAAGCACCATAAATGGGAAGTAAGATCTGTTGTTTGTAGCAGCTTTTCAAGTGTTAACTAGATCCATAACATTAGACTAACCTGTTACTATGTGGCAATCCACAATACAGAAGATGTAATTCACCAGATGCCAAGACACAAGGCTCCTACTTAATAGCTAAGTAAACCGCAATTACACAACATATATGTATACAGATTCATGATGACTTTCCACCTGTCCTGTGTCTATAATGGCACCACCAGTTTAAGTTTTGATCAAATATTTGTTCTGCCAGTAGATATTCCCCCTAAACCCTTATACACTTGTACACTTGTAAGCTTTGCTGAGCGTGCATGTGTTCTTAATATGAAGTGTGGAATAAACCACACAGCCAGACTCCTTTGGCTGCAACTTCTCATCCTTGAGAACCCTTGACTGGTGTCACTTAAATTGATATGTAATGTACATCACCAACATCTCAACTCTGCCCCACAAATGGTATGTTAGGGTCATCTGAATCAAAATGTGTTTTCTCTTTGTGAGTTACTGCCTCTGTTTTGTCAATATGAAAATGAGATCTTTGGAGAAATGAGGTAAGTAGAAACACCCTCCTCCCTCTAAAGAGCTTGTTTGCATATTAACAAAAAAAGTGATATCTCAACAATGGAGGCACAAGAGGCAAAACATTTAATTAAGGTGACCCTAACCTATCTGCTGGGTTGGGTTGATATGCTAGGACCTGGTGATCCTAACCTACCTATCTACTGGCTTGGGTTGATATGCTGGGACCTTGTGATCCTAACCTACCTATCTGCTGGCTTGGGTTGATATGCTGGGACCTTGTGATCCTAACCTACCTATCTGCTGGCTTGGGTTGATATGCTGGGACCAGGTGATCCTAACCTACCTATCTGCTCTCTTCAGTTGATATTCTGGGTTCTGGTGACATTAACCTACCTATCTGCTGGCTTGGATTGATATTCTGGGTTCTGGTGACACTAACCTATATATGCTGGGTCCTGGTGATCCTAACCTACCTATATGCAAGGCTGGGGTGATGTGCTGATTTTGTTGACCTTAACCTATTTATCTGCTGGGTTGAGTTGATATGCTGGGTTCTGGTGACAGACTCCCTTTAAGGACCTTTGAATTCAGTACTGTAGTATTGCATTATGGTTCCTAGTGCCGAGTGGCATCAGTACCTGAAAAAGATTGGTATCTGTTTTCTTTTTCATTTTACTTTTTCTGCACCACAGATTAAAGGCGATAACCAGCTAGAGAGGTCAGAAACCCACCCATACTGTACATGCCACTACCACTCCTTCCCAGTGCCATCTTTGGTCCTGCTGGGCTGCTGCCCCTCCTCACTTCGAGTAGATGCTACCTACCATTTCTCACTCTAGGCGGTCACCAAAGGATATTCTAAGGGGACCAGTGCCCACACCAGTAAATATGTTCCCAATCAATTTCAGGAAGTTCTCCTTTTCTCAGGCAATGAGCTAAGGACAGGATAGACCTATATAAATATTTCTGCTCATTGCCTGAGCAAAGGTTCTGAGCTATCTAGTGTCCTGCCAAGATCTATTGTAGTAAGTGATATGTTACTGTGTTTTGACCCAGGCCTGCTATCTGACCTCTCCTCTGGCTCCTGTCCTTACTCTTCCTTTATATTCGCGTTTGACCCTAGCCTAACACTGTCTAATTCTGTACTGTCTAAATAGACAGGATTAATAAAGCTGCCCTGTATTTTTTTCTGGAGAAAATCTGGTGTTGGTAGATTCTGTATTTCAATACTATATACGGTATTATGTGTCTGAAGATGTTTTAGTTGAGGTCAATTACCACTTTATTTTTTTTTATTGAAACCCCAATATCATACCAAAAAAGTGACAGAGTACCACACTAAAAAAGTACACAAGAATGTGATCCATTGCTACCTCTTTTAAAAAAGAGACCCTGCACCCAAGGTCCCTAAGAGGGTCAAGGACATGAATCTCCTCTGGCCAAGGAAGACCCAACTTGCTCCTGGCTTCCAACTGTGCTCTGTGGGAGGTGGGCAGGGATTACAAGGGAGAAAGGAACCTGATGGCCTCACAACTTCTCCTCCTAGACCTCAGAAGGGTCTCAATAGGTCATTTGCATCCCTTGATCCAAATAACACAAACTGTGAAAAAACACAGGGCTTAAAATAAGTGAGAATAGTGACATGAAGTATGGCTGGTCTTTCCTCATCTATTACCTTATAAGACTTGTATTGTAGTAAGTGAGCGCTCCTCCTCCGCCCCACCGAATTTCACAGGTCTTTATCACAGATTGTATATTGAAATGAAATTAATGGCTGTGTAAATGGATGTGGCCTGCATTACAGGGATAAGGAGATTATCCCTCTGCAGCTCCTTGTTGCTATTACCCCATGCGGTGAGGTACAATGGGCTACTGGTCCAAAAAGCAATAGGGAGTATGTCATTGCTTTACATGAGATAAGATAAGATTTTTAGCCTTAGACTAAGGATATAAACTACAAGAGACTGGTTAAACAAATTGGCCTTACATCAGTTAATATCTAGAGAGATGAAGTCTGGGCAAAAATATTGTATTGAGAAAAACATAACGTTTCATGAACAATTGTCATGGTGATCTTGAAAGAGGGGGTGAATTTAGCATTCAAATCAATGGACAGTCTGAATTCTATGGATAGGCTGGTCCTCCTAGAGCTCCAGAACTCCTTGTAGCTGCTCTGGTATGTCGATGGAGGTCTGATTTGAGAGGTTCACTTTAACGCCGGGGTCCCACGTAGTGTAAACGCCACAATTTGCGGTACATACTATGTTTTACACTTTGCAGAAAAATATTCACAGTGGACATGCTGTGATTTCAAAAACCGTCGTACTTTTGTAAGTCGCAGGATGTCAGTTATACCTACGGAATCAGGGGCATAATGATCGTGATTGCAGGGAATGTGACCACGACCGGGTCCGGCAAGGTATAGGGCCCATGGCCAGCTGGAGTTGGCCGGGACCCAGTACCACTATGACCGCTATACATTTTGTAAATGAAAAAGGGCCCCGACATGTCACCGGGCCCCTTTTCAATAGATACTAGCCCAGGGGAGGTGACTTGAAATAATAAATAGATATACTCACCTCTCCGATGTCTTCTGTCATGTGACTGAGGCCTGTGATCAGGCCCCTGCGGTCACATGGAGCGCAGCAGATGATGTCAATGCACCCCCATGTGACCGCTGAGGACCAATCACAGGCCTCAGCGGAGATGTCGGGTAGATGGCCAAAGGTGCTGAAGATGCTGCAGACAGCCGGAGCCAGGATGTCCAGGAAAGGTGAGGCAAGGTGAGTATCAGTGTTTGTTGTTTTTATTCACCTCCCTGGGCCTTCGATCATTATACTCTGAGGGAAAGGAGGAGCTCGGGGGGAAGGGGGACTGGGGGGACCCCGGACAAAAGTTTGCACCCGGGCCCACAAGACACTTGTTACGCCACTATACGGAATCACTGCCTTTTTCTGTATAGGTATAATAGAAGCAGAGAAAAACAATGGCTGACATTCTACTCTCTGGAGGGGCCTGGACAGTGATATCTGGTCACCAAAGTATTATCCAAAAACTTCCTTTGCAGTCTTTGTTTTCCAGAGCAAATATTGAGCACCAAATGTTTTCTTACGGAGTGCTATATATGAGGAGCCATAAAATAAAAATGGTGAAAAGAAGAAGAATACAGTTTATCAGTTCAATCTTTATGGCTCTATTGTCTTGCACATATGGCTTCTTCTATATAATGAATAAGATCCTTCAGAGACAGGAAGAGACACCTGGAAATGGTCAATGGCCTTCCCTAGCTATTAAACCACAGCTTCTGCTTGCTCATGTTATCTCTATTCATTTTCTATTGCTTCCCATATCCTCTTTTGTGGGCTTGTCAAGTTCTCTAGTACCTTAAAAAGATGAGAAGTAGCTTTTTTTTTTTTTTTTTTTTTTTTTTGTATGTCAATTTTCTCTCTCCAGTGGAGGTAACTATTTGGTTTGGTTATACGGGTATTGTCATTGGCAATTGTAGACAAGTTACTAAAAACCAACCTGGACATAACCAAATGTGGGCAAAACATTTGTGGCTAACCCAACTTTACCAACAGATTTTCTTGTTGAAGAGGATCTTTCATGTCCCTGGAGCTGGACGGTATCATATACTGCTAGAAACACCTACTGTCAGCTTTACCAGTAGATGTTGATGATAGTTTTGGCACCGATATCCCTCCACTTTCAAAATGGAGGGTCTAGCCTCATTGCTGGGCATTAAGGAACGCCCCTTCCTTCCTTCCTTCCTTCCTTCCTTCCTTCCTTCCTAAAGACCTATGCTAAGGATAGATCATCAATATCAGATTAGTGTGCGTTCAGCACCCAGGACCTCCACCAATCAGCTATTCTTAGCAGCTGATACACAATGCAGGAAGTAGAAAGTCCTGTCCTCTGTATGGTGACCAGAACAGGTATCACAGATCAGCTCCCATTTATTTGATTGGGACCTAAGCTGCAGTGTCTTGTTTCTTCCACTATACAGATAGCAGCGCTGTCTGCTTCCTGCTTCATTGTCTGTGTATCAGATGTTAAGAACAGCTGATCATTTGAAGTGCCAGGTGTCATATAATAATATAATGTAGGATAGGTCATCAATATTTTTTAGCACGTAAAACCCCTTTAAAGACCCGAATTTCAAGCTAATGTGCTTAAGGTGAATTACTGGAACAAAATATATGGAAGTTTAGAGTAAACAACACATGTTCTGGGGCCTTCATCTTTCTGAGATAGAGATGGTTTCATTCAAAACAAAAGTTGCACAGAAAAAGCTTCCTGCTCAAGAATTAAGGGGTGATATGACAGCCATCTGCTTACTAAGATAAACAGCAGTGCCGAATGTCTTAAGATTCACTTTCATATAAATATTTATAATGATAAAATTGAGGATTCTAATTTTTTGCTGCTGAATATAACTTTTAGAATAAGGAAAAGCAATAAGATAAGATAATCCTTTAATAGTCCCACAGTGGGGAAATTTCAGTAAGTTACAGCAGCATAGTAATACAGATACAGGATAATACACAGTAATATATTACAGAAGTAGGCACGCATATGCTGAGAAGAGAAGATATACTAGGAGTCCATAGCAACTAAGGAAGAGAAGAAGAAAGAAGGAAGACAATCATAATCATTAGTTTTCTGTGTGGAGTCATCTTCGCTTGGTCTGATGTAGATTATACAGCCTGATCGCGGTTGGAAGGAAGGACTTGCGATAGCGCTCCTTCTCACACTTGGGGTGAAGCAGACGGTCACTTACAGTGCTGCCAAGTCCCATCAAGGTCCCATACATGGGGTGGGATTTGTTCTCCCGCATGGAGGTCACCACAGACAGTATCCTTCTGTCACTCACCACCTGTTGTGAGTCCAGGGGGCTCCCCAGGACAGAGCTGGCCCTTCTGATCAGCCTGTCAAGTCTATTTCTGTCCCTGGTTGATATACTGCTCCCCCAGCAGGCCACACCGAAAAGATGGCTGAAGCAACCACAGAGTTGGAAAAGGCCCTAAGAAGTGGCCCCTGGCCCCCGAAGGCCCTCAGTCTCCTGAGCAGGTAGAGTCTGCTGTGACCCTTTCTGTGCAGCGCCTCCAGGTGATCAGCCCAGTCTAGTTTATTATTGAGGAGCACACCCAGATACTTATAGGTCCTGACTATCTCAATGCATGTTCCTTGGATCTCCACTGGGGTCGGAGCACCTCTCCGTTTACTAAAGTCCACCACCATCTCCTTGGTCTTCCTAGCATTAATCCTGAGCTGGTTCCGCTGACACCATTCAACAAAATCCTGGTTTATGTCTCTGTATTCCGCCACGTGCAGGCCTTTAATACAATGGCTTTAATACAATCATATAGATTTTTATGTTTTCTAATTATAGAATCATTTTCTAAACTTTTATCTTACGTCCTAGGCAAATATCATCACTATGAATTTTTTTAGATGACTCGTATAGCAGATTGTCCTTTTACGCATGCGTAGAAATTCATGCGTTCCAGGTTGAACCGCATGACTTCCTTTTATTTTATTTTTTATTCACATTTGCATACTTAGCTATACGACTCTTGATAACTATAGGTCGTACCACCGTTTTTTCTTAGCCCGTTCTGTTGGTTTCTCTGGTGTGGGCGGAGTGCCCGTGCTCTTGTGGTGATAGAATATTCCGCCGAAAAAATTTGCACAGAGGCTCGTAACATCTAGCTAATGAGCATGCGTTCCAGCTTGGACCGCATCTTTTTCCTCCGGAAGTGTGAATTTAACCCGGAAGTGGCACATGGAGCGGTACGGTTAAATAGGCCGAGTAGCGCTCCGGATAGAGTTTATTTCTTCCTAGCTTGAGTGAAGCTCGATTAGTGAAGGTAAGACAATATTATTGCTGGAATCTTGTTCTAATGAAATATAATAATAGTCACTGAACATATGGGATGTTAAGGATCTATAGTTATCTCGAGTATGAATAATATGATCAATATATAATAGTTTGTCTATGACTAATGATGTGTAATACATCACCTGAGTTTAATTCAGAATTCATATAATATACCTTGGATTTGTTTATAGGTTCTGGGTTTATAGGTAAATGATTTTCTTGCCTAATAACGTCGTGGTCTGTTGTTTTTTTCTTTGACAAGCTAATCTGTTTTTTAAATTGTCTTTGTATATTCATGTTTTTTATACATATACTATATTTATTGTTTTTAACTAGTTACGCACTTGATAAAGGGTTCCAACCCGAAACACGGCAACTGTTTTTGCGTTGTGCAATCTTCTTTTTGAATAAATTCCTTTGGACCTGAGAGCGCCGTCCTTTTGTTCTTTCATTGGTGCATCCTCCTGGTTTTTGACCAGTGTTATAGAGACGTGCTGCCACTCTCACTCTGACGAAGCCTAATATTGCTGAAAACGGAGTTGTGAACGGAGTCACAACCCGATCAGGTGAGAGGCCACCAGGTCCTGAGTTCTTTTCATAAACACCAGATAATTCATCTATATATTTATAATAGACCATCTACACTATAAGTGTGCTCAGTGTCTCTCTATTCGCTTTAATACAATAGCTAGCACACGTCTGGAAAACCCTGTCATGTGAATAAGAACCAGTGCTGCACTTCCCATGAGGCGACCTGAAGCGATCGCTTCAGGCGGCACTATGCCAGGGCCCCAGGGAGGGCGGCATTTTTGCTTACCTAAGCCAGTCCAGGACAAGCTGTCCTGGACCGCCTTAGCACCAAGCGGTGGATTGAGGAGGCCGCTGGAGCAGCGCTGCTCCAGCGGCCTCCCCTCACGCTCAGGCAGAGAGCAGGTCCTCTCCCTGCCTGTGAACGCTGCCAGGCCACGCCCTTTTTATTCCGCCACGCCCCATTTTCTCCGCCACGTCCCATCCACTCCGCCCCCTCCTCCGGGGGAGGGGGGGCGGCTTTCTGTCGTCCGCCTCGGGTGGCGAAAAAGGAAGGTTCACCCCTGATAAGAACCAATGTATACTTTCCAACTCTCCCAAATGTTACCATAGGCTCCCAAAAAGTAGGGAGACCACTTGAACACCTGATAGATTTTGAGAATATATCATGAGCCCAACCATAATGGGCACTGTCCCAATTTCAACTCTGTGTCCTTGAGAAGATGTAGTGATGTCATTGCACCAAATTACTGACAACAGAGAGTAGAGGAGACCTGCTAAAGGGGAACAGCTGAAAGGAGTAATAGGAGCACTTAGGGAGGTGTTATACTACATGGCGTAGCCATTACACTGTGTGGTGGGCACAATGGCTATTTATACTTTGTAAAAGTCACTAATGCGGCATTAGACAGTTTCCAAAATTTAGCAAGTGTGCATTTATGGCCTAACAAAAATTTAACACCCCCCCCCCCCTATTTTTTTCTCATTTAAAAAAAAAAATAACAAAAATATGAGTAAAGGTATTATCAGAAGTTGGGAAAACAAATTAAATACTCAAATTGCTGTTTCATTGACGTATTGCCTGAAATGTAATAAATAGAGATGAGCGAGTACTGTTCGGATCAGCCGATCCGAACAGCACGCTCCATAGAAATGAATGGATGCACCTGGTACTTTCGCTTTGACGGCGGCCGGCCGCTTAACCCCCCGCGTGCCGGCTACGTCCATTCATTTCTATGCGAGCGTGCTGTTCGGATCGGCTGATCCGAACAGTACTCGCTCATCTCTAGTAATAAACAAAATGTCATGCAAAAACTACAACTTGTTCTACAAAAACTGAGCTATTCCTCAGCTCCATAAACAGAAGTATAAAATAGTTATAGGTGATAGAATATGGCGATGCAAATAATTTCTTTTTCAAAGCTCTTCGTGTTATTTTAAAGGCGGTAAAACATATCAAAAATAAATTTAACAGAATTTCACAGATTATATTGACCTTAGATTGAAGTTAAGGTAATTTATACCACGAAATTAATGCTATAAAACTGAAACTCATAAAAAAATGACATAACTGTTTTATTTCCAATTCCACTCCATTCTGATTGCTAAATTCTGCCCTTATGAAATACAATTTGTCTGTTAAAAAAAAAAAAAGCCCCCATGTAACTCTGTGCATTGTAAAGTAAAAAAGTTATGGCTTTTGGAAGGCGGGGGATGAAAAACTAAAACGCAAAAACAGGAAATTGCTGTGTAAGGCCCCAGTTACCCAGGACTCGCATCAATTGGCAAATGATTACTTTCATAGGTCAAACTGCTCTACTGCAGCTTGGCCGAATTCATTGATTTGAGTCATAGCTGTGGCCCATTCTTTTATCTCATTGATGGGTACCATAGGTCCGACCCCCCCCCCCCCCCCCCACAGTTCATACATTGATTGCCTACTCTAAGGGTAAATGAAACACATTCAAATCTTGTAGACCCCTTTAAGCTTTATCATGGAAATCGTAGGACAGTTGTCCACTCACCTATCACTGAGGATGTCCTATAAGAGTCACTTTGCAAAGTAAGCTAAGGAAATTTTTATGCCAATCCCTTTAGTATAGTTAATAGATTTAAAGAGGACCTTTCACCTCCTGGTGCACATGTGGTTTAATACACCGCTAGAAAGCTGACAGTGCGCTGCAGTTACAGCCGTACCGTAGCTCTTCACTGAAAGAGGGGGTGTTTCTGACAGTCAGTCAGGAACGCCGTTTCGCACAGCAGCGTCTATAGCGCTGTACTGTGAGAGCAGTCGTTGGTTACGCCCAGCAATGATGCTCTCACAGTACAGCGTTATAGAGCTACAGTACAGCACCGATAGATCTTCACCGAGTCACAGAACGGGAAAGCCGAAAGTGCACTGAATTCAGCGCACTGTCTGCTTTCTAGCTGTGTATTAAACTGCATATGCCCCAGATGGTGAAAGGTCCTCTTTAACTCGGGAAACTCCTAAGGGACTGTATAAATGGTCCCCTGGTATTTACCCTATAACCCATGTACAGGGATCTAGGCTTGCTGCAGAGGTACCACAAGCTTGTTACCTCTCTGTTCTGTGATTCCTGACCCAGACAAGTCAATAGATGCTAAATAGTGGCATCAATGGGACAGACAGAGATGTGGTCCGGTAACAGGCAGATAGAGTTCTTGCATGACAGTATTCCAGGTAAGGGCAGGGGGCACATAGTCAATATGGCAATCTGACAAATGGTACAACAGGTTTGGTGCCAGGTTGTCACAAGCTGTGATCAAACACCAGTAACACAGACAGCATTTTGGTGATCACCCTTGCAGGACACTTGGTACCTACCTTATTGCTTGGGCACCCTTATATAACAAGCAGTATGTAATGATTGGTACAATCAATGACCAAGCTCTTTTACCTGGGAATATTACCTGACTGCCAACCATACATACAGGATGTAGAATTTATTCTCATGTTTTCATAAAAATGTCCATACATGTACTGGTGTATAAGCTTTTCATGGGTCTGTGATCACTTAGTAGTGACAACTCAACTCTACGTCCCTTCGCATTATAGGGAATAGATAGGGTCTGTTCATATTAAGGAATTTGCCGTAGATTTGAGGGTGGATTCTTCCCCCGAATCCAGAGCAGATTCCGCCCAGAATCCACCTCCCATTGTTTTCAAGGGGAGGCAGAGATCGCAACAGGTTGCAGAAAAACGAAACGTCATGCACAATATTGCTGTGGATTTCGCAGCTTTCAGCCTTTGGGTCCACGGCTCCAGACTTCCTCCTGATTAGGCCCATTCATCTAATCAGGAGCAGGATGCCGCAATGGGATGCAATGCCATCCCATCGCAACTAGACTGCGACGATAATGCTGGTGACTGAAAACGAAGAGAAATTCCTCTTAAATTTCCACCGTATGAACAGACCCATAATGGACAATATAGAATCCTCCCCAAGAACATAGTAGGTCAGATTCTTCTTGCCAACTGCCTATCCCTCCCATGTGACCACTTTCCAGGTCAAAGTCGTCCTATAAATACCCTTTGTTCAGATAGAAGATAAGTCACTGCTCTTGAGCTTGAATCTCTGTCCATATTGAAAAACATAAAGGTTCTGTTGAGATGAGTGTTTGTATCTATGGGAAGGTCAGAGGAAAAACTTGGTGCCCAAACTAATATTTGACAGTCTTGACCATAATAATTGAGAACAATATCGTGAAGATAGATCCTCACCAATTTGTCTTCAGATGCTGGGCACACATTGCTTGGGTGAAGTACCCTGACCATGCCATACTGTATATAAGGACAATATAACAATACAATCCTTTTATTATCTGCTTTCGCTCTGATTTTTCAGATTACCAGAAATAAACCAGATAAATAAAAGTCTGATAGCAAAGCTTCAGGAAATATCAACATTCCACATTTTTACCGCCACCACATTTACGTCAGATGTAACTGGCTTTGGATGGGATTTTGCTTATTGAAATATTTTGATCAGAGTATTCCCAGGATATGATGCAGGGCTCAAATATTAAACTAGAGGAAACTAGTGACCTTTAGGGTCATTGATTAAGAATTGTTCCAAGAACATGGAACAAATCTGGCGGAAGCCTCACAGACAAAACTTCTTGATAATTACTTTAATGTACATATGTGAGTCCTCTTGGGGATCAGTGTTCCCTATTAAGCCTTAGTGGTTTGGCTACTCAGTATTCTGGAATGATCATTGTAATAAAGTGCAGAAATCATCTGATTATATGGTTGTTTTCTGCACTTAAATGTCTCTATAATGAGGAATAGTGCCACCTAGTTGTGAAATCTCTAGAAATCATAAAACTAAGAATTGCCAGGATCCATTCTGTACAACAAATAGGACATTCAGGAGCCCTTTGCAGGACTCTCAATATACATTTATGGGATTCAAGTTATTTCTATGACCATTGTGGGTTTTTCTTTCATTAAACTATTTTGTCCACATGTGTATCTGGCTACCTTCAGACAACTAAAGAACAACTGAATCGGTCCCGCATGGTTAAGGAGGCGTTGTATGCGGATGATCTTCTGTTGTACGTTACCGAGCCGCGGCTGTCGTTTCTGGCTGTCCTGCGTGAATTTTCCCCTTTTGGTGCCCTCAGCAATTTCAAGGTAAATCTTTCTAAGAGCAAGGCCCTCAATGTTTCTCTTCCCCCTTCCGAGGCTGTGTTCCTAGCGAGTACTTTCCCTTTTAGATGGCAACCTTTCTCCTTTACGTACTTGGGGATCCACATCTCCCCTGACCCTTCTTCCCTTTTTCAGCTTAATTATCTCCCGCTTCTGGATAAGATTAATGCCGACCTGCGCTCCTATGGTGCTCGTCTTCCCTCCTGGTTTGGACACTTTCATAGCCTGAAAATGGATGTCCTCACCCGGTTTCTGTACTTGTTCCAGGCCCACCCCATTCCTCTGCCACATAATTTTCTGGCTGGGGTTCAATCGCTGTTTGGGAGGTTCGTGTGGGGTGCCTCGCGGAGCAGACTCGGGTATGGCACCCTCACAAAGTGCAAGTCCAGGGGAGGCGCTGGCCTCCCGGATGTGCATCTTTACTATCGCGCTTTGGTTCTGCTTTGTCTGTTTGACTGGCAGTTCTGGTGCCGCAATAAGCAGTGGGTGTCCATTGAGTTCGACTTGATCTCGCCTTTGCTCTCCTTTTGGCCGTGGATTCCACCGCACTTCCGCCACAAGTCCCCCAGCCTCTACGTCCTCCCTTTGCACTTCTTGAGGGTCTGGGATCTGGTGTGCTCTAGTGGCCGCTTGGCTCATGTTCAGGGCCCTCTGACTCCCCTTTTTGATAATCCTATGTTCCTCCCTGGGTGCTCTGTGGTTAGGTTCCTCTGTTGGGAAACGGAGAATGACACTCGTCTTCAGGAGGTGGCGGGCAATTCTCCGGTTCTTCCTTTTGTTCAATTTTGCAACTCACGCCCCGACCTGCACCTTTTTTAGTTGGAACACACCCAGCTTACTTCCTTTTTGAAGCGTTTCTCCCTTTCCTCTCAACTCTCCCCGCCGGCTTTTGCTTTTGAATCGGCTCTCGGTGGCCAGACCCCTCCCCCCGCGCCCTGTCGGTGCTGTATGACTTCCTCCTTACAGATGCCACTTCGGAGCCCCCCTCCTACATTGCTGCGTGGAACTCTGTCCTTTCTGTGCTCCCGGCAAAGAGCTATCAGTACAAGTACCGTAGCTCTTCACTGTCAGAAGGGCGTTCTTGACAGTCAGCGTCTATTGTGCTGTACTGTGAGGGGAGGGTGTACCTTCCTGCCCAGTGATGACGCTGAGTGGTGAGGAACGCCCCCCACCCCCATTACTCATCTATGGATGAGTACTGTGAGGAGGGGAGAAGGGCGTTCCTCATCTCTCTCACAGTACAGTGCTATAGGCGCTACTGTGAGGAAGAGTGTCCTTGACTGTCAGAAATACCCTTCTGACAGTGAAGAGCTACAGTATCGGCACTGATAACTCCTTACCGGGGGCACAGAATGTGAAAGCCGACAGTGTGCTGAAGTCGCTTTCTAGCAGTGTATTAAACCACATGTGCCCCAAATGGTGAAAGGTCCTCTTTAACCAGTGTCCTTACTTCCTGCGCTCCAATGAAGCCAGAGGAGTACACTATCAACAGTGTACATGTACCAGGGCTCGGGCGCATGCGCAGTGAAGCTGGGGTGACCTAGAGATGATCGAAATATTCCATTAATTTGTATTCCCTTAGCTTTCAGGATTTAGTTTCTCTTTAAGACTACTTAAAATGCATCAAGTTTGTTGAGAATCCTAGCACAGAAGCAGTGGGTCATATTTTCATGGTTGAGCTCAGCAGTTTCGATAAGAGACACATATATGATCTTTATCGATTTTTAATTTTGCCTCCTCCTGTTTAATGTTTCCCCTTTTACGTCGAAAATTCCTTCATAACCTTATGGAAACCGAATTTTATATTAATAACCCAAAGATGAAGCATCAAGGAATGTGAAAGATTCAGCTGTTTTGCCCATATCATCATAGCCCTGCAGCGCCATCTTGTGGACAACCACATAATATCTTACACAAGAGAGTTTGCTTGTCTTACACATGCATGACACACGTGGTTCAAAGTTCTTTTCATACAGATAAGGTTAGGGGTGAATTCACACTGAGTAAACGCTAGCTTATTCTGAACGTAAAACACGTTCAGAATAAGCGGCGTCTAAAGCAGCTCCATTCATTTCTATGGGAGCGGGGATACGAGCGCTCCCCATAGAAATGAATGGGCTGCTTCTTTCACTCCGTGCAGTCCCATTGAAGTGAATGGGGAGTGCCGGCGTGTACGCTCCGGCATGAGCAGAGCTTGCCGTATACGCCGGCACTCCCCATTCACTTCAATGGGACTGCACGGAGTGAAAGAAGCAGCCCATTCATTTCTATGGGGAGCGCTCGTATCCCCGCTCCCATAGAAATGAATGGAGCTGCTTTAGACGCCGCTTATTCTGAACGTGTTTTACGTTCAGAATAAGCTAGCGTTTACTCAGTGTGAATGCACCCTAAAGTGTACATAAGATTGTTCCTTAAGGAGATAATCTAATATACACATTAAGGAGTGTGTTGGGTTTTATCAGTAAACTAGTTACTTATTTAGGGACAGTGGCGGATCCAGGGTTTGCGGGGCCCTGGGCAATTGACTTTGGTGGGGCCCTACTTACTTCCCCATTTTCATATACACCCTTCATCTACCCCTAGTTTCATGTCCCCCCCTCTATCTCTGTCCCCAGTTTCATGCCATTCTCCCCCTTTATCTGCCCACAGTTTCATCCCCCCCCCCGTCTCTGCACCATTGTCATGCCGTTCTCCCCCCTTCATCTGCCCCAGTGTCATGCCATTCTCCCCCTTCATCTGCCCCAATGTCATGCCATTCTCCCCCCCTTCATCTGCCCCAGTGTCATGCCATCCCCCCCTTCATCTGCTTCAGTGTCATGCCGTTCTCCCCCCCTTCATTTGCCCCAGTGTCATGCCGTTCTCCCCCCTTCATCTGCCCCAGTGTCATGCCATTCTCCCTCCTTCATCTGCCCCAGTGTCATGCTGTTCTCTCCCCCTTCATTTGCCCCAGTGTCATGCTGTTCTCCCACCCTTCATCTGCCCCAGTGTCATGCCATTCTCCCCCCTTCATCTGCCCCAGTGTCATGCCGTCCCCCCCCTTCATCTGCCCCAGTGTCATGCCATTCTCCCCCCTTCATCTGCCCCAGTGTCATGCCATTCTCCCCCCTTCATCTGCCCCAGTGTCATGCTGTTCTCCCCCCCTCCATCTGCCCCAGTGTCATGCCGTTCTCCCCCCCTCCATCTTCCCCAGTGTCATGCCGTTCTCCCCCCTCCATCTGCCCCAGTGTCATGCTGTTCTCTCCCCCTCTATCTGTCCCAGTGCCATGCCGTTCTCCCCCCTCCATCTGCCCCAGTGCCATGCCATTCTCCCTCTCCATCTGCCCCAGTGTCATGCCGTTGTCACGTACGTTCTCACACACACACACACACACACACACACACTCACCATTCCTCGTTCCCCCGCAGCTCTCTCCTCTCTCTCCCTCATACACATATTGTAGCCGCGATGTGATGACGTCATCACATCGCGGCTACAAATGCCGGAGGCCGGAGCTCAGCGTTAAAGCAGGAGATGAGCTGTCACAGCTCAGCTCCTGCTTTAAACGCCTATGTATTCAGCTCATTGGCGCCGATGAGCTGAATACATAGGCGTTTAAAGCAGGAGCTGTCAGCTCCTGCTTTAACGCTAAGCTTAGTTGGAATCGGGACATGCCGACCGGGACCATTTTGTTAGGTCCCGGCCGCGCCGCGGGGCCCCGGGCTCGCCCGGCCCTGGATCCGCCCCTGTTTAGGGATATTGCAAAGTTGTTGTAGAACTTTCTGAATTGAAATACATGGAGATCTTGATAAGTTCTTATATGTATTGTATCCTAACCTGGGATGTTATACAAAGAATATGTAACTGGATCCACAGGAGCTAGGATCTCTTCGCATTGTATTGTGAATCCCAAGGGAACAAGGTCTATGACCAATCCAAAAGAAACCAACAAAAATTGGTGACAAAGATAAAATTAATATTTATTGATATGCATGAAAATATAATGTCCCAGGTAAAGGTATATGATATATACACCACAAATCCCAAAAATATATTGTTGCTGATCCTATATATAGTGTGAGCTCCCACATTGTTAGGACTAGGACCACAATAAATAATAGCAGGTAGCTAGACCTACATACAAGACCCTTCACCACAAATAAATAAGAAGGAAAATATTATCTGAAGGTTTATAACCGATAAAAACTCCCAGCTTAATACGAGTTGCCACAGACATGCAGGACTTTGTGCCCGGTTAAAAAAAAAACCGTTTTCCCCGCGGACAAGCAGAAGACGCTCACGGGCAGTCACCTTTGCAAATCCATTCAAGTGAATGGGTTTGATGACTGACCTCTGGGTTTCCGCCTCCTTCCAGCTTTGCATGACAGAAGAAGGAAAACGGCCGGATTAGCTAAACCGGAGACCAGGGGCACATGTGAACCCGCCCTCCATTTGTAATCTCAGAATGTCCAGTAAATCCTGATAATTATTCAGAAGGTGGGATATAGATGACCATACTGATAGCTATTCTGCTACTTCTCAGGTCATTTACTGATGCATGGGGGTGGTAGAAACACTGCTAAATGTGCACAGTGCCCTATTTTTGCAGAGATGCTTTATATAGGCCCCCACCCACAGTAAAATGCTCCTTACTGCTCCCTGCAAACAGGAAACATTTATTCGTATTTTTTCTTGTGTAAACTTGGGGTGATCCTTATAATCAGACATGTATCCTTGTCTGAAAAATACCGTAAATTCTGAATGTGTACAGCTTTACTAAAAACTAGATGATGAATTATATCACCCCGTGATACACTGTGTGTGTGTGTGTGTGTGTATATATATATATATATATATATATATATATATATATATTATAAAAATGAATTCTTGTCTGTCTGTCTGTCTGTTCGTCTGTCTGTCTGTCTGTTCTCTAATGTGAACCAAACGACTGGACCGATCTTCACCAAATTTGGTACAGAGATACTTCAGATATCCGGGAAGGTTTAAGATGAGACTCCAACTCGCTCGGACATACCGTTGCTGAGATACAGCATTCCAAACACAGTGCCTCCCCCCCCCCCCTTAGCCAATACAAACCTGCAAGACTTTCACTCATATTCCAACTGCAATACACACGGTCGCTCCACATGCACAATACAACACTGATATCCAGCACACAGTTGTACATGCCATAGGATTAGATACACGCGTCTGCACACAGTACCACATGCAGTAGGATTAGATACGCGCATCTATACATAGTTCCACACGCCGAAGGATTAGATACGCGCCTCTTCACACAATACCACACAGGGGAGGATTAAATACGCGCGTCTGCACACAGTACCACACGCAAGAGGATTAGATAAGCACGTCTGCACACAGTACCAAATTCCATAGGATTAGATAACCACGTCTACACACAGTTCCACATGCCGTAGGATTAGATACGCTCTTCTTCACACAATACCACACAAGGGAGGATTAGATACGTGCATCTGCACACAGTACCACATGACCGAGGGTTAGATGTTGCGCGTCTGCACACAGTTAGACACGCTGGAGGATTAGAAACGCATGTATTCACATAGTACCACCCCCAGAGGATTAGATACGCGTTTCTACACACAGTATCACACGGGGAAGGATTAGATATGTGCATTTGCACACAGTACCACACGCCAGAGGATTGGATATGCACATCTGCACACAGTTCCATACGCCGGAGGATTAGAAATGCACGTCTGCACACTGTACCACATGCTGTAGTATTAGATACGTGCGTCTGCACACAGTTTCACACGCCGGAGGATTAGATACGCGCGTCTGCACACAGTACCATACGCCGGGGGATTGGATACATGCGTCTGCACACAATACCACATGCCAGAGGATTGGATACGTGCATCTGCACACAGTTCCACACACCAGAGGATTAGATAAGCAGGTCTGCACACAGTACCACATGCCGTAGGATTAGATACGTGCGTCTGCTTACAGATCCACACACCAGAGGAATACATACACGCATCTTCACACAGTTGTACACGCCATAGGATTAGATACACACGTCTGCATACAGTACCACATACTGTAGGATTAGATACGCGCGTCTACACACAGTTCCACATGCCGTAGGATTAGATACGTGCCTCTTCACACAATACCACACAGGGGAGGATTAGATACGTGCATCTGAACACAGTACCACACTTTGGAGGATTAGATACAGGCCTCTGCACACAGTACCACATGCCAGAGAATTAGATACGCATCTCAGCACACAGTTCCACATGGGGGAGGATTAGATACGCGCATCTACACACAGTACCACACGCCAGAGTATTAGATACGTGCATCTGCACACAGTACCACACGCCAGAGTCATTAGATACGTGTGTCTGCACACAGTTTCACTTACTGGAGGATTAGATACGTGCCTCTTCACACAATACCACACGGGTAGGATTAGATATGTGCATCTGCACAAAGTACCACACCAACAAGGATTGGATACTTGCATCTAAACACAGTACTACACGGGGAAGGATTAGATACAGCTTTACTCCAGGTATCCATAACAACTGATCACAGGTTTTTCACTGACATTCAAAATGAGATACACATAATCACATGACGCTTATGGACATACACAGAAACAACATACAAAATACACCAGTGCAAAATTGGACAATTCTTATGGGGTCACTACACAAACATAAAATGTAATATACCCGTGCGAAGCCGGGTCCTCCCTCTAGTGTATAATATATATATATATATATATATATATATAATTATAATGTGTGTGTGTGTATATATAGTAAGCCGATGGCTGGTCAGGTAATGGAGGGGGAGACTACTCAGGTGGGTGAGATGAGAAAACTCCAGGAGTTTCCAGGAAGGAATGTTTGTTCTCAGCAGACAACTTTCGTCTGCTGAGCATTTTAGTAAATGTTCAGTATTGGGCTGGATTTTTAGGAATGGCAGGTAGGTTGGTAGTGGGACCTGTCATTCCACCCCCCTCCAGTCCACACTTTGGGGATGTTACGGCAGCAACTCAGCTGCAGAGAGTCTGCTCATCAAGGAAGCTTAAGAAGCCAGCTCCAGCGGCAGACTTTGGGCAGTATTTATATATTATTGCACATGGCATGGTTCCAATGGTGCTAATCTGCATAAAATGTAATTGGAACTTTAACACTTGGTAAACCTGAAGATTGACTTACTAAACATAATAAATCTGCCAAAGTGAGTTTTGCCACAGACAAAAAAAATGTAGTTGGATGTGTGAATAAAGCCTTATATTGATGGTCCTGTTGCGAATAGTCCTATATAAATGTAACTACTCATAGCAGCAATGGAACAGTATACATGCCCCTCTATACTGGGGTATAACATAAGGGGGATGCGCTTGGTGTTATGTCATTGGGGAGTTATGTGTTGTGACCCATGGTATGACTCTGCACTGCCGTAGTGTTTCATAGGTTAGACAGGTGAAGACTCTTTACATAGGAAAGCTTTTGGACCGTTTTAGGAGTCCAATCTTGTTTTGTTTGTGTCGGTCCGAGAAGCAAATTGTTGTTATATAGCACCAGGGGGCCTGAATCTGTGAATAGGAGTGTTGCCCATGCCCTCGCGTGATCTCTAGTATCTTGTTTCTATTGTTTTGAAGTGCTGGGAGTTTTGGCTTGCTTAAGTTTTAGATCTGGTCTTGAAGTTGATGAATGGTTCTTTCCGCCACGACTACATGTTGCTCCACCAACCTGCTTGTGGGGTTGTCACCACATTGCACGTCGTTGTTGGTGTCTGGATCTAGCGATGCATCATGGTACCCACTCATTACAAAGACAAGTACATAGATAAGGACACAGTCTAGGCGGGTGCTAAATATATATTTACATATAATACATATTTACATATGATATAGATTAACATGGTAGAATTCTGATCTTATGAGTTTCACAGGGATTGAACTGGTTTGGCAAGAACGGGAGAGGGGTACAGGGAGGGGGGTGTTTATTACCTCCTTTCCTTGGAACCGACATTAAATATTTCTGGTTGTACTACAATGATAGAAACCTCAGAAGACGAGTACACAATGTTGGCATTACAGTAAATGTGTTGTAAGAAGTGCGGAAAACAAGCCCGATGACCATTATCCTGGAACTCTGTGCGGAGTAAAATGTTTGTCTAAGAGCGGCTGGCTTGTTGTTTTTTAATAATGAAATCCAGGCTGCGCTCTGGTATGTAGAGGAAGAGAGCTCGGTCTGAGAAATGGCCAAGCAATGTTGAAAAAATAGAATCGCCCTGGCAATGTTAGGACCACCGTTTGTTCATGCAATATTAGCGTTTTACATAAGCCTCAAAATGGTTAAATGTGTACAAAGTCTTTTTGGTACTTTTAGGCATGACTTCGAGATTTGCCCAACATACTAGAAAAAGACTTAATGTAATAGTCACAACTCGACTGCTTCCTTCTTAAAGGTAAATGCATGAGCAGAGCCGTTTATATAGTGTCTGGTATATATCCAGGTCCATATGTAAAAATGAGAATGCTGGAGATTATGGGAAGCGAAGATAAAGGGGCAATTATGGAAGGTACTGTCCATACGATAACTGCGATGCTTTACTTTAGGGAACTTAGGTGGTAGGGCGCAATCTAAACCTCCTGTGTGGGGATAAAGTGGCACAACCAATGTGGTTTCCAAGCTGAGGGATTTGAGTCAAGATTAGTGATGGGTAAACCAACTTGTTCCGAGCTAAGGTCAACCTGAATATTTCAACGAAACCGAACAGTTGGGGATTTATCTCGGACAAACTAAAATTGAGGTAAATACTCTTGGGTCTCTTCAGGGTAGATGGGAAAAATAAAAATATTTATACTCTCGTTTCTTTCCTTTTTTGTGCCTGCTTGCTGTGCCTTGCATTCTCCTGGTAGTGTCATGATGCCGCAACGAGGCCCCCCAATTTTTTTTTTACACCTCCCATGAGCCTCCGCCTATTTTCTGAGGTCTGAAGATTTCCAATAACAAAATTGCAGTAGTAGTGATGGTGCTAGCAGTAGTAGTGATGGTGCTAGCAGTAGTAGTGATGCTCCCAGCATTAGTAGTGAGGATTCCGCCAGTAATAGTGATGCTGCCGGCAGAAATAGTGATGGTGTCAGCAGTAGTAGTGATGCTCCCAGCATTAGTAGTGAGGGTTCCGCCAGTAATAGTGATGCTGCCGGCAGAAATAGTGATGGTGTCAGCAGTAGTAGTGATGCTCCCAGCAATAGTAGTGATGGTGTCGGCGGTAGTAGTGGTGCCCAGCAGTACTAGTGATGTTTCCAGCAGTAGTAATGGTGCTTGCAAAAGTAGTGATACTCCCAGCCAGTGGCGGATCCAGGGTTTGCGGGGCCCTGGGCAATTGACTTTGGCGGGGCCCTACTTACTGGGGGTCTCGCACTTCTAACCTGTACTTCCCAACTGTTGAAGACTAGAAAGAGGGAATAAAATGTGCGGCGCGCGCAGCGCGTTGCAGCAAATTAGGCCCCGCCCACTTTTATGTTGACTCCACCCATTCTCATTCAATTTTCAAGTGATTCCACACAGTATAATTCTCCTACAGTCACCCGTAAATTATATCTACCCCCCATTTTCATATACACCCTTCATCTACCCCTAGTTTCATGTCCCCCCCCCTCTATCTCTGTCCCCAGTTTCATGCCATTCTCCCCCTTTATCTGCCCACAGTTTCATTTCCCACCCGTCTCTGCCCTAGTGTCATGCCGTTCTCCCCCCTTCATCTGCCCCAGTGTCATGCCGTTCTCCCCCCTTCATCTGCCGCAATGTCATGCCATCCCCCCTTCATCTGCCCCAGTGTCATGCCGTTCTCCCCCCTTCATCTGCCCCAGTGTCATGCCGTTCTCCCCCCTTCATCTGCCCCAGTGTCATGCTGTTCTCTCCCCCTTCATTTGCCCCAGTGTCATGCTGTTCTCCCCCTCTTCATCTGCCCCAGTGTCATGCCATTCTCCCCCCTTCATCTGCCCCAGTGTCATGCCGTTCTCCCCCCTTCATCTGCCGCAATGTCATGCCATTCCCCCCTTCATCTGCCCCAGTGTCATGCCATCCCCCCCTTCATCTGCCCCAGTGTCATGCCGTTCTCCCCCTTCATCTGCCCCAGTGTCATGCCGTTCTCCCCCCTTCATCTGCCGCAATGTCATGCCATTCTCCCCCCTTCATCTGCCCCAGTGTCATGCTGTTCTCTCCCCCTTCATTTGCCCCAGTGTCATGCTGTTCTCCCCCTCTTCATCTGCCCCAGTGTCATGCCGTTCTCCCCCCTTCATCTGCCCCAGTGTCATGCCGTTCTCCCCCTTCATCTGCCGCAATGTCATGCCATTCCCCCCTTCATCTGCCCCAGTGTCATGCCATCTCCCCCTTCATCTGCCCCAGTGTCATGCCGTTCTCCCCCTTCATCTGCCCCAGTGTCATGCCGTTCTCCCCCCTTCATCTGCCGCAATGTCATGCCATTCTCCCCCCTTCATCTGCCCCAGTGTCATGCTGTTCTCCCCCTCTTCATCTGCCCCAGTGTCATGCCGTTCTCCCCCCTTCATCTGCCCCAGTGTCATGCCGTTCTCCCCCCTTCATCTGCCGCAATGTCATGCCGTTCTCCCCCCTTCATCTGCCCCAGTGTCATGCTGTTCTCTCCCCCTTCATTTGCCCCAGTGTCATGCTGTTCTCCCCCTCTTCATCTGCCCCAGTGTCATGCCGTTCTCCCCCCTCCATCTGCCCCAGTGTCATGCTATTCTCCCCCCTTCATCTGCCCCAGTGTCATGTCATTCTCCCCCTTCATCTGCCCCAGTGTCATGCCATTCTCCCCCCTTCATCTGCTCCAGTGTCATGCCGTTCTCCCCCCTTCATTTGTTCCAGTGTCATGCTGTTCTCCCCCTCTTCATCTGTCCCAGTGCCATGCCGTTCTCCCCCTCCATCTGCCCCAGTGTCATGCTGTTCTCCCCCCCTTCATCTGTCCCAGTGTCATGCCATTCTCCCCCCTTCATCTGCCCCAGTGTCATGCTGTTCTCCCCCCCTCCATCTACCCCAGTGTCATGCCGTTCTCCCCCTCCATCTGCCCCAGTGTCATGCTGTTCTCCCCCCCTCCATCTGCCCCAGTGTCATGCCGTTCTCACGTTCTCTCACACACATACACACACACTCACCATTCCTCGTTCCCCCGCAGCTCTCTCCCTCATACACATATTGTAGCCGCGATGTGATGACGTCATCACATCGCGGCTACAAATGCCGGAGCTCAGCGTTAAAGCAGGACCTGAGCTGTGACAGCTCCTGCTTTAAACGCCTATGTATTTAGCTCATCGGCGTCCTACCGCCGATGAGCCGAATACATAGGTGTTTAAAGCAGGAGCTGTCAGCTCCTGCTTTAACGCTGAGCTCAGTTGGAATCGGGACATGCCGACCGGGACCATTTTGTTAGGTCCCGCCCGCGGGGCCCCGGGCGGTTGCCCGGATCGCCCGGCCCTGGATCCGCCCCTGCTCCCAGCAGTAGTAGTGATAGTGACAGCGGTAGTAGTGGTGCTTCCAGCAGTAGTAGTCATTCTCTCAGTAGTAGATATAATGGTGCTGGCAGTAGTAGTAATGGTGCTGGCAGTAGTAGTGATGGTGATGGAGGTAGTAGTGGTGCTTCCAGCAGTAGTAGTCATTCTCTCAGTAGTAGATATAATGGTGCTGGCAGTAGTAGTAATGGTGCCAGCAGTAGTAGTGATGGCGGTAGTAGTGGTGCTTCCAGCAGTAGTAGTCATTCTCTCAGTAGTAGATATAATGGTGCTGGCAGTAGTAGTAATGGTGCTGGCAGTAGTAGTAATGGTGCCAGCAGCAGTAGTGATGGCGGTAGTAGTGGTGCTTCCAGCAGTAGTAGTCATTCTCTCAGTAGTAGATATAATGGTGCTGGCAGTAGTAGTGGTGCTTCCAGCAGTAGTAGTGATGGCGGTAGTAGTGGTGCTTCCAGCAGTAGTAGTCATTCTCTCAGTAGTAGATATAATGGTGCTGGCAGTAGTAGTAATGGTGCTGGCAGTAGTAGTAATGGTGCCAGCAGTAGTAGTGATGGCGGTAGTAGTGGTGCTTCCAGCAGTAGTAGTCATTCTCTCAGTAGTAGATATAATGGTGCTGGCAGTAGTAGTAATGGTGCTGGCAGTAGTAGTGATGGTGATGGAGGTAGTAGTGGTGCTTCCAGCAGTAGTAGTCATTCTCTCAGTAGTAGATATAATGGTGCTGGCAGTAGTAGTAATGGTGCCAGCAGTAGTAGTGATGGCGGTAGTAGTGGTGCTTCCAGCAGTAGTAGTCATTCTCTCAGTAGTAGATATAATGGTGCTGGCAGTAGTAGTAATGGTGCTGGCAGTAGTAGTAATGGTGCCAGCAGCAGTAGTGATGGCGGTAGTAGTGGTGCTTCCAGCAGTAGTAGTCATTCTCTCAGTAGTAGATATAATGGTGCTGGCAGTAGTAGTGGTGCTTCCAGCAGTAGTAGTGATGGCGGTAGTAGTGGTGCTTCCAGCAGTAGTAGTCATTCTCTCAGTAGTAGATATAATGGTGCTGGCAGTAGTAGTAATGGTGCTGGCAGTAGTAGTAATGGTGCCAGCAGTAGTAGTGATGGCGGTAGTAGTGGTGCTTCCAGCAGTAGTAGTCATTCTCTCAGTAGTAGATATAATGGTGCTGGCAGTAGTAGTAATGGTGCTGGCAGTAGTAGTGATGGTGATGGAGGTAGTAGTGGTGCTTCCAGCAGTAGTAGTCATTCTCTCAGTAGTAGATATAATGGTGCTGGCAGTAGTAGTAATGGTGCTGGCAGTAGTAGTAGTGGTGCTTCCAGCAGTAGTAGTGATGGCGGTAGTAGTGGTGCTTCCAGCAGTAGTAGTCATTCTCTCAGTAGTAGATATAATGGTGCTGGCAGTAGTAGTGGTGCTTCCAGCAGTAGTAGTGATGGCGGTAGTAGTGGTGCTTCCAGCAGTAGTAGTCATTCTCTCAGTAGTAGATATAATGGTGCTGGCAGTAGTAGTAATGGTGCTGGCAGTAGTAGTAGTGGTGCTTCCAGCAGTAGTAGTGATGGCGGTAGTAGTGGTGCTTCCAGCAGTAGTAGTCATTCTCTCAGTAGTAGATATAATGGTGCTGGCAGTAGTAGTGGTGCTTCCAGCAGTAGTAGTGATGGCGGTAGTAGTGGTGCTTCCAGCAGTAGTAGTCATTCTCTCAGTAGTAGATATAATGGTGCTGGCAGTAGTAGTAATGGTGCTGGCAGTAGTAGTAGTGGTGCTTCCAGCAGTAGTAGTGATGGCGGTAGTAGTGGTGCTTCCAGCAGTAGTAGTCATTCTCTCAGTAGTAGATATAATGGTGCTGGCAGTAGTAGTGGTGCTTCCAGCAGTAGTAGTGATGGCGGTAGTAGTGGTGCTTCCAGCAGTAGTAGTCATTCTCTCAGTAGTAGATATAATGGTGCCAGCAGTAGTAGTGGTGCTTCCAGCAGTAGTAGTGATGGCGGTAGTAGTGGTGCTTCCAGCCGTAGTAGTCATGCTCCTAGTTGTAAATATAAAAAACAAAAAACTTGAAAGTCTTCAGTAGATGATACCTTTTTTTAATGGCTAACTCATAATGATGACAGATTGTAACGTTTCAAAGCTCTCGGCTTCTTCAGATATAACTAAAAACAATTTCTGAAGGCTGCATATTTATGTACAACAGGACACATAGGGATAGAATTTTAGGAGGGAGGGGGGAAGAGGCTTATTGGTATGTACAAGTAAACAAATCCACAGTTCCCAGGTTCTTATCAGTTCAGAGTGTCTTTATGGCTGTCTCAGGTCAGTGATTTCTGTAGGATGCAATGAACCCATGTGAAAGGTTCATTCCATTCTCCAGAGTGTTAAATAGGGTCATGCACTTGTACTCCCAAATCCCCCCTTCCCTCCTAAAATTCTATCCCAATGTGTCCTGTTGTACATAAATATGCAGCCTTCAGAAATAGTTTTTAGTTATATCTGAAGAAGAAGCTGAGCGTTTTGAAACGTTATAATCTGTCATCATTATGAGTTAGCCATTAAAAAAGGTATCAACTACTGAAGACTTTCAAGTTTTTGTTTTTTTATATTTCCTACCCACTGGCTAACACGGTATTAAAACAACATTTTCCTAGTAGTAAATATAATGGTGCCAGCAGTAGTAGTGATGGTGATGACGGTAGTAGTGGTGCTTCCAGCAATAGTAGTAATGCTCCCAGTAGTAGATATAATGGTGCTGGCAGTAGTGTACACAGTACTGCACTAGGTCACAGTGACAACAATACAATCTATTACAATTTCATAGGGAAAGTTAAGTGACTTTCATTAGAAGCTATAATCGGTTGTATTGTTGTCACTGCTGAATGGACAGTCTATGTAGTTATGCTTTGAAAACTTCCCATTCTTATATCCTTGCAATATTATGTAGATTGGAAAGCTGGGTAACAACCAACGGAGAGGTATCCTGAATGCCACCCTGGGTGTGTAGTATCCAAACTATTACCCTAATACTGTATGTATGCATTTGTACTAAATAATATGGGGAGTACTGTATGCAGAACATGTGGACCAAGCCTCCATTATTACTCTGAAGGGGTGTTACCCAGCTTTTCCAGGCTGTTGAATTTCAACATGGATATTGATAAATTTCCACGTAGATCAACTCCTGGTTCGAGCTCTTGGAAAGCTGGATGAGAATGACACATCGGCCTAGTTATGCAGTGATAACCAACTTTCCTACTGTAAGATAACAAGCCTGAGCTTGGAAAGCTGAGTCAATCTCCATGTTTAGATGAAATAACAAATCATCCATATTGTATTTGGCAAAGCTAGGTAGATTTGTCTTTCAGGGTGGCTTCTCAAGATCTGGTTAACATATCAAGTAATGCAGCAATAAGGAATGCCAAATACCAAATATACCTAAATACATCCCCCTGCTCACACCCGAATACTGCATAGTGCCAAAGCTTGCTAGATTTGCCTTTCAGACTTCTGGGAAAGCTGGGTATCATAGCATGTAGAGCCATAACAGGGAATAGTGGAAACTATAGTAACCCCAATAAATCTACCTCCTTGCTCTGTAATCATTCCTTGTCAGGATTTGCCTTTCAGGGTTCTGGGAAAGCTTATTAACATGCCAGTTAATGCAGCAAAAGGGACTTCTGAATACTAAATATACCAGGTAAATCCCACTTCTTTCTCTCGAATCATGACAAAAGTCTGCCTTTCATGGTTCTGGAAGAGCTGGGTAGCATTGCACATGAAACATAATAGTAAATACTGAATACTATTAGAGATGAGCGAACGCCATTCGATCGAATATCAGGCTGTTAGATATAATCGATTACAATCGAATAACACGTGGCAAACGCAGTAAAAATTTGTATCCCCTCTCACCTTCCCTGGCGCGTTTTTTGCACCAATAACTGTGCAGGGGAGGTGGGACAGGAACTACGACAACGTAGGCATTGAAAAAAAAAATTGGAAAAACCCATTGGCTGCCGAAAACATGTGACCTCTGATTCATAAGAATAGTGTCGGCCATCTTCGTCTCATTTTCGTTTTGGAGTGATAGGGAGAGTTTGGTCTCAGTGCAATACACTGATTTTAGCCTTGTCTAGGCAGGAAAAAATTCTTATAAAACAGCTCTTTTCAGAGCTACACTGCAGGAACACTGTATACATACAGTGAACCTGTCAATCATGCAGCAGGATAGCAGCAGGGGACGTGGGCAAGGACGTGGACGTGGATATCCAGCTGGGTATCCAGTCCATAGTCCAGGTACTGGAAAAGGGCTTCCAGAAGTTGTTAGGATTGGGTCCCGCAGGTTTCTATCATAGCGCACAGCGCCACCTGCGGGTCAGTCTAACCATCCAGCTGTCACCTTAATGAGCATGCTCAGACCTATTGGAGCTGCTCACAAGCTAAGTGCCATTTCTCCCCTATTGAGCATGAGCGGTGAGGTCATCACCACCGCCCCTATTGGGCGGGGACTTCCCTTTAAATAGTGTGAGCCGACGCCTGCCGGGTGCTCACACTTCCACTAAAATTTCCTCAAAGTCCACAGAGTGAATGACAGTAGTTTTCAGGGATAGGCTCCAGTACTCAGGCAGGTTTCAAACTTTGCCTCTGTGTGGGGTTCCTCTGTTTCTCCTGGGTGCTGTTAGGTAGGACCTGTAAACCCTGAACTTCTAGATCTACGCCAGGGCTAGGAGCAGTAGATGCCGTTCCAGCTTGTAGATCTGCAGCAGGTATAGCCTATATATATATATATATATATATATATATATATATATATATATATATATATATAGCCTATGTGTACTGTCTGACTTCATGTATGGCTCCTAGTTGTGTGCGGGAGCATGGGTGTTTGATGGCTCCAAGCTGTGTGCAGGAGCATGCAAACTCCTCTGGTAACTCCAAGCTGTGTGCAGGAGAATGTTCTAAGACTTCCGTGATGGCCCCTAGCTGTTGCAGGGGTAAGTGTATGTGTTTGCTGGCCTGGGGTGAGTGTTAACCCTTGGCAGCTGTGTGTGTTTCACTTGTACTGGTGCACCTGGCCAGTGAGCTAAACTGGCAGGATTTTAGTTGTACCTTGTTCACATGGAGTGTTGCACAGTACACACTGTTCACATTGAATTCAGGCTGCAGTGTCTTTGTAGTAGTTCACATTTAGTCCAGGCTGCAGTGTCTTGCAGTAGTTCACATTGAGTCCAAGCTGCAGTGTCTTGCAGTAGTTCACATTGAGTCCACGCTGCAGTGTCTTTGCAGTAGTTCACATTTGAGTTCAGACAAACAGCCGCCCACCATTGGGCCTGTGGACCTCGCTGTAGTGTTCTACAGCTAAGAGGTTCTGTAGTTTAAAAAAATATTTATATACATATATATATATATATATATATATATATACACAGAACCGTAACAGCAGTGCCCCTCGGCAATAGCAGCAGGGGACGTGGGCGAGGACGTGGATATCCAGTCCACAGTCCAGGTACTGGAGAGGGGCTGCCAGCACCCAATTCACTCATCATCCTCCTCCTCCAACCCCAGCCCCTTCACCCTAATGTAATTCTTAAAAAACTTCATTAATTTTTCATGGATACCCCCCAAGAGCCTGCAATGCAATTTTTTAGGGCTCCACCCCAAGGGCCTGCAAAATGATTTTTTTAGGGCTCACCCCCAAGGGCCTGAAAATTAATGTTTTAGCGGGTCACCCCAAGGGCCAAAAACTAAAACTCTGCTGGTTAAAGGCTCAATTCACCCAAAGGGCCTAAAACAATGTGGTGCATGGCTCTAGTCACCCCAAGGGCCAAAAAATAAAACTCTGCTGCTGCATGGCTCGACTCACCTGAAGGTCAAAAAACACTGCTGTTTAAAGGCTCAACTCACCTCAAGTGCCAAAAACACTGCTGGTGCAAGGCTCAACTCACCCAAAGGGCCAACAAATCCTGCTGGTGCAAGGCTGAAGTCACATCAAGGGCCTCAATCCCTGCTGGTAGCTCAGCTTAAGGGCGTCTAACTTAATTTGGAACGGCTCACGTTAAGGGCCAGAAAAGTGAATTTTGGAAGGTCTTACCACATCACACACACATCCACAATGACAGTTCAGGGTGGGTACTGATGGATTTCCCATTGCCTATTCCATCTGTGATTGTCATGGGCAACGTGATTTAAAGGGGTGCTTGGTAATGTTTCTTTAGCTTAAAATTTGGGTTTCTGTCCATCCAATTGGGGAGGAAAGAAGGTTTCCAGGTATTTTTCCACTTTAAGGGTAAGTTCACACTACTGATACTCTGCCTGATTCTGAAAGTTAAAACACATTCAGAATCAGCGCGTATAAAGCAGTTCCCATTCATTTCTATGGGAGCCGGCATATGAGCGCTCCCCATTCACTTCAATGGGAGGGCTCGTAGTGAAAAAAGCAGCCCATTCATTTCTATGGGGAGCGCTCGTATGCCGGCTCCCATAGAAATGAATGGGAACTGCTTTATACGCGCTGATTCTGAATGTGTTTTAACTTTCAGAATCAGGCAGCGTATCAGTAGTGTGAATGCACCCTCATAGTGTTTTTTTTTGAGTGTGGAATGTGTGTAGTTGATAGGCTGTGATGGTGGGGTAAAACTGTGACTTGGGCTTGTTAGATGCCCCCAGACATGCTTCCCCCGCTGTCCCAATTGCATTTTAGAGGTGTTGGCCTCATCTCCTGAGGTGTCATAGTGGATTTGGTGACCCTCCTTAGTCGAATAGTGGTTTCCCCTGAAACGAACGATTTTTCCCCATAGACTATAATGGGGTTCGACATTCGATCGAATTGTCGAATATTGAGGGACTATTCGAAATGAATAACGAATATTTCACTGTTCGCTCATCTCTAAATACTATATCTAAATAAATTTCACTCCTTTTTCCATAACTGTACCATACCTTATCAAAATTGCCTTTTGGAGCTCCAGGAAAGCGAGGCATAATGTCATGGTGATCTATAACCGAGACCAAATCAAAATTTACCTAAAGGCACCTCCCTTCTTGCATTATAATTGTGCCATGCCATGACAGATTTGCCTTTCAGGGTCCCAGGAAAGCAGGATAATATATAAGGTCATGTTGAAAAAGGGACAGCTGAAGAAACAAAATCTACCTAAATAAACCCCTCTGTTTCCTAAGCCCAGCCCCCAAACTACACTCCCAACTCCTGAACTTCCTGCTCATGTCATGCTTATGTTCCTAGCTGATCTGTAGCTGAAGATGGA
Organism: Leptodactylus fuscus; assembly: GCF_031893055.1. Lineage (NCBI taxonomy): Eukaryota > Metazoa > Chordata > Amphibia > Anura > Leptodactylidae > Leptodactylus > Leptodactylus fuscus. Next base: position 192,401,627 of record NC_134269.1, read on the forward strand.
GCTGCAGGGAGGCAGAAGCACTGTCCGCCTGCTGTATGCCTCAGAGAAGCACAATCCTGTATACCTAGAGATGAACTACATGATGTATATTATTTGGGCGGGATGTAGTTTGAGTTTAGGGTTTATTATCCCCTTAGAATGTAGATTGTCTTCACTTTATATTATTCCTGTGACATCAGCTTTATGGGCAAAAAAACAAAAATTCCATCATTTTTTAGCTGTAATTACTTGTACTAGACTCGCCCATAGTGAGGTCAGCTTTATCAGTGATGTCCTCAGTTGGTGCCCCTCCTATGAACAGTCTGCCCAACACTTTCTAGGCAGACTCCATATAAACCATCTGCTTTCTGTGTTAGGCTGAAATGACTAAGGTCTTACCACTAAATTATTTCCAAGGCAAATATCAGCGGCGAATATTTTAATACTTGTTCTGTTTGTTCCTTCAGAGATGTGTATGAGTGTAGAGACGTACATTACTAGGAGCTATATAATGAAAGACGTGTTTTCAAGAGGTAAATAATGTCCTAGCTTTAGAAAAGGTTAAACAAAATTTGAGTATTGGGGGTCTGACTCCTGCCCCAACACTCCCACTTATAAGGAAACCCGTGGACCTTATAGATTGTAATGCAGGCCACTAGATTTCCCACTGAAAAATGTGGAGAGCAAAGGCCTGCTTGCTTTTTTAAGCCGGTTCGGGGATGGAAACCCTGAACGTAGTCAGTGCTATTGTGAACCTAGCCTTAGAAGTAGATTTCAGGGCATTCTGGAAAGAGTTATCAGCAGCCCGTGGAGTGGGAGGTATTTCCAAAAAGCGTATATACACTGTGGTTGTCAGTATACGACCTCTGTTATTTTTACTCACCTTCCCTGGACGTCCGCTTATTATACTCAAGTGTCTGAAGAGACATCAAAATACGACAGCTGTGTCATTTCAAAACAAAACTGGTGGGCGAACTATGTAAAAAATTCACAAGATGAATCTTAGGAGGTTCTTGCGAGACAGTAATAAACCAGATTCTCCTTTACATACTGTGTGCAGTGTATGGCAGATAGTCTTCACCCACCAGCTCAAGGAAAACTACATGATAGACCCTGCAGAGGGGAAAATTTCTAAATATTAGCTGCATAATTGTCATATATAGTGTTACTACTCATATACACACACTGTATTATTGATTTAAAAGCTGCAATAAATGTAAAATCTAAGCCATATAATGGCCAGAAATTATTTCTCATGTACACACACGGCAGCTTATCCTGAAAAGACAAATAACCCCAGATATTTTTTATTGGGAATTTTTTCCAGGATTATTTAGTATTTAATAAAAAACCTTTTTTTTTTTTGTAAAAAAAGACTACGGTACTTGAAACTTATCACAGAAATCTAACAGACCATCAAAAGGTAGACAGGGTCCATCATCTCCAAGTTGTCTTCGTGTTTGATTTATGTGTTAGATGGAGAGAGCAGGAGATCCAAGTGTAAGGGTTACCCTGGCTTGGTCAGATGAGATAGAAGGAAAGGACTCTTCTCAGTAAAGCCAAAGACAATGTAGTAGAAGTTTCACCCCTTACTCCAACCCAGTGTTTCCATGTTCTAAGCACTAGTAAAGGCGGTTGTCTATGGGGCAAATACCTAGTGGATCATGAAACAGAATGAGAGCAGCCATGTATATGGAGAGGAAGAGTGGAGAGGGATATTTTGATCTTAAGATCTCATTACAATAAATCTCTAAGTTTGGAAGGAGATTGAGTAAAATGTTGTTTTCAGCATTTAGCTGGAGTTCTTCTTTTAATATTTTTTTCAGTTTTTCAGACTGTATTCCAAGAAAGACACTCAAGTTTGCTTTATCAGAGATTCACTCAGGCCCAGGTGTCTTTTCTTTGGACTTATTCACATGTACATCAAAAAGTGCTACCACATGACTGTTTTAAAACACAGTCGGGCACATTTATTAAGCTACTCTCGCCTTTTTTGGCCAAAATTGTGCCTTTTGTGGTCTTTTTCTGCCCTGCGCTGAGCATTTAATCCCTTTTTCATGGCCATTTTTATCTATATTAAGGTTAACATAGCCTAAGAGTTCCCCCTAAAATCGTCTACAATGGCAATCTCTATAAGGGATCAGAGGACATCAGAAAGAGTTCCCATTTGGGATGGTGGTTAAATGGTCACTCCCATGCTCGGTCACAACCAATATGTACATGAGTGTGAAGTTTTTGGTGCTAAACATAGGCTCCCCAATCCACAGGCCAAAGGGTTAAAGAGATCAGTGCCATACAAGAAGATTTCCAGCCAGCAAATGCAATCTGCATAAGGTGAGAATAATATCTCCCAGTGACGGGGTCAGCAATGAGAAAACATAGCACCATACTATACATTTTTATGCACTTCAAAGTTACATCTCAGACCTTATTTGGCCAAAATTTCCAACTGATGTCAACAAATGATTTCCTCCCCAACTCTTCAGAATATATGCTTGGATAGATGTAATCTGGCCTCTGGCTTTTCTTTTGTTCAAGGCTCAAGCATCTGTTTTGCAGCCTGCTATAATTTGCAGAGGTTTTCCAGTCTTGTAAGGTTAGCAGCTTATGAAAACCAGTGACAATGACAGCTGGTTATTATACACCCTGGCGGTATGACGGTATTATTAATATGATCATATATCTAGAGTGCATGGAATGAATGCAGTATCAAGGAAACGGCACAATATTTGACACTAATAAAAGAACTGTATTTTGTAAAAAACCGTCTGTACAGAGTGACATATATACATTGGGGACAGTGCACACAACTACAAAGGGTTAAACTGACATCAGCCACCCCTAGGGGGAACTCGCTGAGTGCAGATTTATACAGTTCTTCTTGAATTCAACTAATAGGATTCTCAGTGTATATTCTGGTTTGATCTTCAGTTTTTATTTCGTCTATTCCTTACACTAGCTTATGGAGTGATAACTTGGGCCCCAGATCTTCCAAGTCCATCCGGCTTTGGGACAAGCTCTGTTGAAGACATCTGGGCAGCCTTAGACTCTATCTCCCAGCACAGTGTGAGATTTAAGTAGCTTGTTCTACTACTCTCTGTTATCTGCCAGTTTCACAATTTTTGGGGAATTGTTTTTTGAGGCAAGTTGGTAACATAAACTAGTTGGCAAGTTGGTAACATAAACTATCCTAAGAAATCTATATGCATGTTCCATAGTGGGTACTTGTCACACCTCCTGACCGCATAAATCATCAGCCATAGGACACCGATATAAGTGAATTTGCTACAAGCTACACAGAACTGTAGGACTTGACTGTCCCGCTAGTTCTTGGTCAGCTGAGCGGGCCCCCACTACCATAGGGCCTGGTGTGGATGTACCGTTTTCCATATGGTTGAAGTGGCCCTGTAGTTGGTGCTTTATTACAAAGACTGGCAAGACCACCAGAGTAATAGTGATGGATCAGTAGGAAATGCACTAGGAGAGTAATAGTTATTTTTATATATTATCCCCTTCCTGGCTGTGACCTGACTTTTTAAAAACTCCTCAAACCCCCTGTTGTGCTATGTAACCCTTGTCTTTTATAGGAAGATATGTATACTTATGAAGTAGGAGATGGAATCCTAAAACCTCCATAAACACAGAGAGAACATTCAAATTCCATAACTAGAGATAAGTGAACTGGTTGCAAGCAGGGTTTGATACAAATTTTCCAAAAATTTCAAATTTGGACAAACCCACCCACAAGTCATTATTATTCAGGCATCTCTTCAGGTCCCTTAGTATGAAACAAAAAACAAACAAACCTCAAACACTTATACTAACCTTTCCTTGGTGCTCCAGCTCTTTCCCTGATGTCTGTGAGTGGGCCTCATTTATCACATTGCGGGGGGTCAATGTGATAAAGAAGCTTCTTTTTCATTTTTACGCTAGGGCCTGAAGAGACCTCAGAGTATAATGATACAACTTCTGGTTGGGACTAATCCACGAATTTCGCAAATATTTGCCAAACAAATCTCACAAGGTTTGCCCTTCACAACATCTAACCCTAACCCCTGGTACTCGGTGATACAACCCTGAAATGTTAACCATAGTCACAGTATCAGACCAAAAACGTAGCAAAAACTGAAATTTACTTAGAACGAGGCAGAACTCTAGGACATATTACGGCAATAAGGTGAAATACATGGTGCACATAAAATCTAGTAATTTTACACTTCTAAAAATTTTAAAAATGTCTAGAAAAAAACTGAGTGACTTAGAGGAGCTCTAGAATTTAGCAATATTTTTGCAACAGAATATACATATAAATATATATCAGCCAAATATTTTCATGCTATGTCACCTTTAAGAATTTTTTACTCAGTTTATGCATTTCATGACTCTTACGATAAATCCTTCACTTTTTGATGTAATTTTAGTAGGGGTTTTAGTTTTAGGCTAGGTCCCATATTGTGAGATTGTCACAATTTGGCAACAGTGGAAGCCGCAGAGTTTTACACTAACTGCAAAGTGGATGGGATTCTGGCTAATCCCTAACACATTGCAGAAAAATATCCGCAACGGAAATGCTGCAATTTCAAAAAACGTTGTGTATGTAAATTGCATTATGCCATTTATATCTATGGAAACGCTGGTGTATTCCATATACATCATGGGTAGGGAACCTTGGCTTTCCAGCTGTTGCAAAACTACAACTCCCAGCATGCATACTTGTTCTGCAGTTCTTATAACTCCCATGGAAGGGAATGAAGCATGATGGGAGTTGTAGTTTCACAGCAGCTGGAGAGCCAAGGTTCCCTACCCCTGATATAGGTGTAATAGAAACAGAAGGTCTACAGAAGAAAACTCTGCAAAAATGCAGCAGAAAAAAACTCAATGCGTTTCTGCTATAGTCTTTTCTTACAGTCTTTGCATAGTGGATGAGATTCTGGCTAATAATCTGCAGTAGAAACACTGTGATTTGAAAAATGCTTGTGTTTTAGCGAATCGCAGCAAGTCAATTATACATAAGGAAACGCTGGTGGTTTCCCTATAGGTATAATGGAAGCAGAAAGTCCGCAGAGGAAAACTATGCAACTTTCTGTGAAAAGCGCTGCAGGAAAAACCACAATTTGTTTCCGCTGCAATTTTATCCACAGCACTTTTTGACTGTGGCACGCTATCTGGGGCTTTAGCCTTAAAGGGGTTGTCCCATCACAAGAATCCTATCTATACTGGTAGCTTAAGTAAATGGAAGACTTTTCTAAATATATTGCTTTAGAAATGCTGCTTTGTTTGTCTGCTATGTGAACATATTCCTCCTATTGTTTACACAGCTTTGCTATAACCACGGGCCTGTGCAATAGGACAAGTGATGTCACTCACTCACTGTTCTTGCTGGCAGGACAATCGTTCAGCTAATTGCAGTTTTGCTGATATAGCCTAGTCTGTTATTTCTCTATGTAAACACACAGATAACAGAGTCTGTTCTGTACAACCATGTGCATATTATCTGATCTACATAAGTATTGTGATACTTCTCAGGCCGTTCAGCAAGGTGAGGGGAGGAGAAATACAGGAAGTGAGAAGAAGAGACTGCAGACAGACTGCTGAAACATTGAGATGGGAAAAACGCTTTAAAGGCGTTTTTTGGACTTTCTATTTTTTTTATGACCTATGCTCAGGTTTCACTGTATGGACCCAGAAGCAGAGTGCATAATACATAGACTAGTGGTTATGCATTGTCACATGGCCACTGCTTCCAGCTCTGTACACTGTGTAGTGTTAGACTCGGTAGCAGTGCCAAACTCGGTAGAGGGCCCCAGTGATCAGATATTGATGGTCTATGTAGAAGTTTATTACCTAGGTACTTGTAAAAGAAAGGAATGGGAGAGCGTACATATTTATTGTGGAGTCAACATGAAACGCTATTGGCTAACTGAGTGTTCGGACAACCACTTCTGAACATGGTCAGCATTAGTTTTCTTAACTATTTGTAAGGTTATACTCGGCCTGTTTTCAATGGTGTTTGATGTGTCATCTGTGTCTTTGTTGTCATCTGTTTCCATTCTGGTCTGTGTTCTTTGGTCTACTTTTACATTTACAGACTTGGATGTTTTTCCCTTTTTCCATGGAAGTTGCTTTTGCATTTTTGCTGATTATTTTTATCTTCTTTTTTTTTTATGAACTTAGAACGTGAGATAAGATAAAGACGTATGATATTAATACAGATGAAATCTAATGAAATCCAGTGTATTTCAGAATGAATCCAAAACACTGACAAATGCAGATTTTCTTGTGGCTGATTATTGCTTTACCAGTTAAGGCTATAGAATAGGAATAGGCCACAGTGGAAATGCATTGTGTTTTTTTCTGCAGTGTCTTTCACAGAAGGTCCTATATGGAAAGTGCCAGTGTTTCCATAGAGATAATTGACATGCTGCGATTTATATATATTAAAAAAAAAAAAGCAATGTTTTTTAAAATCATAGCATTTCCACTGCGGATATTTTTCTGCAATATATGGATGGGATTAGCTTTAATCCCATCCACTTTGCAGAGGCTGAAAAATCTGCAGCTTTTCGCTACATGGTGTTCGGCCTTAATTGGGAATATTTTCTTCTGTTTTGGAACCCATTCATGTTTTCAGAAAGCAATGAGGGGCAGAAAGATATTTCCCCAAACTTAGAATGTGAATTTCAGGGTGCAACTTTTTCATAATATAAAGTACATTGTGGATGGTATGACACAATAGAATTGAATCTGCATACTGTACCTAATCCACAAAACTAGAATTGGGAACAAACACATGCAAGTCTAAGGATAACGCCCTACATTGCAGAACACAGCTAAAAAAATGTTGCGGGAAAAAAACGGACTGCAAATTCACCACATTTCTAGTAACAGTCGTCTGTTATACTGTCCATGACGTGGTGAGCGTCCAGTCCTTCCTATAGCTCAATTGTACCTGAAATAAAGACTCCGACACCAAAGCTGGAATGAATAGGCCACAGCCCAAAAACTACCTTGTAAGGGACGTTACATGGCTGGTTTTAGAACACATGAAGTATAATGTGGCTATTCACACGTCCGTTTTTGTGACTGTCCATTTTCACAGACTAGCCAAAAATAGGACATATCCTGTTTTATGATATTTTCATGGACCATTTTGTGAGTTTGTCATCTGAATATAGCCTAAGAGACAAATACTGAAAATAACGCCTGCAACTTACACTCTGTTTTTGCAATGTTTTGTACAGGACAAAATCAAACTATCTGCTGTGAATTTATGGGAAAACATGAATTCCTAATATTATTGTTTTTTATATGTTTTTTTTTATCCCTTAGACACACATACAAAAATAGAACTTTATGTATATTATGCACAGTCAGGGGTAGACAGACCATTTAGCCATTAGGACATACAACACTCTAAGGCTGAGGTCACACGTAGATTTTTCACACGTAGTATTTGCCTCAAAATCCTGACCAAAAAGACGGCTCCCATTGAAATCAATGCGAGCCGGTCAGTTCTCCCGGAAAAAAAAAGCGACATGCACATCCTTCAGGACACTCCCTCCTCCCAACTAGGCCCATTTGTTGGGCCTAATCCGGAGCGGAGTGCGTGACTGGATCGAGTTGTAGCTACCCAAAAAACCCTGTGTGAACCCGGCCTAAGATTTTATTCAGACACACATCAGTGTTTGTAAGCCAAAGCCAGGAGCGAGTTATTTCTCAGTTCAGTTCCTATTCTTGGTTTTGGCTCACAATCACTGATGCAAATCGCTGACTAAAGACTGACATGTGAATAAGACCTTAGGCCCCGTACACAGGACCTTAGTTGTCCTAAGTTTTATATATATATATATATATATATATATATATATATACTGTCTGCAATTACAGATCCGTGATTGCTGACCATACGCCCAATACATTCATCCATATTTTCTACACTATTCAGTGTAGAAACCATAAAACAGGTTCTATTTCTGTCGGTAGTTCAGCACAAACTCACACAAATTCAGGGGCAACACAGTGGCTCAGTGGTTAGCACTGAAGCCTTGCAGCGCTGGAGCCCTTGGTTCAAATCCCACCAGGAGCAACATCTGCAAAGAGTTTGTATGTTCTCCCCATGTTTGCATGGATGTCCTCCCATTTTACAAAGACATACTGATAGAAAAAAAAAAAAAATGCATTGTGATCCCTATATGGGGCTCACAATCTACAAAAAAAAAACCCTCACACAAATTTACCACATATGATTGCAAATGACATGCAATGTAGATGTGTTATTCAGTGGAATACAGATTTTTATGCCTTAACTACAAAAAAAGGGTATGGATGAGTGCCCCCAAACGCAACATACATACCCAAGCTATAGTGGTCATCAATGGCCTCATAAACTTTTACTTGTTCACGAGGCTATTAATAACCACTATGTTCACACAGAATTTTCTGAAGTGGATTTTGGTGTATATTTCACATCAAAAACTGTCTATATTACAGGCCCATTCATTTTATTGAGATCCCGCGAGTTGTGTGCGTGCGCAACGTTTTTTTTCTATACAAGGATTTGAAAAAGGGAACATCATACTCACTCCTGGAATGGTTTTACATACCAAAAACAGCCTTCAACCCACACCGAGTGGCCGCACACCGATAAGCCCCAGACCTTGCGGCTGTAACTTAATTTTTAATATTTTCTCCAGAAAATTTAGGAATAAAATGACTATTGAGCTGACAGTATAAGGACACACTCTTGACATGGTAAATTAATTCATACATTTGTAGAAGAAACAACAGAAGAATGACATAAGATAGTGTTCTAAGAAAAGTTCAAGGATAATACAAGTATTTACCAAAATAGATGTGACAGGTCCTCTACAAAGAGGACCTCTCACAATCTCCAGCAATTCTAGTTCTCAGGATCTGTTAATAGGCACCACTTTACTGTTTCCATTACTAGTGGATGTTTTTCTATAACCCCCACCATTCCTGAGTAACAAGGTAGTAATGTAATGTCAGGTGGGCGGGGTCAGGCAGGGGTGTATGATTCAGATCTCCAATCAGAGGCAACTAGTGTCAAACCTCAGAATCACACCCCTTGTCTGCCTCAAGCTGCCCTCCTGACAGTACAGAGCCTAAAGAGTATATCAGGCACCAAAACTAACTGCAATGATTGCTCAGGAATGGTGGGGGTTTAGAAAAAAAATTCCAACTGTGCCAGATTCAGTAGAGCAGTGCGTATTAAAAATTTAAAGAGCTGGATTTGTTGGAGGTGGTGAAAGGTTCCCTATCAAGGCCAGCTAAATGTAATCTCATTCTGCTCCTTATTAGTTATTTTTATTTGTTTTTTCAATTCTCTTTTAATATGCGTTAGAAGTAAAGGAAGCCTAATATATCTGTATAATATATATATATATATATATATATATATATATATATATATATAATATAAAACTGAGGAGAACTGCTTGTCCCAGTAGGCGTCCTCTCAGGAGTAGCAGCTCAGCATTATTGAGTGCAGGCATTACACAATTTGCTGTCTGTCGGTTTTTGTCCTAGTTTTTAGTTCTTTTGATCTATTTTGTGGTTGGCTCTGTCTCATGTATCTGTCCAGCCTGGATATTTCTTTTTCCACATATGTGCATAATGCCGGCTCCTTTCTGTGCCTGCTGATGGTAATGATTCTTTTCCTCTGCTACCAACAATTTCTCTGTCTTCATGTGACCTGGTGGTCTTCTTGTCTGTCTGTTCTTCGAATGTCTCTTATTTGTCCGTCGGCGTTCTTGAGGTCTCTTTTCCATACATGCTTGGGGTAACATTGTGACTTCTCTAGCCCCATAAAGGGAAAGATAATTTACATCTCATGACTAGTCTGGATCCTTTTTTTAATACACAACTCCCCCTCCACGGGCTTATATAGGCAAAATGGTAAAATTCACAAATTATATGTAAAGTATAATGAACTTTTTTTTTTTTTTTTAACCATTTCATGTACTTTGTACTCTTCTAGGGACTCCAGTTTCTTCTTACGCTCCAGAAATAGTAAATTTAGATAGCAAACCTTACTAGGTAGAATGAGCAATGATGAGAAATAAATTGTCCTGTATACAGTATATCTAGGCCAGTGTTCATCATAGTAAACTATGTCTTTTGAAAGGTTTTATGACAATAAGCCCCCAGCGTGTCCTTAGACATCAGTGGTAAGTCCAAAGTTTTCTATGCTAAGTCTGTCTTTTTTTCCCCCGCAGATGTTTACATGAAGCCTTTGTTAGCAACAGGTAAGCGATAGGTATTTCTACAACAAAGGTGAGGTAAGTACACTTGGCATACACCCTAAAACCTAATCAGAGGTTCCCTCCTATAGACAAGAACAACTCGCCTGTAGATTGTAAGCTCTTATGGAAAACGGCCTCTCTCTGGTAGATTGTAAGTTCTAACATACAAGGACCTTCCTCCTGTGTATTACGTACAAGGACCTCTCTCCTATAAATTGTAAGCTCTTACGTACGATGACTTCTCTCCTATAGACAGTAGGCTCTTACATACAAGGAGCTCTCTCCTATAAATTGTAAGCTCTTACGTACAAGGACCTTCCTCCTGTATATTGTAAGCTCTTAAGTACAAGGATCTCTCTCCTATAGATTGTAAGCTGTTACGTACAAGGACCTCTCTCTTATAGACTGTAAGCTGTTACGTACAAGGACCTCTCTCCTATAAATTGTAAGCTGTTACATACAAGGACCTCTCCCCTATAGACTGTAAGCTCTTACGTACAAGGACCTCTCTCCTATAGATTGTAAGCTCTTAGGTACAAGCACCCCTCTTCTTTAAATTATTATAGCCTTTGCCTAGCTTAAATAGGATCAGATACAACCAATGAAGAGTGACTATACTGTAATAGATTTAATTGTTACTGTGTTTTTTAAGTGCACGGTTTTGTTTGATAGCAATATAGGTATTGAGTCCAAACCCCCTGCCTGTAAATCTATGGACCTCTCTGTCCTCTGTTTTACTCTTTAGCCTGTTCAGTGTCACAGTCTTCTTTCACCTTCTTTGCAGGCTCAAGGTTATATCTGGGTTCCTTCTCTGTAATCTCCTCTTAGAAGAATCTTGTTCTCTGGCTTTCTGCATTCCATATAGGCGTCTTATCTCTCCCACACTTCTCTTCTCCTTAACTAAAAAAAAATGTGCGCCTCAAAGGATGCTGCTGCCACTCTCCTGCCAGGGGTTAACTGGCCTGAGCATTAAATGAATCCAGATGTGCCATGAGCAGTGGTGAGAGCGGATGTCACTGTTGTTCTTATTCAGTGCGAAGTTTGCTGCAGAATTAAAAAAAAGACGTGGTTCTCATAGATTTTTTAGAGAAGGTTCTCATGGAAAAGGTCAGAACTGTAGCACTTATAGGTTCCATATTCACTGCTGTGGGATTTTTCTGTATGGGAAAATACATTATTGACAATATCTGCTCACACTTAAGTGACATGTTTAGCCCAATCTGACCCAAATTATAGTTTAGGCTTTAATTTGTTTGCATAACTCTGTCAGGCATAAAATGAATTGTCCAGGCTATAAAGAGAAATCTATAATTGGGGCCCCAACATATCATTCGCCATTCATAATATTGGTCTCTTTTCATGTGGCAGTGGGTCCTTTGGTGTCTTTTCCTTCCTTAAGATAAAAGTATATATATATTCTTTTAGAGATGGGTGAACATCACACCATTCGTTTTGGGTTCAGCTGGCTGGCTGGGATTCCTGATTTGTTTCAGGTCAAACAAATTTGGTACAAACCACATCTTACCTTGGCTTAAAAAGTGTAGAATACTCTTAAAGCTCCTGTCCAGGCTTATAGGATCCTATCTATAAAACATAGTCTAGAACACATTTAGGACTCCTACGAACTGGCTGGCTGGCTGGCTGGGATTCCTGATTTGTTTCAGGTCAAACAAATTTGGTACAAACCACATCTTACCTTGGCTTAAAAAGTGTAGAATACTCTTAAAGCTCCTGTCCAGGCTTATAGGATCCTATCTATAAAACATAGTCTAGAACACATTTAGGACTCCTACGAACTTAACTATAACACATAATATAGAACAGGGGTCCTCAAACTTTTTAAAAGGTGGGCCAGGTCACTGTCCCTCAGACCATTGGAGGGCCGGAATATAGTTTAAAGGGATTCTACCATTAAAATCACATTTTTTCTCGATAACACATAGGAATAGCCTTAAGAAAGACTCTTCTTCTCCTACCTTTCGATTTCTTCTTTGCCCCGCCGTTTGATTAAAATTCCGTTTTCTGTCAGTATGCAAATGAGCTATCTTGCAGCACTGGGGGCATCCCCAATGCTGCGAGAGAACTCTCCAGCGCCGCCTCCAACTTCTTCTGGAACGTCGTCTTTATGCGTCTTCTTCTGGTGCAGGCAGAGCCGCCTGAGCATGCCCACAGGCCACAAGAAAATGGCCGCTTACTTACTGTGCAAGCGGCCATTTTTCTTGTGGCCGCGGGCATGTGCAGTCGGCTCTCAGCGAGGCCCAAGGCGTACAAGTTACACCGCCTGCGCCAGAAGAAGACGCATGAAGATGACGTTCCAGAAGAAGATAGAGGTGGCACTGGAGAGTTCTCTCGCAGCATTGGGGACGCTCCCAGTGCTGCAAGAGAACTCATTTGCATACCGACAGAAAACGGAATTTTAACTGAACGGTGGCGCGGAGAAGAATAGCCTTTCTTAAGGCTATTCTGACGTGTCAACGACAAAAACAGTTTTTAATGGTAGAATCCCTTTAAAACTGACCCAGCGGAATGCACACACCAAACACAAGTGTGAATGCCCCCTGAGGTGTTATTAATCCTACAGTAAGATATTATAGTGCTTACTTCAGGGGGCATAGGGTCTGGGATCCAGGAAGTCAACAGGCACTAAACCAAACCAGTGAGGTGGCTTTGCCCACTGTAATTTGGGCTGCCTCAGGTCAGGTCACGTTGCTATGGTGACCTGACTGACGAAGTGACGCGGAGGGGTACAATTGACTATACCAGGTCAGGCCATGGAGACAGCGCGCTTCACTTTACTGATTGGAGGGCACCGCTCCTGATGTCTGCACGATCTGCTCTGTCTCCGGTGTCCGCCTGTGTCCTTCTGTCACATCGCAAGTATGAGATGTAAGGAGGATACCGGAGGCAGATCACCAGTATCCTCCTTACATCGCATACATGCGATGTGACAGAAGGACACAGGCGGACACCGGAGGCAGAGCTGATTGCGCAGACATCAGGAGTGGTGCCCTCCAATCAGTAAAGTGAAGCGCGCTACATGGCCTGGACCGAGCTCCCCAGGAGCTTCATTATAAATGCGTGCCTGCCGGTGGTGCCGGCGGGCCGGATAGATGTGCTCGGCGGGCCGCATGTGGTCCGCGGGCCGTAGTTTGAGGAACCCTGGTATAGAACACTGTCAGGGCTCCTAGGAACCTATGTAAGGGATTTGCTAGAGAAACAAATCCCCGGTAGATGCTGGTGAACCCTGTGGGGAGGGACACAACAAGACAATGAGCCCTAAGCTGAACCCCCTGTCCCTGCCTACTTGCCACACTGCCCTAGGCAGCAGAGGACAGCAGGTCGACAAAGTTCTTCCTAGATATATGTGATAACACAGAATGCAGACAAAACAAGCAACAACAAAGGGAAGTCAGCGAGTCAAGGGGTCGGTAACAGTCGAGCAACGCAGTACAAGATGGTAATCTAAGAGAATAATCAAAGGTAAAGTCAGAGGTCAGGAATAAGAATAGAGGTAAGAAAACAACAAGAGTAAATAGCCAGCAAGCACAAGGCAGTTTGAAGCACCAATGTGAATGTGAGCAAAAAATAAATAGGGAGGAAGAACCCGTCCCAGACTTGATGGAAGATAGGCTGTCGATCACACAGATGAGGCTAAAATTAACTATTAGAGGAGCAGGGGGAAACCAAGGTGAAGGAGATGAGTGTCGTGGAAAATCAATTACTAAGGTAAGGGAATAGGAAAGTGTTTAGACAGTACAAGAAGAACCCAAAAGAAGATGTCACAGCCAGACACGTATTCTGCATGCGACCGGAGGATGGCGTCAAAGTAGGTTCAAAGGATGTTACAACTTATCTATAAAACATAGTGTAGAACACTGTCAGGACTCCTAGGAACCTATTGTATCTGTAAAACATAGTATACAACACTATCAGGGCTCCTAGGAACATATTGGTAAAACATAGTGCAGAACACTGTCAGGACTCTTGGGAACCTATTTAATTCTAGCTCTCTAAGGCAAACACAGCCGAAGTTTAGTTCAAAATGAAAGTAAAATTATTATACTTTATATTTATACTCTATACTACTTATATTGCTTTAAAAATATTTTTTACATTTGTCTGGCTATTAAAATATAAAAGGCTAACCTGACTTACATCATAATAATAATAATAAATTTTATTTATATAGCGCCAACATATTCTGCAGCGCTGTACAATTTGTAGGGTTCAAATACAGACAGAAAGATACATTACAAAGAAAGTCATTTCACACAATGGGACTGAGGGCCCTGCTCGCAAGAGCTTACAATCTATGAGATAGAAGGGGCGACACAAGAGGTAGCAGGGGCGGCATTGCTTATACAGTATTCAGACAATTTTATAATAGAGGTTACTGTCAGGTATTAATAACATAAATGCCCAATGTACAATCAAACAGATCATTATTGAATACTAAATGCCTGGTCTGGAAAATATTCCTGTTTTACACTGAGTGTTTCCTTTTTAGCTCAGTGGGGAAAAATATAATTCTCACCTACAAAACACTTTTTTTTTTTTTTTTTTTAACACTGCACTACAAAAAATGAATGCAAAATCTTATCTCAGAATTACAATATGCAAATAGCAAATTAATACATTCCTATTAATAAAGAACAGGCTAATGTAATAAAAAATAAAATCGGGAAAAGTCCCCTAAAATACGTGAACTCAGCAATACAGGAGTTTTGTTTCCTCAGGGGGAAATGTTCTTTAGAGGGAACATATGTGAGCAATGCACATTAGCACCCAACCTGATGATGTACATGGGCCATTGAAGTGATTGATAGCAGGGTCATTTAGAGTCTGACGTGTCCATGTTGTCAGTGAACTGTTGAGAGCAGTGTCTGTGTACAAGGCTATAACTACACAGGTCTGTGTTGCCAGGTCTCGTACAAATGTGATTTATTCTCAGTACTACTGTATTTTTATAATAAGCTTGGTTTTTATGCAATATTCATGCATACATCTGCTTCTATATTTATGTTATATATTTTGTTGTGGTGCCTTATTTATATCATATACTTCCTTATATACTGTGCTTCTGTTAGGAGCTTGGTTCTGGTGCTGTAGTTATGTAATGAACTTGGTTCCGGTGCTGTATTTACGCTAGGATATTGGTTCTGTTGCTGTATTTATGCTATGGCTTTGGTTCGGTGCTATATTTATGCCTTGACTTTGGTTTCGGTGCTGTATTTATGTTAGGATATTGGTTCTGGTGCTGTATTTATGTTAGGATATTGGTTCTGGTGCTGTATTTATGCTATGGCTTTGGTTCCGGTGCTATATTTATGCCTTGACTTTGGTTTCAGTGCTGTATTTATGTTAGGATCTTGGTTCTGGTGCTGTATTTATGCATAGACGTTGGCTCCAGTGCTGTATTTATGTCAGGAGATCAGTTCTGGTGTTGTATTTATATTATGAGCTTGGCTGTGGTGCCAATACAGTGATATTGGGGTCTTTGAGATGGTCTTCTACCTCCATTCCACCTTAGCCCGGGAGTTTCCACCATGGATTTTGCTCATATGAATGAGGCTGAGTATCTCACACCATGTGATCGACAGATGATTCAGCTACAAAATATGCAGAAAGATCGAGCAGGAAACATTTTTCTGTACCCTACATATAATGGAAAGCAGATTCAGGCTGAAATTTAGAGCTGATTTTGAGGTGCAATCCACCTCGCCATAGCTCCACATACCTTAGCCTGAACTTATCTTACGAACGTTAAGCTCCTATTCTAGCCAGGGAGAGTGAGTGGCTCACTTGCCTGTATTTTCAGACAGTTCAATGATTTCTTCCAAAGGATATAAAACGCATTGCATTGAAAAAGACATCATTGCTGTCAACGTGAAAAAAGGCATATATTGTATAAGCGTAAATACTCATCCTTCATCCGCTCATGTGTAAAATGTATTTTGCTAGTACTTTATCCTGAATCAGATGAATGATATGTTTTGTTTGTCATCATTCATCCCGTTGTACGTCTTATATGTGTTATAGATTATGAATAGTGAGTAATAATGCCTGGAAAACCACATCCCACAAATTCACCTGTGACGTGACCACTGGATGTGATCCTATTATACAGGTCAGTGTAAGTACAGCTATTTACTATACTCTCCTCCAGTCATGTATAACAGTTGCAGATATTGGGAGATATTTATGTAGACCTTCCTTTACCCAACACGTTCACCAAGCTACAAGAGTTGTAGCTAGACTTTCCTGTTCCCAGGACAAAAGTTTAGTTCACTGCCCTTACTCTTTATCTACATACATAAAAGTGTCATGTTGGCGCCCTTCCTTGATAACCATCTGGCCCCCCCCCCCTCTGCTCCAGCCATACCCCAAACCAAGATCTGTACTTCACAAAGGGTTACTGATTCACTCAGCGTTGGCATGCTGCCACTATGTGCCCTGGAAATAGAATATTGTTTGCGTGCACAGTTAGACA
The DNA here is from genome assembly GCF_031893055.1 of Leptodactylus fuscus. NCBI lineage: Eukaryota > Metazoa > Chordata > Amphibia > Anura > Leptodactylidae > Leptodactylus > Leptodactylus fuscus. Next base: position 192,418,361 of record NC_134269.1, read on the forward strand.
CAGTTAACAGGAGAGGAACATGCCAGTCAGTGAAGTTTGTCTTGACAACCTAAATGGTTTGAGTCAATTTTAACTTCCATTCCACACACCACTGGCATTATAACTAGTTGGCTGAGCATCCAAACTTTGTCTTGTCAATAGTCTTAAGATAAAATTTCTGAAACTTTTAGCACCAGGCATAGCATCTTACTACAAATATCACTCTACTACCACACCACTCTATTCACTTCTATGGGAATGATAGAGATAACCCTGCACAGTGCTCCATGGAAGTGAAAGGAGCAGTGGTCACTACAGTGCATGCTACACCTCCATTCGCACAAGGACATCCTCCTTCCTGTAATAGTTTCTGAGTCAGCAGTGGGGGTTCCTATGATCAGAGTGTCACGGAGCAAAGGTATACGTCTTCCTCCGGATGGTCTTTTGAATCAACAGGGACGCAAGAGGTCGGGAGACAACAGCAATTTATTGTAATCCACAAAGTTAGTAGCCGGCGGCGGTCACATCAACCGTAATAACAATAAGTCCACAGAAGTCACAATCCAATGATAACTTTGGTTCCTTGGTCCTGTAACTATATCCTGGCTCTCTGCAGAGCTGTGCACAGGCCGGCTAACACATACTAACTGCTAGCTATATACTATATACTAAACTGTTACACCTATACCTGGGGGTGGGAAGGGCTGAGCCACAGATCCTTCCCCCCTCACCTATGCCAAGGAGAGCAGACTCCCTGTCTACTATGGACAATGCACCATCCAACATCTTCTTGGAGACACTGATCAGATTATCTCCACCCATTGTCCTCACTAGTTAGAGGTATTTGCATACAATGTGCTAACACACTAGACCCGAATCAGCCAACTACACACTGATGTTTACAACAGGTTAGAGAATACATTCCACATGAAATATATATTACACATTGCCTATAGTATAGACTCTAACCATCCCGTGACAACCCCTCCCCCTCTCAAAACATGTGCATGACACAATTGGCCTACACAGGTAAATTGGGGAATGCACATCAGTCTCTATAGCTCATATGTCCTCCTGCCAGGATAACCCATCTGCGTTCTGGTGTTGGTTCCCTCGGCGGTACTGAATGGTAAAGTTGTAGGGTTGAAGGGCTGGCATCTGTCAGAAAATCCGGTCGATCCATGTTGGCGTCTCTCTGAGCTTGGCTTCGGGTCACTGCTCCCACAAAGTGGCACTGTAGATTTCCAACATCGTTGCCTAACAGAACATCGGCCGGCAGCCCGCTCATCACACCAATTGTGCATCGTTTTGGTCCATAACCATAGTCGAGTTCCACGGTAGCTTTAGGAATACGTCTTTGAGTACCCCCTGCCAACTTGATAGAAATGCCAGGACCCTCCTCTAGGGCCTCGGGTCGCACAACTCGGGGGTCCGCTACCGTTAGGAAAGCTCCCGAGTCCCGGAATCCAACAACTGTTCGGCCATCCAGTAGGACCTCCTGCAAGTGCTTCCGCTGAGGGTTTGCGGGATGTGTGGCGGAGGGCTGAATCCCATAGACCCCTGGAGGTGGAACAGATGGGTCATTCATGGAGTCATCTGGAAATGGGGCCAAACTTTCTGTCCTAGGAGTGGTTCCCAGGTAGTGAATAGGCCGGGATGCCACGGTGGCCCGTGCCCCCATGTTAACAGGGCAACTAGCTTGCAAATGTCCAGGCCGCCCGCACCCAAAACATCTGCGCTCTAGCATTCTTCCAGTAGGTCGTTGTCTAGGGACAGGGTTGTTCATAGCTGGAGGCCGATGGGCTGGGGCAGGGGTAGAGGGGGAATTGTAATCCTGAGGCCGGGCACGAAAGGTGGGTGGCTGGATGAAGGGTGTCTGGCGGACTGTGGTAGTTTTCCGCTCCTCTGCAAACAACCTCTTCCACTGCGGCTTGATGGTCAGGCCCTCATCTGCAAGGGAAGCAGCTTGCTCCACTGTGGCTGGGTTCCGTTCCAGCACCCACTCACGGATCTCAGCGGGGCACTGGGAAAAGAACTGTTCCTTAAGTATGACTTGGAGGATCTTATCGACTGTGACAGCCTCCTCTCCTTCTAGCCAGCGCTTGCATGCTTGCTTCAACTTGTGGGCGAACATGTGGAAGGAGCTTCCCCCATTGTAAGACAAAGAGCGGAACTGAACTCGGTAGGTCTCTGGAGTGACTGCATAATACTTCTGCACCGCTCTTTTAATGGCCTCATAGTCCCGCTGATCACTAGGGTCCATGGCTCTGAGAGCTTCCGCAGCCCCATCTCGTAGGTGCCCCACCAGATACCGGACCCAATCCTTCTCTGGGACTTCCATCAGGTGGCACTGGTGTTCGAAGTCCTGAAAATATCCATCAACATCCCCAGCCGCTTCCTCAAAGGTCTTGAAGTGTTTATGGGAGACATATGGTGGTTCTCTCACTGTTGGGCTGGGGGTCGACGTTTGATTATAATTCCTCATAGTTATCTCAGCCATTCGCATTTCATGCGCCATTCTTTCCTTTTCATGCGCCATTCTCTGTTCCTCCTTCTCCGTTTCCTGAGCCCTCTGTAATGCTCTACTCCTTTGCTCTGCAGTTGCTCCTAGCCCCAGCACTGCCAATTCCTCCTCATACAAAACAACCCATCTGCTCTTTTGGGTCTGTACCTGCCACTCCTGTATCTCTACTGTCTCCTGGGGGCAGCCCTCCTCATGGTCGCTTTGCAGGGTCATCTCCTCCAGTGCCTCGATCAGTTGCTCTTTCGTTCTTCCCTGGTAACTCAGGTTTAGTTCCCGGGCCCTTACTTGTAGACTTGCCATAGTCCAGTTCCTGTATTCTGAGGTTGTGGCTCCATTAATCGCTGGGCTGCTGTAGTCCATCTCGCTATCCGCTGTTGATCCCACTGCTGCCACCAGTTGTCACGGAGCAAAGGTATACGTCTTCCTCCGGATGGTCTTTTGAATCAGCAGGGACGCAAGAGGTCGGGAGACAACAGCAATTTATTGTAATCCACAAAGTTAGTAGCCGGCGGCGGTCACATCAACCGTAATAACAATAAGTCCACAGAAGTCACAATCCAATGATAACTTTGGTTCCTTGGTCCTGTAACTATATCCTGGCTCTCTGCAGAGCTGTGCACAGGCCGGCTAACACATACTAACTGCTAGCTATATACTATATACTAAACTGTTACACCTATACCTGGGGGTGGGAAGGGCTGAGCCACAGATCCTTCCCCCCTCACCTATGCCAAGGAGAGCAGACTCCCTGTCTACTATGGACAATGCACCATCCAACATCTTCTTGGAGACACTGATCAGATTATCTCCACCCATTGTCCTCACTAGTTAGAGGTATTTGCATACAATGTGCTAACACACTAGACCCGAATCAGCCAACTACACACTGATGTTTACAACAGGTTAGAGAATACATTCCACATGAAATATATATTACACATTGCCTATAGTATAGACTCTAACCATCCCGTGACACAGAGGTTTATCACTATCCTGTGGATAAAGGATTTGGGTTGTTAATAAGAGAATCTCTCTATCACATAAGGTCTATAGACCTCAAATAATTGGATCCATCTCATCTGCAAATTTTTTCACTGATGTAAGTTTTTCTGCGGCTGCTACAATGTCAGTCATTTTCCATCTCTGAGATTCTCACATATCCCAAGTCCAAGATCTGGTGACCCCTTGTGTGCATTAAAACAGTAGAAATGGTAGGAGGTGATGGAGGGAGCAGGCGGACCACTACATTCAAAAGACCTCTGCACATTTCTCCAGCTTCCCCCATTCTATTTCTCTCTTTCAGGGTTACTGATGGCTATTTGGATTGCGACAATGAGGGTCAAACCTCTGTTCTACTGTACCAATGGGGTAAAATCCTGTAGATGAGACCCCTTCCTATCAGACAATTATGAGCTAGTCTATGGCCTTGTCCATGCTGATTGTAAACCAGTATTATTATGCATTTCCTTAGTTTTTAGTATTTCACTGTTGCGGGGTGTTTAGAGTCTATACTATAGGCCATGTGTAATATATATTTCATGTGGAATGTATTCTCTAACCTGTTGTATACATCAATGTGTAGTTGGCTGATTAGGGTCTAGTGTGTTAGCACATTGTATGCAAATACCTCTAACTAGTGAGGACAATGGGTGGAGATAATCTGCTCGGTGTCCCCAAGAAGATGTTGGACGGGGCATTGTCCACAGGAGACAGGGAGTCTGCTCTGTTTGGCATAGGTGAGGGGGGAAGGATCTGCGACTCAGCCCTTCCCACCCACAGATATAGGATGTAACAGTGTTAGTATATAGTATGTAGCTAGCAGTTAGTATGTGTTAGCCGGCCTGTGCGCAGCTCTGCAGAGAGCCAGGATTTAGTTACAGGACCAAGGAACCAAAGCTATCATTGGATTGTGACTTTTGTGGACTTTTTGTTGTTACGGTTGATGTGACCGCCGTCGGCTACTAACTTTGTGGATTACAATAAATTGCTGTTGTTTCCCGACCTCTTGCGTCCCTGTTGATTCATGATATCCTCCGGAGGAAGGACGTATACCTTTGCTCCGTGACATTCACCAACACTGCATGTTCTCCATTGGGTTGTATTTGTCATAAGTGTGATGAACATGTGGTTTACAAAGACTATTACTCACTACCTATTAAGAAAGTATTGCAAACACATTGGAATTCATTTGCACACATAAATGTAGCCCCCTCCTCCAAATGAATCCATTTCAGAGGCCAAACCCTTTTATCATTAGATCCTTTGTTGTTGACTTTGGAATTGGCTAGTGTACACTGCAAGTGCTGCAAAAGAGACCCTCATGGCTTATTTACTGTTTAGAATCCTAGTTTAGAAAAGTATTCAGAAAACACACACTTGGTCCACATCCAATGCCTCTAATAAATGCATGCTCGGATATAAACTGCCGGGTACAGTATGATAAACAAAATCCAAGAAAATAAAAAATTATATCCAGCACGTCCCAATAATAAGTTTAAAAAATAACTATTAATAGAGAAAAATATATGTCTATAAAAAATTCAAAATCCGTATGACAACGAGCATATTCAGTATAAAAATAGAAACCTAATTCACACGGACATACCACACCGATGAGGACAGCACACAAATGACTGACGCGTTTCAGGGTGACGCCCCTTAATCATAGCCATGATTAACCACTTCTGGACCGCCCATAGACTATATACGTCTGAGAAGTGGTTGCCTAGTTCTGACAGGATGTACCGGTACGTCCAGTCAGAACACAGTAGCTGCGCGGAGATTGTGCAGCTACTAAAGCTGGGAGCCGGCTGTAATTTCAGCCGGAGCTCCCAGAGAGATGACAGGGAAGATTTATTACCTCCCCTGCCATCTCGATTGCTGTGTATACAGCGCTCAATGAGAGCTGTATACACGGCTATGGACGCTGCCATAATTCATCTGCCCTCTGACCCGGCGGTCACGTGATCTGCCGAGAGCAGCGTCTTCCAAGAGCTGCTGGGTCCTACAGGATCCAGATCAGCTCAGTAAGCTGTGTATACAGTGTGCAGGAGGCTGGATTCTTCCTGCATCTGGAGTTCAATGTACCAGCCCCAGTTATAGGAGAAATCAGCCTCCAGTACAAACAAAAAGTGATCAGATGTCCCCAAAGGTCTCTTATCACCTTATGGGGACATAATCTGAAATATATATATATATATATATATATATATATATATATATATATATATATATATGTAATAAAAAAGTTTTTTTAAAAATGTAAATAAAATAATAATAAACAGAATTAATAATACGCTAATAAAACGCCGTTATTAAAGCTTATAGCTCCACCCCCGACGACACCATACAAAATAAAAATTACCGTAACGGAGAGGAAAATATATATTTTGAAATTTTTCTGTGACACTTTGTGTTATTTAAATAAAAAATAATAATAAATTGAAAACCAGACACAATTTCCCTCCTATTATGTTTATATTTTCCTGGATATAAAAAAAAATTAAACACATTCGAAAATAAAAACAACATAAAAATAAAGCCCTTTATGTCCCCGAAAAAAGGCGCAAAAATTAGTTGATTGAGACATACGAGAAAAATGTTATAGACCTCAAAACCGCACATACAAAATAAACCTAAAATGTGTCTGGTCCTGGAGCACAAATTGGCCCGGTACTGAAGTGGTTAAGGGGCGTCACCCCGAAACGCGTCAGTCATTTGTGTGCTGTCTTCGTCAGTGTGGTATGTCCGTGTGAATTAGGTTTCTATTTTTATACTGAATATACGGATTTTGAAGTTTTTATGGACATATATTTTTCTCTATTAAAAGTTATGTTTTAAACTTATTATTGGGATGTATTGGATATATAATTTTTTTTTCTTGGATTTTTTTTAAAAAAAGTATTAGTTTAGAAAAACATCAAATTTCCAAGCTGAATGTAAATTTTATACATTTTTTCACTTAATTTTCGCTGCAACTCTCCTTTTGTATATTAAACATTACAGAAGTTGTGTATTAATATTTTCTCTTTTAGCCATATATAGCCTCATGGTGTAAGTCGCAGCTTTGGGCTGGAGCATACAGGCCATCCGTAAGAACACAGATGAAACGTAATAGAAATTGTAAAACGATGAGGGTCACAATCATGTGCTTGAAGGAGTCAGGTCTTCAAGTCTGCATTTTACCCAGCTCAAATATTGATATGAAAGATAGTTATAAAATACAGTACAAATTACTTTAAAGTTCTTTTTGAGTGATTTTTCATACCTCTGTCTTTCCTGCTCTGTAGCCGATGTCTGCATTCTTTCCTAACTGGTCATCTGACAGTGTCCAAAAACTCAAGTAAAATCACAGTAGCAGTGGGAAATGTGTCCTCAGACCTTCTCCAATTGTTCCAGTCACTTCAGAAGAGACAGTTCTCCAAATTCTGGGATTTTGCTCAATTCAAAAAAATTCATTTTATCTCTTATTTTGCTGTATTCTGCTACCTTCTGACTCGTATTCTACTTCATTCTTTTATTCTGCTGTATTCTAACTCTCATTTCCACTGATTTCTAATTTATATTCTGGTTTTCACCATTTTATTCTGCCTCACACAGTTGTGAACACCCTACCTCCACATACATTGGCAGTAATGGTCGTGTTCATACATTGGGAACAAGACATTGGCCCTCTAGGAAATGTTGTTCAGGTCTTCACCAATTCCATTATTACCTTGAAGTACAATTCCCAGGGGATCCAATGGAGGAAGACGACAGATGACTAGCAAGAATTATTATTATTATTATTATTGTTATTATATTGTTACATGAACCCAAGCGAGGTGCATAAACATAAAGGATTGTTTCATTCACCTCTACTGGTCACTGGACACCTTGGCTTTGTCACATCTGGAAATCCTTTGATGTTTTCTTTGGGCCTCTTCTGGCCTGTGTGTAACGTGGCCCACTGACGTCATTTAGGAGCCCAGAAGAGGACACCAAGGGACCAAATGCCACAATGGAGAGGTGAGTAAGACGGTTTGTTATATTTATGCCTCCCCTGGGTCTCTACTTTAAAGAGGCCCTAAAATATAATTATTTCATGGGTGGCAAACCCCCAAAATTTCAGGTCTTAGATTTTTGAAAATTCTCAACAAACCAGTTTCCCTATGAACCGATTACTGAATCCCAACCAATTAGCATCCTAAACATCCTGAACATTTTGAACATTTATCACAGTGTGCCCCAGGGACCCCCAGGTCTGCCTTTTTTAGAAAAAATTCTAAAAAAAAAAAATATGCTAGAATTTCTGTTTCTTGTCAGCCAACAAAAAAAATTAAATAATTTATAGAATTATAGGTCTTGGAAAGTAGCAATGCAAAAATTGTTACATAAGGTTTTTATTTAGTAAAAGTAGGAAAAAAAATATAGAAGTTTGGCATCAATGTAATTGGATAGCACAAAATTTATTGCATAAAAAGACAATGGTGCAATTATTGTTTATTTCTATTTTTTCCTATAAACAGTCCATAAAAGCCGTTCAATGAGATGCCATTAAACACTACGACGTGTCCCACAAAAGCACAAGCCCTCATAGAGCTTATTATAAGGCCGGGTTCACACGATGTATTTTGGCATGTAGACGCCGCGGGAGGTTTTGCGGGCCGTATACGCTCCCATTGTTTTCAATGGGAGCTGGTACCGTATACGCTGTGCTATTTTGCGACCGTGATTTTGATTTTGCCGCAAAATAGCGCCGCGTATACAGTACCAGCCCCCGGCGTCTACGTGCCACATTACGTGCCAAAATACATCGTGTGAACCTAACTCTTGGTTGAATGCAAAAAATAGTTTCACCACTACAGTATGCCCTAAAGCCATCCACATTTTGTCTTCATAAGCTTCAATTCAATTGCAACTATTCTAATGTGCTATGATAAAACTAATAAATGTAAAATTTCTCAAGTGGGACAAAAAAGAAATGTAAAATGTTTATGTAAATGGAAAAACTTACGTAAAAAAATACTCAAAATGAAAAACAAAATCTCACATGTCAACAACAAAATGAAAATGCAATCTGTCACATGTTTAAGGGATTAATGTGTTACTAAAGGGTGCAGAAAATTTAAGAAAAATTTAAAAAAATTAAAAAAAATACAAAAGAAAATAAAAAATAAAGATAACTGACAAGCTATCTCCATGGTGTTTTTAAAAAGACATGAACCTCACACATGGTTTAAGTTGTCATCTCTGCCTTGTTCTTTATTTAGGTTGTATCTAAATAACAATGCGACCACGCACCACTCATGGCACATGGCTGCTATTTTGAGAATGGTTTAAGCCGTCATTAATCTGTGCCCCGTGTGAGAATACAATTGCTGCCGCTGACCATACTCTGTACTATTACTCCTCATCATTTGACTCCATCTCTTATCTGAGATCTCAATAGCTTTACACAACCACAATATGAAGTTCCTATAAAACCATAGGACAGATGACCCTCTGTGCCACCCAGCCGCGAGAACAATGTGCCACTGAGTCAGCATTGTAATTGTCGAACTCTACTGTACAGAACATATTTTCACTCCAACAAAGCCCCACTTGTTAGAAGCTGCTAACAAATAAAGCTGTATAATTCCTGAACTTGTCATCGACACACACTGCTGCCATTTTGTCAACCGATGACATGGCACCAAAAGAGTCATTCCAACCTTACAATATCTCAAATAACTACAAGGATGTGTCATGTTATATACACTTTATACAGTAGATACACAAACTGGCTTTAAAGGGAAACTCCAGAAATGTTAGGAGCAGGTCGTAGTCTAGCAACGTGGGATATGGATCATGAGTGACTACAGTGGATCTCCATGCACTTGTGGAGATCCTGTGTTGTCACTCACATAGAATACTGACTGGCAAAATGTACCACAAACACTTGTAGTCCAAGCTGCCAAGGAGGGTATGAGAAAGGACCTTGGTTTAAAGGGATTCTATCATTGGCGTCAGTGGTTTTGAGATAGACATGCCTGGATAGTTTTTTCGATTCTCCCCACCGTTCCGTTGTAAACCTGGTTAATTACTTTATGTAAATACCGCTCAGTATGCTGTTCTACAGCGAGCTACACCAACATGGCGCTCGTGCATGTGCAATACCACTCTGAATGGAATGGTACTGCGCATGCCTGAGAATTCAAACACAGCAGTGAAATCTGGCCGGAAGAACATCCATGGAGGAGGAGGGTCAGACGTAGCACAAGCAATGGAGGGGCGTGAAAAAAGGTATGACATGTAGGGTTGCTCAGAGGCTCGGGGGAACGCCCAGGGTGCTCGATGGGCTCATATACGTAAAGTAATTAACCAGGATTACAACGGAATGGCGGGAGGATCGAAAATTAGAAGGTGGTAGTAGAATAGCCTTTTTAAAGTCTATCCAGGAATGTCTTTATCTCAAAACCACTGACACCAATGATAGAATCCCTCTGCCAAGGAGAGTGTGAAAAAGTACCCTGGCCCAAGCACAGAGCCCAAAGCAGAGAGATCCATACACTGTATAATGGTTGTACAGCATTACTGCAGCTCAACTCTCATTATGGCATCTGATGTCAGGCCCAGCTGTCGATCCTCTACCGCTCAGATATTTCATAAAAAAAATTGTAATTCACCAATCCTGTTATTCCTCCTAGAAATTTAGGGTATTACCAGTCAGGGGTATGTCCCTATACATTACGGCAATGTCCAATCAGTGACAAGGAAATGTTAACACAAAGTTGTTTAAAGGGGCTCTATCATTGGAAAAAGTCATTTTTAGATAAGCACATCCTTGCATATCCTTTAGAAAGACTATTCCACACCTACCTTTTGTATGTAAATCGCATCAGTGGTTTCTGAATGAGCCCATTTTTATTTATATGCTAATTAGCCTCTTGGTGCACCCTGGAAGTCTCATCGTGCACCCTCTGCCTATTCTTTCCTATGTAGGTGTACAGCACAGGCTGCTGCTGATGACTTCCTGCTTCCTGTTTGCACACACAGAGAGGAGGCTGCTGGGAACTTCCTGTGCTGGCTGGAAGCTAATTAGCATATGAATAAAAATGGACTTATATAAAATCTACTGAGGCAATTTACATACAAAAGGTAGGTGTGGAATAGCCTTTCTAAAGAGTATGCATGTATGGGCCTAGTTAAAAATGACTTTTCCCAGTGATAGAGCCCCTTTAAGTATTCATAAATTAAAAAAATCCAAGACTGTTACTTTATGGAGAATATATGTACATATCTATACCAGGATGATTGATAGGTCTTCTTTAAAGTTTTCATTTTAGTTTTTCTCTATAACTTTTATATTTTTCTATTCACAGGGGGTAAATTTGGTAAAAAGTTCCGCCATTTTCTTACAGGTTTTGTTTTTACAACGTTCACTGTGCACTAAAAATGATAGGTTACCTTTATTCTGCAGATCAATACAATGATGGTGACACCATATGTCTATAGTTTATTATATGTTTTTTTAAAAAAACATATTTTTTTTTAATGCCATATTCTGTCCTTCATAACTTCTACATTTCTATCTCCAGAGCTGTGCAATGGCTGGGTTTTTTTTGTGTAACAAGCTGACATTTTTAATGGTATTATTATGGAATACATACGACTTTTCTGACCCTTTTTTTGGGGGGAGGGGGGGGGGGAGTATAAAAAAAATGTGAACTTATTTTTTTTGTTAGTTTTTATTTGTAAAATGTGCATAGGGGGTGAATATTAACCTTTTATTTTTGTTTTTTCCTTTTTTCTTTGATTCCTCTTGCAGTTCTAGTACACTCAGGTATCAACTACTGAAGACGATGTAGCAGGATGTAATAGAAGATCTATGATGACAGGTCTAGGCTAGGTCTGCAGTCTGTAATCTAAACACCAAGATGGCAGAGAAAATTTAAAAATTTATCACAAGAGAAAATTCATAGAATGATATTGTTTGTGTATATAACGGTCAGTTCACACAGAGTTTTTTGGCGCGGAATCCGCTGCCGATACCGGCTCCCATTGACTTCAATGGGAGCCGCTTGCTTCTTTTTTCTGCTAGCTAGTAGCGGAAAAGAGAAGCAAGAAGACCTTTCTTGTCGCAGAATCCACAGCTGATTCAGCCGCGGCGTCCACGGCACGAGGCTCCCTCCCCGTTAGGCTCATTCATTTGTGTGCACTGAACCAGCATCCCGTCGCAGCTTTCTGCTCCGGATTAGGCCCAAATAAATGGGCATGGTGCGGAGGGTGGTGTCCCGTGACAGATGTCTGCAGCTGAATCAGCCGCGGAATCCACCTGAAGAAAGGGCAGCTCGCATATTTTTCCGGCGAGCAGGAACAAACCGCTCGCGGTAAAAGGAAATGACTGGCTCCGATTGATTTCAATGGGAGGCGGCAGGATTTTGCCGTGGATTTCGCGTCAAAATCCTGACAATTTTGCTCTGTGTGAACTAGCCCTTACTGAACTGGATTGAGTGTTCCATTTGATGATCTATAGACCATACAAGAAAGACATGCCCAGCCATAATGTTCTCAGAACAGTCCAAATTTTGATCATGTCTCTCACTAGAAGACTTGACATCTCCATGAACCACCAGTCTATCTGTTGACTTCAATGAACACTATGTAATACTTAAAGGGGATTTATCGATTTTTCACTCTGACCACTAATCCTAATCATAAACTGACACTTACCAATTCTATATGGGTTTTCTTTGCAGCAATAACCTCATTTACATCAAAGACAGGAACACAACTGAAGATAACACTTCCATAAACAACACCTCTGACCTATCATCGCATCTGCTACTGACAATAGATGATATCACAACCTGCATACTCCTCCTCCCCGCATAGTTTGTCTTAAAAATTCTTCCATAAACCTCAATGAGTTGACTCCAAACTATTACTTATGGCTGTGACTGTGTTGTAAAACATATCAGTAAATGCTATTAACAGAGAAGAACCTCAAGTGAGATGGAAACCCTGATATTATATACATAAAATAGAATATAAATCTACAATCAGAAAATATTTCTATTTTATTATATTACTTATTTTATTACATTTTATTATTTTTAAATAAATTAGAAAATTGTCAATAAATTCCTTATATTGGCAGAGATGCTGCAGGAAAATTGAGGCCAATATATATATATATATATATATATATATATATATATATATATATTTATATTTATTTTTATTTTTTTGGGGGGGAAGATCTTGTCCACGGTAGACAATTCCTTCATGCGAATATAAATAAAAATGAATATAATTTGTATATACTGTCACGTATTAGAAATAAGACTCTAGCCCTATGAAGTGAACTCGAGTTAATTTATAAAGTCAGAAATAATAGGGGTCGGACTTTAATGAAATCATGAGTCAGCAGCTGGCATCACTTGTGGATTTTCTAAACATCCCCTCATATCCTGAGACCAGAAAAAAAGACAGGGATAAATCAGGCAGAATTGAAAACAGACTCTCAGTCACCCTCACACTAAGGGGAGAGCAGAAGGAGGGGGAGGCACTTAGTCAAAAAAAATCGAGAAAAAGAAAAGGGGAGTAGAAGACTAAGACAGTCCAGCTGAGTGAAGACAACTCCTAACTTCTCTGTTGTTTCTTTGACTTTCCTTCTCTCTTCTAAGCATCTACATTTTAGGAAAACACTTCTTCTGACCACCTGCTGACCCTCAAAGACTTTGATTTGGACACTCTTAAAGAAAAGTTTCTGGACTTTAAGATGCTGCCGGACTCTGCTGCTCCTTCCAGTCTACAAGACATTTTCTGTTAACAGCTTGGCACAAGACCTTTTTCTTTTTTTTTTCCTTTCCCGGATCCTTTTTTATTGAATCCAATGGAAAAAGTTGCGAAGCATTCCAGCATTTAACTTCAAGACCTCCAGAGAAAAAAAAATCAGACAAGACAGAAAAAAAGAGAAAGAAAACAGGAAGGAGAATCTGAATGTCTTCTGCAGAGATTTAAAGGAGATTTAAAGGAGACTGCGCTAATAGGTATGTGGAAGAATGTGTGTGTGCCTTTAAAAAACGTATCGGAAACTTCATTGTTTGTGAGAGAGCGGAGGATTTGACAGCAGTTCGCTCCTATCAAAATGAACATGAAAGGGAAAGTAAGTTGTGTGTGGAAAGCAAAAGTGCTCACGTTTCCTGCAACGTCTTGAATATGTGATAGATCAACACATAATGTAGAAGGAGGGTATAACAAAAAATGAAAGGGGCGTCAATGTAGATGTCACTTATAGAACAGTTTATAACTTACTTTATTGTAGAAACATGGTTCTAAAATGTATACCAGTAGATGGGGGTGGGGTAGTATATACTGTGATATACATATATGTGTTTCATGCAGATGTATCGTCATCCCTTATTGAGGTTTTCACATGTATTTACAGAACGGGAGGTAAATGTCTGATCATTGAAGGTCAGACTACTTGGATCCCCAGCTATCTCAAAAATGGGGTCCTGCAAGTGTCCCATGGTAAAATATTGTTTTTGTGCATGCTCATCCACCAGTTCATTCACTTGTATACTTTTATGGTAAAGATCACCTTTCCAGTCCCATAGAAGTGAATGGAGCCCTGGACCAGTATGCTCACCATTTCTGCATTCATATGGGACACTCGGGGGCTCTGGTGGACACCTGTTCTCCTGATCGTTGCAGGTCCCTTTGTTCGGACCCCCAGAGAGACATTTAAACTCTATTCTGTTTATAGGGGATAAGTGTATATAGTGGGAGATCTCCTTTACCTTTTACCTGTCCCATTAAATTTGACATATCCTAAGAAAAATGACCTATCCACAGAATGGGGGATGAGAGATTACTGGGGGTTGTGACCACTAGGATCTCCAAGTAAGCTGTGTGAGAAGTTCAGTAATGTGCCTAGTTGGCCACCACTCTCATCTTCTATGGGACTGATGGAGATCACCAAATTGAAGTCCATCAGTCTGGTTGAAGTGAATGGTGTGGTTGTCACACATGCGCACTACTAATGGGACACTTAGGAACCCCATTTCTCAATATCATTAGGGCTCCTAGCAGTCAATACCTAGTTAATAACTTAGTTATCAAACACTTATTCCCATTGTGTACAGGGGATAAGCTAGTGATAGACTTGTGTACACATACACAACATTTTATATTCTACATCCATACATGCAGCTATACAGATGTGTCTAAGTCCATAACCCACCACCTCTTCAGTATCAGACCCTGAGATCCACACTAGCAGTCCAAATTTCAACACAAAATCTGGCATATGCTACTCTGTCTAAGGATGATGTTCCTTTATAACCCCTTTAAATCCTTCGAACATTGTACAACCCAAGAAAAATGTTGCATTCCTAAGGCTGTGAAGTAACGCAAGCAGGAATGGCCACGCTCCAAGATAATGTCGCACATTGTTTGAAAACTTCAATTTGTCCTTAAAGACACATTATTGCGTTTCACAAGTTTTTGGCAATAGTTGCTATGTTTGTATAAAGAAATGCCTGAATGTCTGAGGAAGCAAAGCGATATCCCACTAGGGTAGAGAACGCAGCTCTGAGGTTTCAACTCCACAAACATGGAGATGGAAACAGTCAGCAGTTTCAGAAGATTGGTGATGATATGAGTTCAGCCGTGATTGTTTACTAACAAGGTGCCACTGACCAATGATGTGCCTGTTTTATTGCCTATGTTGTAACAAATGATGATTATCAATGAAATTAATGGAATTTTTCTGACTTTTTAATGTCCTTCACTCCAATAAAAGTGGGGAACTGAACCCCTCTGGATGGAGATGTGACTTTTATTACTTAAACTACTGACCGCCATTCAAAAACTTTTTTTCCCGTCTTGGATCTTTAGATTGGTCTAGTTAGTCTCTTTAGGTCTAATTGTTGCTAAGTTGTCAATGACTGTTAGTAAAACGCTTCAAGATTTCAAGATCTCTGCTTACAAGTTGTTGTCTTCCAATGGCAGCCATTACTGTTTGCGTCCAGAGTTGTAAATCTTTCCTGTTTGTGACACAAATGCAAGTTCTCTGGTAAGACAATGTTCACATCTGCACAAAGTTTGTCTGAAGACCACAGATGTCAGAGAAGAAATAAGACATCCAACATATCTCACTATAGCCAATGGGAACCTTTGGGATCCATTGCTGACAGTCATTAGATTATTAGACTATTTTTTTCCCTTCTTTGAGTCCTACGACAAGACAATGCAGATCTGAATGTGCCCTAACTGTACTGTGACTCCTAGGAAATGTTCATATGGTGGAAATGGAAAAATAAGGAGGACCTTTCTCTCCACTGGTTTCAGTATAAAATCGTCGGAAACCTCGCTGAAACCAGGCTGACCTCTTTATAGTTTATGGGGTCCACAGGTTTCCACATGTAACAACATTTTATTCGGACAAGGTTCCCGTCTTTGGGGTCCCCATGTGGACCTGAACAATGTAAACCCGGACACTAGGGTGAACCTAGTGTAATATAAACAGGACCCCTGCCTCAAATCCTTTCATTTCTACCTCTCTAGTTTCTTGTGGCAATAAGCCAAAGCTTCATCTTTTCACCGATGCTTTTCCCTGGTGATTTTGCTCAGATGAAGAAGCCTTATCAGTGGAGCGGCTCAGGCCACAAACTATGGTTCAATCTTCAGCAAAATCAAATCTGACGCTTATTTTCTCAATGTCTTGTCCTATAACTGGTACGGATCAGTATGTCTCTGGGAGGCAGGGACTGCTAACATGATAGATAACTGTACTGTTAGGAGTCCCTCTCCTGGCTCACTGTTTAGATCCATCTAACACGCGGACCGATTTTCCCAGCTGAACCCTTTTTTTTGGGGTAGGGTGGATAGTGAGCCCCATATAGGGATCACAATGTACTTTTTTTTTTTTTTCTTTTTTTTTTTCCTATCAGTATGTCTTTGTAGAATGGGAGGAAATCCACGCCAACAGATGTTTGATGCAGACGTTGTTCCTGGTGAGATTCGAACCCATGACTCCGGCGCTGCAAGACTGCAGTGCTAACCACTGAGTCACCGTGTTGCTCCTTCACAGCTGAATCTTAGTCATGTGAATGCAACCTATGGGTAAATATACATAGGATGAAAAATCGGAGGATTTTACCTGTAGATTAGTGCAAGGCAAATTGGCAGCACATACAGTACCATGGAAGTGGACAAGATTTTACAAATAGCATATTAAGTTGTGCAGCAAAATCTGCAGAAAATGATGTGCCTAATATGTGTAGAATCATAATATATTTGTATAGAAAAACCTGCAGCATATTTTTGCGGTGCATGTACAATACCTTCACTCCTTCCTATAGATCAGTCTCCTCTCAAAATTTGTTATGACATCAGTCAGACCATGACCTTGATATTAAGGTTTATAGAGAGTGTGTCAGGCCCCAAACCTATAATAGTGCAGTATAGATACCTATAATAGAAGAAGAAACACTGCAGATAATTGTCTTTTTATAGATATGTAAATATGCCTGTGAGTGCACTGGGGACGGGCCTGACCTGCCTTATTATTTAATGTATTAAAGGAGCAATTCTTCCTAAATTTCCAATTTGACCTGTACATTTGTCCTTTTCAACAAGTTGTTCTGCAAAAACAGGATGAAAAGCAATAGATCTGCCATCACGACGCCCAAAGGCATGGTAACTTAGTTATTCCAGGATACTGAATGTCAAATGTGCAGCAATATAGCATGGCCATACATATTGGTGAAAGAGCAAGGATAAAATGTATTGTAAACCTGTACAGAGGGGATCCACACATAGATTCTGATCACCCCCCCAAAAAGGTGACTTATCATAGCTGGCCTGGACTCCATATTTCCTACTGAATCATACATAATATACACACCCTTCCTTAGGGAGCCTTCACACGATGTAATGCTGCGCTCATTCTGATCGTAAAAACACGTTCAGAATGAGCGCGGAAAAAGCAACTCCTATTGACTTGAATGGGAGCCGGCATACGTGCGCTCCCCATTTAAATCAATCCCCTTTTTCCCTATTGCTTTCAATGTGATAAGCATGTAATACATTGAAAGCAATAGGGAAAAAAGCCTCCCATTGATTTCAATGGGGAGCGCACGTATGCCGGCTCCCATTCAAGTCAATGGGAGCTGCTTTTTACGCGCTCATTCTGAACGTGTTTTTACGATCAGAATGAGCGCAGCGTAACTACGTCTGAAGGCTCCCTTATAGGGAGTGCTGACACTCAGCTGTATTACTGGGTAGTTATACCATTCAGAAACTTGTCAAGCTGGGTGACAACCCCTGGGGTTAAAATAGTTGTCCTAGAATCATAACTTATCATCTATTAACAGAAACCAGGATTGTATGACCTGTTCAATTAGAGTCCCGGTCGGACGTGCGCATTACCACCCTATTCCCTTTATATGGGTCTGATGGAGATGGCCTCATAGACTTTGTATGTGCAAATGTTGCTTTATTAAAGCTGGAGATGCAAGATCTGGATTCTAGTGTTTGATGGGTATCCAAATGGTAGGACCCCAAGTGATCAGACACATGAGGGGTGCACGCTTCCTCCTAAATCAGGCTCAATCTCCTCTGGGCTGTGGCATAAATGATATTAGATCTGATGAGTCCGATTGCCCTGCCTCAAAAACACCCTAGCTATACCCTGTTTCCTGTGTTGGTGATTCAAAAATGTTGGTTGCAACCAGTGTTTGCAAAAAAATGGGGGCATAGACTCTCCTCCACTAAGTCAGTACTGGGGTAAAGGGTATCATACTTTATTAATGTATAAGAAATCGTCATTATATCATCACTGAGTATTAAATTGTTTACAATAGAGGCTTCCACTACAGGTGACTACATTTTGGGTTTGCTAAAATTGTAGCAGACGTCACATGCTAGCACTTTGACACATGATAAACTTTTCAACTTTAGAAGTGACATTGACAAATAGCATATTTCACAGCCTGGGAAAGTGGCGTCAAGCAGTGCAGAACCACAAGGACAGTGTTCGTAAATACCAACCAACAACCTGTTAATGGTAAATCAACATTTGTTTGTATCATTATTGGACCCTGGTGTATCCGGGCAACCGGTCACTAGACCTCCGAGACAAACTCTCCTCCTCATTCACTGCCATGTGTCCGAGGCGAAAACACCACCTGTACAAGCAAGGAGGAACATGTGCATAGAAAGGACATATTGTCAGTGTCACAGCTTAAGGGTATTCCCATGTAAAATTGGCCATATATTAGGAAGTCAGATGTTAAAATAGCTTTCAAATTCGCATCTGAATCAAAGGTTCTTTTTGGACACCTTATCGCAGATTCCATCAAAAATCATGAGAGAAAAGTCCTGTGGCCAACAAAATGACAGACATCGTGAAAGATATGCAACAGAACCCATTGTAGTCGTAGCCAATGGGGTCAATCATGATCTCTTTGTGTCTGTCACATAATTGATCCCTCCCTGTAAGGGTTTTTCATTTTTCTGTTCCTATTTCGGAAATCCTGTAGGAAATTGGAACACTGACTGTATGTCAAGTTCCCTCACAGATTAGAGCTGATCAGTAGGGTTGAAGCTGCAGAACACCCTGTGATCAGCTGTGAATTGTCAAGCACCTACATAATGGTAAAGCTGATTTGAACAGCTCTCTAAGGTGTACAGCTTTCATTGGATAGTAGGGAAAGAATCACTTGTAGCCTGTACACTCTAACTACTTTTCCATTGTACACAATGCTGACCCTTGATTTTTATTTATTTTTTATGTAGATTGTGAGCCCCATATAGGGCTCATATTGTACATTTTTTTCCCTATCAGTATGTCTTTGGAATATGAGAGTAAATCCACCCAAACACGGTGAGAACATACAAACTCCTTGCAGATGTTGTCCTTGGCAGGATTTGAACCCAGGACTCCAGCACTGCAAGACTGCAGTGCTAACCAGTGAGCAACCGTGTTGCCCCACTGACCCTTGATTTTGTGAAGTAGTGGTGTAGGTCAAGGATTTGCTTTTCCTTGGAGCAAAAATTCAGTTGCTTTACCATTAGTATAGGTCATCATCAGTATCAGATCATTGAGTTTCCTACATCCAGACCCAGCATGGATCAGCTGTTCCGTGGATGGAGCAGGAAGCAGAAGGCTTCCTCCTCCATAAAGAGGTTATGACAGAGTACTGCAGCTCTGCTTCTATTCACTTGAATGGGGACCCGATTGGTGCAGAGTCCAGGTTGTAACCCACCACCACCTTCCTTTATCTTATACCTGCCAGAGGACCAAAAAACCCTTGAAGCAAGTGAGTCCTTTTGAACTCGTGTATATAAGCAATGCCGCCCCTGCTACCTCGTCACCCCCTCTACCTCATAGATTGTAAGCTCTTTTGACGTTCTTTTGACGTTCTTTGTTATGTATGTCTGTATCTGAACCCTATAAATTGTACAGTGCTGCGGAATATGTTGGCGCTATAAAAATAAAATGTATTATTATTATATGTGTATGATGAAATATAAATCGAATTGGCCAACATCACCACTACAACACTGCAGCAGCATGTACAAACCCTATATATTATCAGTATGGGTTTGCAGGTTTTGATATTCAAAACTTTATTATGTTGACTGTGCATACGTGTCATGATTAAGTAGATATCAACCAAAAAAATCGGACACTAGATACAAACACAGAATGCAATTTCTAATGTGATCTAAGTAATGGTAATAGGTAGTCTATAGGTTTTCAAAAAGCTAATGACCTCATCAAGGTACAAGGCACTGAGTGATTCATGTTCTGATGAGGTCTTCAGTTCTTGTAAAATCTAGAATATATTCATACTGAAGATTAAAAACAGTCCATTTCCCAGAATAAGAAAAAAATACCTGAAAAATTAATGTCCCTAATTTTTTAAAAATTTCCTTGGAATTGTCATTTCATGAAATAGGAAAACCAGAAGGAAATGACCTTTGCACTGCGGACCTGCAATAACAAGCACCAGCAGAATAAAGGGGTTAAATGGATAGAAAAGAACCAGATTTTTGGTCCGGCTTCCTGCTTGTCACATCATCGATGTATCTAATTTACTTCAGTCTAAACCTTTTCACATAATCTACCAAAATGACAATCTGCCCAGAAACCTTATTTTCCTGGAACTCTGGAGTTCCCCTGTTTTTTTTCATCCCACTTTATGAGCCAAGGCGATGATTATTTAAAGGTTGTGTCTTTGAAACAGAAACTTTCCAGAATTTCAAAGCTTGATACAAAGCCTACATAAAATTACTCACGACTGGATCAACAAGTCCCTGTGTCCTCCAAGGGGTACAAATGTTGTTCAGATTGTTGGGACAGTCACGTAAATTTCTACAACGATTCTGACACATGTGCATTAGGCCTTATTCACACAACAGTCAAAATGGCCATGTAACAGCCATGCTAAAGAACAATGAGAGTAAATGGGGCAGATATATTTTGCCTTGTACGCCAGTGGTGCGGGTGGTGGTCTACATTTATTATCATAATAAATGCAGAATATGTTGGCGCTATATAAATAAAATTTATTATTATTATTATTATTATTATCATTTATGCTATGAGCTGGCCTAGATTTCAGGACAGATGCATGGCCTAGCAACGGGTGTGCCTCATTTTTGAGGAGGATAAGCCTGAGGAGCCTAAAGGAGGAGCACCCTCCAACATCACAGGAGATATGAAGACTGGGGTTGTGCCCCATTTAGTGTATTCACATGTCCACCTGTGTACATCTGGACTGACACTCAGACCCAACAGAAATCAATGGATCTGTTTTTAATGGTTGTAAAATGGAGTGACGTCTGAGTTAGGTGCATGCTAAGGCTCTCCTGAGGAGGTGTCCAATGGGCTGTTCCATTCTCAAGAATATAGAGCAGGTCCTCTCCTGCTCTGTGTCATTGAAATAGAACGGATCAAAGCCCCCATAGAGGTGAGGGCATCACAGAATGTACTCAGATGACCTCAGACCTCTGCTGAAAAATTGCCCCCACTTCCCACCACTTGGTTGTGTGCATTGGGCCATAGACTAACATTCCTCCTATACTGGTATTGGAAGGAAGAAGTAAAGTGAAAATTGTAGCTACATATAGTATGGCCGTGCAGAGGATCATGGTAGCAGTTATACTTACGCTGGGTTCATGCTAGTGTTCGATCTCCGTTCTTAGGTTTCCGTCTTCTGCATGCAGAAGACGGAAACCTGTCATGCCAAGTCCGGCCGTGAGCGCCAGTGAGCGTTTTATGCTCTCCGTGGCAAAACAGTTTTTTTTTTTTTTTTTAAACCGGACACAGAGTACTGCATGTTCGACTCTGTGTCCGATTTAAAAAAAACAAACAAAAAAACGGTTTTGCCGCAGAGAGCATAAAACACTCACCGGCGCTCACGGCCGGACACTTTTCAAACCCATTTAAATGAATGGGTTTGAAAGATCCCGGAGGTCTCTGTCTTCTGCCCTGTTTTGTGCAGGAAACGGAAACCTGTATAACAGAGTCCTAGGCGCAGATGTGAATGAGCCCTTAGCCAGACGTCTGCAGTCCATATCTCACCATACTTTTGCTTTAGGGTATCTTATATGACTGTAGAACAAGAAACACTAACTGCGTCCCCTAACCAGCCAATACCACTAGACATGCCCCTGCCCTCTACGAAAAGTCACAGTCCGTCTATCAGGGCCGGCGTCAGCGCACGGCATAGTCGGGCAAGTGCCGGGGCCCCCCGGCACTTGCCTGTCACAATTTCAGCTCATCGGCGTCCGTCCGCCGATGAGCTGGAATACATACGCGATGCAGGAGCTGTGAGATCACCTCCTGCTTTAAAGCTCCGGCCCGGCTTGCGTGTGTAGGCGCGATGACGTCATCGCATCACGCTTACACACGCAAGCCGGGCCGGAGCTAAGCAGGAGCTGATCTCACAGCTCCTGCATCGCTATGTGACTGCACTGGAGTGAGAGAGAGGAGCTTCGGGGGAACGATGGAAGGTGAGTGATAGAAGGTGAGTGTAAGTGTTTGTTTTGTATTACATATTAAGGTGAAACATAATGAAGGGGGCCCATGAAACTGGGGGGCAAATGAAGGGGAGGGGGGGAACGGCATGACACTGGGGCAGATGAAGGAGGGGAGAACAGCATGACACTGGGGCAGATGGAGGGGGTGGGGAGAGAACGGCATGACACTGGGGACAGAGATGGAGGGGGCCCAAAGAAACTGGGGGGCAAATGAAGGGGAAGGGGGAACAGCATGACACTGGGGCAGATGGAGGGGGTGGGGAGAGAACGGCATGACACTGGGGACAGAGATGGAGGGGGCCCAAAGAAACTGAGGGGCAAATGAAGGGGAGGGGGGGGAACAGCATGACACTGGGGCAGATGGAGGGGGGGAGAACAGCATGACACTGGGGCAGATGGAGGGGGTGGGGAGAGAACGGCATGACACTGGGGACAGAGATGGAGGGGGCCCAATGAAACTGAAGGGGCAAATGAAGGGGAGGGGGGGAACGGCATGACACTGGGGCAGAGACGGGGGACATGAAACTGTGGGCAGATGAAGGGGGAGAACGTGATGAAACTGGGGACAGAGATGGAGGGGGGACATGAAACTGGGGGCAGAGGAAGGGTGTATATGAAACTGGGGGAGAGATGGAGGGGGGGCATATAATTTACGGGTGACTGTAGGAGGATTATACTGTGTGGGAGCACATGATAAATGAATGAGAATGGGTGGAATCAACATAAAAGTGGGCGGAGATAAATTTGCAGCGGCGTGCAGAGCGCGCCGCACATTTTGCCCCTCTTTCTACTCTTTAAAAGATTGGGAGGTATGGCGTTGGTGACGCCACACTCCTGCATGACATCACTCGCTTCATCTGCAACGCACAGTGTCTCGACTCCCCCACCTCCTTTACAAGGGGGCCCACTGAGGCTCTGTCGCCCAAGGGCCCATAAAAACCTGGAGCCGACCCTGCCGTCTATAGTGTTCACACTTCCTGGCTGTGGGACTCACTGAAAACAGGAAAAGAGTAATTTCTATGGGGTTAATCTGGTTCACTTCTTGTAGCTTTCGGACTGGTATTTTGGAAGTTCTATAATTGGTATAATTGTGCCTATTACTTTAGTAGTGACAGGTCTTCTCTGGGCTGCCAATGGGACATACTAGTGATAAATTGTCCACACTGGATACACAGATGGGCATTTTCAGCTTGTACATGGACAGCATTGTCATCAATATACAGATGTAGCAGTTAACCCAAACTTCAGCAAGTGGTTAAACTGCTATAATGTGATATGTAACATGTCTTTCCAATGACCTTTCATTGCTTTTTGTTGTCTTCTGTGATGTGTAGATGTGGGAGAACCTCCAAAGATTCATTTCATTTTATGTTTGGGTCCCCGAATCCTTTTGGGTCGAACAAGTTCAGTATGAACCAGAAGTGCAATTATTATATTCTGGGGTCTCTTCAGACTTCGAAGTTTAATAGATGGAAGTGTTTAAAAAAACCTCCTACAACTCTAATGGGCCTCCTTCTGGTAACAGTCTTGGTCTCCTCGAGGATGTCATGTGCCTAGGGGGCACGATATGACTTGGGCACGCTGAGCATCATGACACTTGGTGTGCCCATGTGATCGATGTGGACCAATCACAAGTATTAGTGGTGACTCTGGGCACATGATATCACCAGGAGAGCTTTGGATGCCACGAGGGAAGGAGAGTATAAATGTTTTTAATTTATTTTTACCTCCCCTGGGCCCCAGTTATTATACTCTTCATACCCCAGAATATAATAATTTACCGCAATGTATGTCACTGCAGTCATATTATGTTGTCTGAAACAAATCCCCAATTGTTGAGTTTAGTTAAAAACCGAGCAATTTGAGATATTCAGGTCAAAACCTGGCTTTTGCCTAAAGGGTTCATCCATCTCTAGTGATTAGTGATCTTGAGATTTCAGGATCATTTTTAAAATCCGATTTCCGATCATTTTCCATTCGAACCCGTCCCGATCCCAATTCCGATCCTAATGCAAGTCAATGGGATTTTTTTTTAATAATCGAAGATCGGATTTTAAAAATGATCCTATTCACTACACAGCATGGAGTCCAAAAATTGAATGCTTTAATTTTTAGACTCCACGCTGTGTAGTGATTAAAAAAAATTGCCCGGCAACTTAAGTCCCCCCTGCTGTCCACTTACCTGCACAGATCCGCTGCCCCTGCTGCTCTCGCTCCTCTTCTTTCTACTTTGCATGTCTACAGAGCACCGTATGTGCCCCTGCCTCCCAGGCTAATGTTACTGATGCTAGGAGTAGGTGAGGCTTGTTGTGGCTTAGGAGAACGTGGGCGGGTACAGGGCGGGGAGACTT
Organism: Leptodactylus fuscus; assembly: GCF_031893055.1. Classification (NCBI taxonomy): domain Eukaryota; kingdom Metazoa; phylum Chordata; class Amphibia; order Anura; family Leptodactylidae; genus Leptodactylus; species Leptodactylus fuscus. Next base: position 192,443,237 of record NC_134269.1, read on the forward strand.
GAGTGCATCACTCACGTCTCCCCTCCCAGTACCCTCCCACACTCTCCTAAGCCACAAGCCCCCCTTCTTCCTAGGTCTGTAACACTAACCTGGGAGCTAAGGGCGCGCATGGGGAGAAGAACGGGGAGTGATAGCAGCAGCGGATCTGTGCAGGTAAGTGGACTATTCTGTTTCCTATCTGCTGTGCGGTATCCTCGACTCTGCTACATCTGCATCACTGTACATTGACTTGTCTATCTACTCTTCTGCTTCATCCCTGCTTTACCGAATACTCAGCTCTGCTACATCTGAGATCGACATCTGAAAAGATGTAAGACATCACAATGCAGTAGTTTAGGCAATGGAAGACGTTCAGGTTATATCTGTACGTCTGCCTAATTTTGATAGGTTTAATGTATGAAATTACAATTCATAATGCCAACATATAGGTCAAGTTGCCAGGAATTAGCTATAGCGGTATAGTGCAGATGAATAGCACTGGCCTCCATACTACACTTCATCCTGTGCTCACTGGTTCATGAATACGTTGCAAAAACTAAAAAACTGCCAAAAATACTATTTTACGTACATGAGTACAACACTATGAGAAATGAATTTGTCATTTAGGGCTTAGCGTAATGTTGAACGATGTAGATTAAGATGGTACGCTGACAGCTATTAGCTAACCATCCATATTGTATGGCTGCCAGCAGGCACGTACCATAACAGAATATGCACAGTTTTCCATATTACTTTTCACTGGCAAAAGATCCAGCGAGAGGTGTGTATGAGCAGCTCAAATATCAGGGGCATGAGTCGAGGCTCGAGATCCCAGAGTTACTAACATGGATGTGTCATCCAGTCACAAGCGGCAAAAATGAATGAGAATTTGGAGTGACTAATAAAAGGATCCGTGAAATTGACCTGGAAACTAATCTTGGCTTTTTGATTGTAAAAGGATAAGAATGTTATCTGTGCCCAGACCTCGGCTATTCTAGATGTCGAGATAACAGATGTTGTGGTAGAAATAGGACAGTCAGCTCCACGGTCTATGCACAGTTGTCGGGGCTGTGATGGCTTCTGGCTGCGGTTCAACATTCATCGCTTGTCCCTTCATACCAATTACCTTCTGCCCGTACTGAATCCATGACGTGTGGCTGGCACCAGCACTAGATGAATGAAATGCCATTCTTCTTCTACAACATGACATGACCACAGAGAATGAATAAAATGCTGCTGTATTTACTCATCTCGGCAGTGATGGAGGTGCAGGGTGGTGCAGGCATGGGGGCACCCTATGTCAGAGGCATGGAGTGGGTGAGCTGAGGCTGGGTCTGTAGCATTATATTGCATAATGTTTCGTTAACATTATAATTAGGGATGGGGGAACCGATTCGTTTAGACCTGAAAATTCTTACATTTTCAAGTTAGTTCATCCAAACCCAAAACTTTTGGAGTTCATTATCCATAAAACACTATTATTCTCTAAGGTCTACTCCGACCCAATAGGCCTATCCTATCCAGCACCCACACACAATATATTGCCCCTTCAGTGTCTAGAGCACAATATAATGCCCCTTAAAGGCTCCCACACAATATATTGCTTCAATAGTGTCATTCAGTATATTGTCCTTCAGTGTCCCCCATTCATTATAATGCCCATTGGCAATCCCCGCACAATGTATTGCACCCTTAGAGTCTCCATACAGAATCATGCCATTTAAATTTAAGGGAGGGTTCACACGATGTCTTTTGGCTCGTAATCTGGCACGTCTACGCCGCGGGAACTTTTGCGGGCCATATACGCTCCCATTGATTTCAATGGGAGCATGGATCGTATACGTGGCGCTATTTTGCGGCCGTGATTTTTCAGTGCGTCGCGTAGACGTGCCAGATCACGAGCCAAAAGACATCGTGTGAACCCTCCCTTAAAGAAAAAAAAAGAAAAAAACTCACCAAATACTGACCAGTGATTGGTCCAACAAGAAGGACCACAGCCAGTCCGAAGAATGAAGGGACCACCACGCAGATTAAAGGGCACATGCCATACATGTCCCATAGATGCAGGTCTCACTTCTGGCTGCCTGCTTAGAACTCCCATAGAAGTGAATGGAGAAAGCTGCACATGCACGGCCACATCTTCAGAGGTAGGAGGACCCCAACCTCAAAATAGGTGCAGGTGCCAAGGGGTAAGTCACATCACAGGTACATTTATGGCACATCCTTTGGATTTTAATATCCCTTTAAGCACTGCAGCGTCGACGTTCAAGGCTATCTCAAAATCTCGTGACTTACAACTTTGTCCTTAAAAACCAGAGCAAAACAAGCGCTCCTTCATATACATGGCTCAGATACACATAATAAACATATTCTCACATCCAGCAGACAAGTCAGTGCCAATACACACAAACACAAGGAAAAAGGCACACGTCTCAAGTACAGAGCGCAGACAGCACGATCCAGTCTAATACCTCACAGTGCACCCTGGGCCAAGCGACTGCTTGTTTTCATAATGCAAGAGCGTCAAGTGGCTTCTGCCTGTAATTCGGGATGTTTAGGTTCTTCTTAATACACTTTTGCTGCCTCCATTCGCCACAAGCTGTACCCGCAATCTTAATATTGGTGAGGTTCCTTAACTGGCACTGTTAAATCGTAACATTCATGTAGAGATTGTTGTAACTGGCGAGACACACTGTCTTATTTGTACTAAAAATATGTTTGCTTGTGGGTTTTTGTGAATCGGGGCCAGGAAAAAATCAGAACTACCATTGCTTTTTGCTATGGTAACAAAAATCAAGCTGAGTTTGCTAAACCAGAGAGATGGCATCAGGGGCTGGATGGACACTTTGTAAGGCGAAGACTAAAACTTTAGTAGCTGTAGTTCTAGAGAAGACGTGTATTAGCAGGAGGATTAGGATAAAGCTTCATATGGAATAAAATGCAGTGCCGTCATTTTTTTTTTTTCTCGTGCATTGGTGTGTCTGTTTCTAAAATTGTGGAAAACGCATGGACAGGAATTTTTTTTTTTTATTGTTTCCTTTTGTTGCTGCACTACCTTTTTGAGTGAAAATAAACTCTACCTTTGTTTTGGACTAAAAGAAGCTGGACTTTTGTGTCTATGCCACCCCACCTAGCAACCCCAGACCCTGACTATATACAGTACAGACCAAAAGTTTGGACACACCTTCTCATTCAAAGAGTTTTCTGTATTTTCATGACTATGACAATTGTAGATTCACACTGAAGGCATCAAAACTATGAATTAACACAAGTGGAATTATATACTTAACAAAAAAGTGTTAAACAACTGAAAATCTGTCTTGCAGTATATTCTAGGTTCTTCAAAGAAGCCACCTTTTGCTTTGATTACTGCTTTGCACACTCTTGGCATCCTCTTGATGAGCTTCAAGAGGTAGCCAATGGAAATGGTCTTCCAACAGTCTTGAAGGAGTTGCCAGAGATGCTTATCACTTGTTGGCCCTTTTGCCTTCACACTGCGGTCCAGCTCACCCCAAAGCATCTCGATTGGGTTCAGGTCTGGTGACTGTGGAGGCCAGGTCATCTGGCGTAGCACCCTATCACTCTCCTTCTTGGTCAAATAGCCCTTACACAGCCGGGAGATGTGTTTGGGGTCATTGTCCTGTTGAAAAATAAATGATGGTCCAACTAAACGCAACCCCGATCAAATAGCATGCCACTGCAAGATGCTGTGGTAGCCATGCTGGTTCAGTATGCCTTCAATTTTGAATAAATCCCCAACAGTGTCACCAGCAAAGCACCCCCACACCATCACACCTCCTCCTCCATGCTTCATGGTGGGAACCAGGCATGTAGAGTCCATCCGTTCAACTTTTCTGCGACGTACAAAGACTCGGTGGTTGGAACCAAATATCTCAAATCTGGACTCATCAGACCAAAGCACAGACTTCCACTGGTCTAATGTCCATTCCTTGTGTTCTTTAGCCCAAACAAGTCTCTTCTTCTTGTTGCCTGTCCTAAGCAGTGGTTTTCTAGCAGCTATATTACCATGAAGGCCTTCTGCACAAAGTCTCCTCTTACCAGTTGTTGTAGAGATGTGTCTGCTGCTAGAACTCTGTGTGGCATTGACCTGGTCTCTAATCTGAGCTGCTGTTAACGTGTGATTTCTGAGGCTGGTGACTCGGATGAACTTATCCTCTGCAGCAGAGGTGACTCTTGGTCTTCCTTTCCTGGGGCGGTCCTCGTGAGCCAGTTTCTTTGTAGAGCTTGATGGTTTTTGCAACTGCACTTGGGGACACTTTCAAAGTTTTCCCAATTTTTCGGACTGACTGACCTTCATTTCTTAAAGTAATGATGGCCACTTGTTTTTCTTTACTTAGCTGCTTTTTTCTTGCCATAATACAAATTCTAACAGTCTATTCAGTAGGACTATCAGCTGTGTATCCACCTGACTTCTGCACAATACAACTCATGGTCCCAACCCCATTTATAAGGCAAGAAATCCCACTTATTAAACCTGACAGGGCACACCTGTGAAGTGAAAACCATTTCTGGTGACTACCACTTGAAGCTCATCAAGAGAATGCCAAGAGTGTGCAAAGCAGGAATCAAAGCAAAAGGGGGCTACTTTGAAGAACCTAGAATATAAGACGTATTTTCAGTTGTTTCACACTTTTTTGTTAAGTATATAATTCCACATGTGTTACTTCATAGTTTTGATGCCTTCAGTGTGAATCTACGATTTTCATAGTCCTGAAAATACAGAAAACTCTTTGAATGAGAAGGTGTATCCAAACTTTTGTTCTGTACTGTATGTATATGTGTGTGTATGTATGTGTGTGTGTCTATATATATATATATATATATATATATATATATATATATATATATATATATATATATATATATATGTGATATGGCCACATATTGAAGTTCTCGAACATTACTAGCCCATTGAGACCCCAATATTGATAGCCCATTCTTTACACACACACAAAAGAGATGAGTCATTTCAGTAGGACTATCTGACTATTTTGAGTTTATGGGGGCCTCCTGGCACTGGTTGAAGACCCCAAGCTCATACTGTGGAAGTGGCAGCAACTGCAGGTGGGGCTACTTAAAAGGCATAAATCGATAGAACAGGGTCTGACTGGTTTTGGTTGAGGGGTGTGGAGTCTCTCTTTGTTCCCTAGATATTGTTGATATGTGTTTTTTGTGTGTTTGTGCCATCATAGCAGCCATGGTAGTCCTTCCCAAATGGTCTGTAGGTTAGTACAGGCTCACCCTTTAAGGGTCCATTCACTTGGAGGAAAATGGTGAGGAATTTGGTGATGGAGTAATGCTTGCGCTTGAATCTCAGTTTACAGACATGGAAATCCCAAATTCTTTAATGTTTGTATTTCTCTAAAAATTGTCCTCTCCATCCCCAGATTCAGCTCATACTCATTGCTAGTGTTGTTTTTTTTGTTTGTTTTCTTATATATTTCTAGCAAAATTAGTAGTTATCTAGAGTTTTATTTATGCATAGTATTTTAAAGTTTACCAGGCAGGCTCACGAGATAAGATCCTCTGGATGTAGTTCTTGGCAGATTGTGTTAGGGAGTGAAGGATCTGAAATACTGAACTTCATTGCCCCATCCCTTTATTCTCAGGGCATATTAGTTTCCACTAGAGGTCTGGCAGCAGATTTACTTTCCTCTTTCGATTGCACGTTTGACTGACTGGAGAAAGGAGGATGAACCAGGGAACTGACAGCCAAACAGATTATGAACCAAAATGTAATGCACTTTAAAAATGTTGTTGCTTTCTGCCCCTTGAAATCTCTTTAAAGTTCTTGCCAGTAGGTGTCTTCCTTCTAGCCAATTTGCAGTTCACTCCCTGTTACTAGGCAAGTCCCATCTATCGGTACCGTTATGAAGCAAGATGTCTTCACAGTAAATGGAAGAAGGAGGGACTCTCTTCCCACAGTGAATATAGAGGAGATGGGTTGTTTTCTCACAGCTGCTACACATCTGCAAACTTCATTCTCTGTGCAGTGAACTGAACATTCTGCAGTGTATTTGCCCTGTGTTTGCAGTTCAGTGTTCCTGGATCTCTTACCTATATTATGTTCATTTAAGTTTTTTTTCCAGCTATTTGTTTCCTATTGCACAGTTACTCCTAGCAAAATTACATGTAAATAAACCAGTAGTAGTTATAGTGGAGAGGGCAGACTGCTCATTATTGAACATGGCCGATTCCTCAGAGACAAATGTAAAATGTGCTGCAGCCATTATGTGAGTATGAAAACTCAGATACCCTTGGTATCTGACCCAACGTCAAAGATTGTTGATCTATGTAAGGGATAAACCATGATGGTCCTGCCGAATCATTTTAATAATATAGAATGCAGATTTTAGGTCCTTTCAGTGCACTTTCTGTCAATCTTCTATACAACTTGAAGAAGTCCATCAAATTAGAAGTCAGCCATACGTAATGTCTACTGACCACATTTTCTACTTGTAAATTTATGCACATTGTGTTAGTATCGAGTGTCTCCTGACCGAAGTTCTTAAGAAATTCTGAATGTTAGAATTCTAGTATGTAATAGTTATACGGGGCCTAATATTCCTGGCAGGAAACTATATTTCACATTCCATCAACTCCACCAGTTCTTTGAGAGCTTTAACCATTACAAATGGTTAAAGGGGCATTTCATGATGCCCCTATTAGGACATAGGGGACATTAAGATGTCATATACAAACCTGCGGACCCAGTCTATTCATGTATTACATGGTCAGTTCTTCATAGAACCCCATAGCAGATACTATACCTTCTACTCTAATGGTTATGCTGCTTCCTATTGCCTTATTCTAAAGGACAGATACTGTGCTCATCTTCTAAGAAGACCTAGGCAGATATTCTAAGATGACATGGGCAGCTCTAGTAGCGGAGGCCACACACAATGATACAGATAGTGATTCTGTAATGTGCACATGATTTAGTTGACACAAACTTCAAACAAGCAATGGACGTCGATTTTACATAAGATCAAAGCCCACAGCCCAGCATTTCTTTATAGGGCTAAGAAATTTTAGCCCATCTGGACAAAGCATCAAGACAACTGTTGTCTGGGCACACGCCAAGGCTTAACTCTTCTAGATCAAAGTCCCGGGGTCCTTGCTTTGTTTTTTAATGGAGAGTAGGCAGTTCATGCCATGATGTGGTTCATTACCTGCTGTTAAGTCTGTGACTCAGCAACTACCGTACTTTCCAGCCGCCTTAATGCGTATATAATACGTAATGTGTTGTAAAATCTGGGTAATGTTAAGGTAATGAGATACTTTACTTTCATTAAGCTCTGAAATCTCCCTGTCTAAATACACAGCTGACATAACTGCTGAAGATAACATATCTGTGTATGGCATGGCACTGTGTCAAACCTACTTTAGGCTAATACCCCATGTAACGAGCCACAGCCAAAAAATGCTGAAAAAAAGACCATGGCAGCAAAACATCCCATTTTTTTCTGCAGTGTTTTTCTCCTTTGCGGACTTTTTGTTCCTATTATACCTATACAGAAAACGCCAGGTGTATAGTTGATTTATAAAAACGGGAGCATTTTGGAAATCGCAGCATTTTCACTGCACATTGTTTTCTGCAATGTGTGGATGGGATTAACCAGAATCTCTTCAATATATAGTTACTGTAAATACACAGTATTTTATGCCACTGTGTTTCCACCACTGCCAAAACACTGTCTTTTCGCAACTTGCGGCCCTGGGCTAAAGGATGTTGTTGTGATTGCCCGCACAAATTAAAAATGCCCGCTATAAGCATCTGTGGCTCTTTATAAATGACATTTGTTTAGATGGATGTCATATTATTACCGCAATGGTGTAAATATACAGGACTGTGCAGAAGTTTTAGGTTGGTGTGTAAAAAAAAAAAAAAAAAAAAAAAAAATGCCACAAAGTGTTAATATTTTTGTCAGTGAACAAAATGAAGTGACTGAACAAAAGGGAACTCTAAATACCATCAATACTTGGTGTGAGCGCCCTTTGCAGGGAGGTTGTTCCCAAAGTCTTGGAGAATGAAGCACAGATCTTCTATGGATGTATCCTTGCTCCAATCATTCTGAAAAGATTAAATTCGACATCTCCTTATTAATCCCCAGTTAAAGTGGTTGTCATGTAGGTCACTTAGCTACAGTTGGGACCCCCACCATTCAATGAAATGGACATCTCAAGCTGTTTTTCTCACTGCACCGTTTGAGATTGTAGGATGGGTAGAGCTGGCTTACAAATCCCAGACTTCAAAATTAATTTTGACCCCCCCACCCCCCCAGCAGTGGCGTAACTAGGAATGGCGGGGCCCCGTGGTGAACTTTTGACATGGGTCCCCCCCCCCATAAAGACCCCAACTGAATGCCTCCCCCCGCCACTTTACTGCACATGCACTATTATGCCCTATAGTGGCCCCTGCACACAGTATTATGCCCCATAGTAGCCTCTGCACACAGTATGTACTGTAATACATAATACTGTAATAAGTTTGCTGCTTGGGGAAGAAGGGATTACAGCACTGAATGTGGCATTGTAACTCCTCCTTCCCCAAGCAGCAGAAAGAGCAGCAGGCAGCTTCCAGCACAGTACTGTGTGCTGACAGCCTGCCCTGCACACATGGGTTAAACTCACCAGTCTGCGCTCACTCAGCGCTGCTCACTCCATCCCCGACACTATCTTCTTCCTGCAGATGTATCCGCCCCTCCCCCACTGTCAGGACGCAAGCTGAGGCTCTCCACCGACCAGAACCCGACACCTTAGGTGGCCTCGGGCCTCAAAAAGTAACATTTATTGTTTTATTTCTTTTTTTTGGCATATTAACTAGTGAGGGAGCCCGGGCCCCCTAAAGTGTTGGGCCTTGTGGAAGCTGCTACCACTGCTACCGTGGTAGCTACGCCACTGCCCCATAGGCTTATATTTTGTATTTTCCATCTTGGTGCTGGTGTACGTGCACTACAAAAAAATTGCATGGGAAATAGCATGCAGAGCCCAAGGGAAAGATTCCACTATGTCAAAAACAGCTCAGGCTGGATTCACATCTGCATTGTAATCTCTTTAGGAGCTTCCATCACAGATTCCACCTAAAATCAGTGGAGAGAAAAGTCCTGCAAGGAAGAGACCCGGTGGCCGCAGGTTTCTGCGAGTAGGCGCTTTTTGAATGTATAGGGTCTCCATCTTTTGAGTGCTCATGTGGACCCGAAGGACGGTGACTTGACGGTTAGTGTAAACCTAACATTAAGGGTTTAAGCAATTGGATGGTCTGTGAAAATTACTCTAGTCTTATTGCGTCACAACCATGGTCATCCTAGGGGGCGCCATTAAGTTCTCTTGGACCCAGGTAGAAATGCTTGCTTTGGTCACTAATTTAATATGGAATCACATTTACATGATAAGGGTTTCCTTTTCACACAAGTCATTTCCATTTCTGAGAAAAATCTTCCTGTGAATACTTTTGCCTCCATCTAGTTATCTGATATGTCCGACTGCTTCGTACTTGTTTGCAATGTTTGTTACTGAGCAACTCGAGAAAACGCCATAAAAATAGTTTCAGTAATTGCGTAATTAGGACTCCGCAAACAGCCAGGTAATCCTTTGTCTCCCATTATACTGGAAATGAACTCAAACACGTAAAAATGCTAATTCTGTATGTCTTTCCATCCCCTAGAATCCCCAGTGTCCTGTGGTTACCATGGCAAGAACAACATCCATTTTATTTTTCCATATGTAAACAGTGAGGTTTTTGGAGACCTGATTCAGACTTCTATTAGGTGACTCCAGGTCAAATATTTTTGTGTGATTCTTTGCTTAGATGTTACCAGAATTCAACACTAAAATCTGAGCAAAGAATGTACTTGGACTTCTATAGCACAGAATGTACTTGGACTTCTATAGCACAGAATCTACTTTAACTTGTATAGCTCATGTTTACCATGGGAATAAAATAATAATACAAAATGGATAAGTATATCCATACAAGTAGTACTGGCAACAGCGTCCATGCTCTCCTATTGGTCATACAGTGGCACGGCCACTATTTAAGTTTATCAGAATGGGAGCTACAGTATTTGGATTTCCCTGTTGTATTATTGTTGCATGGCCACTATAAAAGCTATAGTAGGAGATTGGCTGATAACTGTGAGCAGTAGAGACAGCTATTTAAAACTAGCGGGCCAACACCTATCCCCAGATGCCTTCACCAGAGCTTGCTGCGAGGCCAGATGGATTTGCGCTAAATCTGGAAATCTGAATTGCGTAGAGACTAGAGAAGTCGTACAAGATCAGGTCAGAACTAGGAGACAATGTAATATACAGAATCAGGAGACAAAAGCAGAATCTGAGCAACTGTTAGGATTGGGTCCTGCAGGTTGCTATCATAACGCACAGCGCCACCTGCGGGTCAGTCTAAACATCCTGCTTTCACCTTACTGAGCATGCTCAGACGTATTGGAGCTGCTCACAAGCTAAGTGCCATTTCTCCCCTATTGAGCATGAGCGGTGAGGTCATCACCACCGCCCCTATTAGGCGGGGACTTCCCTTTAAATAGTGTGAGCCGACGCCCACCAGGTGCTCACACTTTGACTAAAATTTCCTCAAAGTCCACGGAGTGAATGACAGTAGTTTTCAGGGATAAGCTCCAGTACTCAGGTAGGTTTCAGACTAGGCCTCTGTGTGGGGTTCCTCTGCTTCTCCTGGGTGCTGTTAGGTAGGACCTGTAAACCCTGAACTGTTAGATCTACACCAGGGCTAGGAGCGGTAAACGCCGTTCCAGCTTGTAGATCTGCGGCAGGTATGGTCTCTGAGATAGTCTATGTGTACGGTCTGACTTCATGTATGGCTCCTAGCTGTGTGTGGGAGCAAGGGTGTGTGATGTCTCCAAGCTGTGTGCAGGACCATGCAAACTCCCCTGGTAACTCCAAGCTGTGTGCAGGAGAATGTTCTAAAACTTCCGTGGTGGCCCCTAGCTGTCGCAGGGGTAAGTGTGTGTGTGTTTTCTGGCCTGGGGTGAGTGTTAACCCTTGGAAGCTGTGTGTTTCACTTGTACTGGTGCACCTGGCCAGTGAGCTAAACTGGAAGGATTTTAGTTGCACCTTGTTCACATGGAGTGTCGCACAGTATACACCGTTCACATTAAGTACCGCGCTGCAGTGTCTTTGCAGTAGTTCACATTGAGTTCAGACATACAGCTGCCCACCATTGGGCCTGTGGACCTCGCTGTAGTGGTCTACAGACTAGAGGTTCGCTGTAGTGTTCTACAGTCTAGCGGTTCTGTCGTGACATACCACTGCCCACTGGGCCTGTGGACCTCACTGCAGTGTCTTGAAGCTAAGAGGTTCTGTAGTTTAAAAAAAAATATTTATATATATATACACAGAACCGTAACAGCAACAAGCTAGAGGGTCGCAAATCCCAATAGGCAAATATGGAATACAGGGAGCCAACCAGAGGTTAGTGAGCAGTGCCGCACCTCCCATGAGGCGACCTGAAGCGAGCGCTTCAGGCGGCGCTATGCCAGGGCCTCAGGGAGGGCGGCATTTTTGCTAACCTAAGCCAGTCCAGGACAAGCTGTCCTGGACTGGCTTAGCACGGAGCGGTGGTTTGGGGAGGCCACTGGAGCAGCGCTGCTCCAGCAGCCTCCCCTCACGCTCAGGCAGAGCGCAGGCAGTCTCCGGGCCTGCTCTCTGCCGGCGAATGGTGCTAAGCCCTGCCCCTACGAGTCGCCATGCCCCTTCTGCTAAGCCACGCCCCCGCTCCGCCCCTCCTCCCGGCAGGGGGGGGGGCGGCTTTCTGTACTTCGCCTCGGGCGGCGAAAGCAGCAGGTTCACCCCTGTTAGTGAGCAACAGATTTACACAGACGAAATGGAGAACCAAACTAGGAATAGCATTTGGATAGAGAATTCTAATGACTGGGAAGCCAATAGTCATCAAATGAATGGGAAAAAATGCAGGTAGCATATCCAGGACTACACTTGGATTAGAGAATTAATAGCAGCCAAACTTGAGTGACACAGAATTTTTTTTAGTAAATTGCATATTTTTTGCAATGGAGATTTTTTGTAATTAAACCTTCTTACACCATTTGGACCATTTCAAAGGGAACCCCATAGATTGAAGATTTCAATACAGTTCTAAAATTACACGTTAATATTTCAGATACAATGTTTGCACAAGTAATGACAGGTTTCGGCAGGGTATTAACCCCTTCCACAGACAAATAATACATTACTGTTGGAAGTAGGGCTCTATGGCTCAAAATATGTCACCACTAGGACTTTATTGGATTTTATTTCACCAGGATGAGGTCCATGATTTCTTAGTCATGCACTTTAGTACGTTCCACAGTGGCAGAACCATGAGGTCTATGGAGAGAAGAAATCAGCCCTGGTCAATTCCAACCACTTTGCTATTAAATTGATATTTTTAATATATTGAATACACACACACACACTTCTTTATAATCAGAATAATATCATATAAAATTGCTGAAGGCTTTTAACACCTTTTTTTTTTTTAGGTATGTTTTTTTTCTCATACCAAGCTTATCCATTCCCTGCAAATGATATATAGAGAACACTTTGTATATGCCAGTACATTGTATGCATAAAATATATTTTTAAGTATACAGTGTATTGGCGTAAAGAGATCTCTTAATATACCAATACATTATACAGGGACAGCACAATACTATTGCAGCTTGGTATAAGAAAAAAATCTTCTATTGAAGCTCATAGAGGCTGTGGCTCAGTAAGTAGGCGACAGACTTACAGTATATACACCTAATGAAATAATAATAATAGAATAATATTCCCTGTACTCAGGTTACCAGACTATTCTTCAACAGAGTGAGGGGCCTAAAAACCGGGAATACCGGGTGGGTTGACAAGTCTGTAGACTGGAATTTGTGTTTGATTTAATGGGCCATTGTACAAACAGCAGGATAAGCATGCTGCAGCCATCTGCATAGAGGTAAGTGCACCTGGCTATTTCTCTTGCTCACATTAACCACTAATAGACCTGATTTTGCGGCCTTCCTGCTGACCAACCTCTTTAAGGCTGAAGCTCCACTTTGCAAAAATGCAGCTTTTTGACTGCAGCAAAAGAACAAAAAAAAAAAAAAAGCTGCATTTTACAGTAGCTGAAAAGCGGATGAGATTCTGGCTAATCCCCCCCCCCCCCCTACACTTTGCAGGAAAAAATACACAGAAAAAAATCTGCATTTTCAAAAACACTTGTGTTTTTGTAAATCGCAGAATGTCCGCTATATCTATGGAAACATTGTCATTTTCCATATAGCTGCAATAGGGGCAGAAGGAAAACTCTGCAAATCACTATGAAAAATGTTGTGGAATAAAATGTGATGTGTTTAGTCTAGATCTGAAAACTAATGGTATATTGTAACCTATAGCTACTGTACCCCCTTGCTCCAAAATAGAAGTAAATGGGGGGCATGGCGCACTTGTAATGGTAGCAGCTGTACCTAGGCACATTATAAATGGCCCAAAGGCTCCTATGCTAAATAAAAAGAGCAGTATTATACATGGCACTTGATTTGGTATCGATTTGCACCGGAGCTTCATGTTACTCCTCTACTAGTCAACCGAGTCCGGCCAAGTACAGAACAGTCTGAATTCAGCTCAATGCCAAAGTAATATATTACTAATAAATAACATTAATGGACTAAATGTCCTGCATTTTTTATATGGACAGTAACTGAAATATCTAAAACCAGAGCAAAAAACTGCCTAAAATGTCAAGTATTAATACTAAAAATGCCAATATTACACAATGCTCCCATTACATGGTACTCATGATCTAATTTGTACCATGATGGATCCACAATGCTATAAACCTGTGATGTCCCATTATCGGGGCTCTCTGGAGATAGGCTTGTGACTCAATACTCACTTTTCCCCCCCAACTTCACATGTTATTTTTGTATACTTCCTTTCAAGATGCAGAGCCCCCTGTAAACCCTGCAGACTATTCCCTGATGGCCAGTGACCTAGCTGTGAGTCTCATTTGTTAGTGATTATGTTCCCAGTAAATCATCCTTGTGGAATGAGTTAGACGTTCTCTCCAAATGCCTGCAGGAGGAGAAGAGGGTCCTCCCACGCCACAAGATGTTTGCTTTAATTGCTGCAGTAATGATGATTTTTAATTACGGCCCGGGCCTATCTCTGCATCCTGTCCCAAATTACAGGCTGCTCACTAACCTTAACACGTACCATATGATCACGCTCGGAGAAAAAACAGCATTCTTGACAGATTCCAGATTATCAGAATTTTTGGGATTATCAAATAACCATAAAATAAATATAAACTGTCTAAAATAGATATCAGAGTTGTACAGAGTTACACTATAGTCTAATGCACTGGAATGGGTGCACTGTTACAGCTATGTACGAAACTGATGTACTACCTGTTACAGCTATGTACGAAACTGATATACTATGTGTTACAGCTATGTATGAAATGATGTACTATGCATTAGTGTTTAGTGAAGTTGGTTCACTCTATGTACAGTAGACTTGTGTTTCTGGAGACATTTCATACTCTATTTCAAGCAAAGTGATGGAAACAATTGCCAGACTATCAGAACTTTCTGGATTAACAGATTAAAGGGCGTCAACTAGCTCCCCCGAGCATGTTCAGCTGCTACCACCATGTTACAGAACACATTATAGTGATACACATTGTACCTCTGTTATGTATATCCAGGGTGGGTAGTGGGGGGGGGGGGGGGGGAACCAAAATACCAGGATCCATACTCACTCGGGAATACATGATAAGCTCGTGGTACTTGATAAAACGTATAATTTATTGGTACGGATAATGCGTTTCGGGGCTTTATTACACGCCACCCTTTCATCAGATCCAAGGTACTCAAGCAGAGTTCTGCAGCTAGGTACTGAAGAAGCTACAAGCATTGTGATGTGTCACTTTTTTAGATTTGGAGAAAAACATTGAGAGTTAGTGCACTGAGGGCGGACCTTCAGCTGCCTGGAGCACTGCTCTTGCCGGTCATACTACAATCACCTCCTGCCTGTGCAGTTAGTTGCTCCTCCCATTACTATGACATCATCCATCCTACCTGAGAAGAAAACTACAGTGCCCCCAGGGCTGAAGGAGCTTCAGGCTGAAGGAGTCTCCAGTGCACCAACTGCCTCATTTCCATAAGACTTCAAAGTTGTCACATAAGTGACATATATTGCATTGTTGTATTACTCTGGTGTCCCGGAACTTGGCAAACTGTGCCTTTTCTCTGTAAGGATCCTGGTACATAAAGAGAGGACCTTTTACTACCTTCACCAGTTCCATTTTTGCCAACTTCCTCTTATATTTATGGCTCAGTGTCCAAACCCAACAGGTCCTCTGCAATAAATAATCCCTCTGCTATGAAAGACAGGTTCCCTGGACTGTTTATGTAAAGTATGCAGTAGACTGGGTGAATCATAGCACCAAATAATATAGGCTTTTCATGATCTTGACAAGGAGAGTTCCTGTAATCCCAAAAATATGTGTATTCAAGTAATTTAGAATGTAAAAAAACCAGTAAACTGTAAGGCCGGGGCCCCACGTAGCATATTACAGTACCTGCAAGTGGATAGGATTCTCGCTAATCCCATCTACATAGTGCAGAAAAAAATCAGTAGTGGAAATGTTGCGATTTCAAATCCCATATTGTGTTTTATAGTCTCTGCAAATGGATTGGATTCTACGTCCCATCCACACATTGTGGAAAAATACTCGCAGCGTATACGCTGTGATGTTCAAACTTTGGAAATTGCAGAATGTCAATTATACCTATGGGTATGCTTGTTTGCTGCGGCCCGCTATGTGGAGCTTTATCCTTAAAGGGGTTTTCCAGAATATATAATTGTTGCCTAGCGATAGAATAGGTCATCAATTAAATATGGACATAAGGCTGACAAGTGAATGATGTAGCCTCTTCAGTACTTACCAAGTGCAGCGCCATACATTTGTAGAGTGGCTGTGCTTGGTATTGCAGCTCAGTCCCATTCAGGCAATTATGCAGTCAGACCATGTGACTGATAAAAGTGTTATCATATGGCCTGTGAAGTAGTAGCGGCTTCTTCTACCAGCTGATCCGCTGAGGTACCGAGTGTTGGACCTCCATGAATCTTGAATTGTTGCCCCCTCCTACCATAGTAACAGAAAATACCATTAGTAACGAGTAGTAGGATGCATTGAATAATAAAGCTAATAAACTAGAATGAATACCATGAAAACGGACATTTTTGTGTACAAATAAGCTACTGTTTTTACAGATTAGTCTTGTTCTCCTTCATCTTCCCTCCTCAGCAGCCATTTGTGCTGACTGCCAAAGCTTGTGTGTGGGAGGTGATGAGTAACACTACATGTAATAGTCTGATGCCTGAGTCTGATTGGCTTCACATCATTCACATGCCTATTGGTGATTGAGATCCTGCTGGGACTTCCTGCTGGGAGAGTAACAGAGAGAGCTGATTCATTCATAAGCTTGCAAGAGCGCCACACACTATGAGCTGGAGCTAAAATCAACAGAACGATCTGATAAGAGGAGTGTAATGTCTTACCACATTCATGAAAATTGTACATTTTGTGTTTTGAGCTCCATTTGTTGTCTGCTTGGGGGAGACTATACACAGCACAGAACCAGAAGCAGTTGACTGTGAGCCCTGTATAGTGACCAGGCGACAATTACTGCAGCTCAACTTTCAATTGGAGCTGAGCTGCAGTACCAGTGTTTGGCCACTGTACAGGGACTGGCTCCAACTGCCTCCAGTTCTGTGATGTCTGATGTGTATAATATGGAGCCACGTACAGCAGATCTATGGGGGGCCATCTGGTGACCACCCATGATCAGATATTTATGGCCTATCCTAGGATTTGCCTGTGTATGTGTCTTTGAACTCAAGAAATTAGATTATGAATGCAATGGGACAGGAATGATGTGAGGAACCACTATCTCTATACAACGCTGCTGAATAGGAGGGTCTTAAACTATTAAATATGGTCACACTTTTTGAAATTTATTTAGCAGACCAAGACATAAGTTGTACTGGATGCTATTGGATCATTCCCATCTTCATCCTTTATACGATTGACTGGAAAGGTAAAAATCATTGAGCTAGATAGAGCCTTGGAATCTTTAACACATAACAATATGGTGCCCCTGTACCTGTTGAGCAAATAACCATACAAATAAGGGTCTTTTTTATAATCACCATAGGGGCCTAAACAGGTACATACAGAGGCTATATACAGAAACAATACTAAACAGTGCTGCCATCACCATAAACTCCAAAAAAGTAGCAGTGCCACACATTGCTTAGGCTAGGTTCACACTTATACCGTGTTATGTGTCATTTGTATCCACTGTGGGAACCAAACAATGGAGAAACAAAATAAATAACTCCAAGAAACTCACCGTGTACCAGTCACTGCAAAGACAGTACACCATGGCCACCTACCTGGAAAAAATACCACACCCCAAACACAGACAGACCCTGAACTGCGACAGACTGAGCACCCACAGCCTAGAGATAGAAACGGAGCAGCACAGGCAGACGTACAAGACATTGAAGAACAGACTGTGCCAGCAATGTGAAATAAAAGGAGTCATTGAGAGAGACAGAGAGCGGTACATCGAGGAATGGAGAAGCGCAATAAATAACTTCAAGAAACTCACTGTGTACCAGTCATTGCAAAGGGACTACACCATGGCCACCTACCTGGAGAGAATACGCCACCCCAAGCACAGACAGACCCTGAGCCGATACAGACTGAGCGCCCACAACCTAGAGATGGAGACGGGGTGACACAGGCAGACGTATAAGCCACGGGAGAACAGACTGTGCCAGCACTGTGACCAGGGGGCCCTAGAAGACGAGACCCACTTCCTGCTACACTGCACCAAATACTCAGCTGTGAATGCCGTCTACTTCCAAAGACTCTCTGCCCACACCCCAGATTTTGCATCTGCAAATGAGAAAAGGAAACTCTACATCCTACTGGGAGAAGAGGAGTCCACTTTGGAGATTGCTCCTCAATACGTGTCCACCTGCCACCAACTGAGAGGAAGATGGGACCCCAAGGACTATTATACCTCAAATCACCTCACATTACATAACAGGTCCCAAAAATATTGGGGGGCAAGTTTTTCATAGCAACCAATCAGATCCCAGGTTTATTTTCAAAACCAAAAATGGAAATGTGAGATCTGGAATCTAATTGGTTGCAGTGGACAAATCCTCCATTTTTCCTTTTCAAATGTTATGAAATTTTCCCTATTGTCTGCAAAAACACATGCTCCTGTCTATGGAAAAAGAACCGCCTGATCAGCAAAGCACCATGCCAGCTCAACGTGTATAGATTTTCACAATGTTTTACACCTACTATACGGTTCACTTCCATTTTTTAATCACCGTTCATAGACTGCCAATACGAGCTCGATCCGCTATATACACAATGTATGGCTCGGCCAATTTTCATAGAAGTCATTTCCAGGAAAACCTCGTGTGGAAAATGATATATATGTAGAAACCAGGCTTTAGGGTTGTTCTATTTTAGGAATCAGCGGTCAGACCCTGTGGAATTCGATTTTCCCACAGAAAGTTTAAGGTTGTTTTTTTTTAACCTGTAAATCTTTATTTGTATCTCTTGAGTCGGCATCTACAGTTGTCAGGGCAAAAGATCAGTGAGTCGCTCGAAAAATGTTATTTATATGGCTGGAGACTTGCCAAACAGATGGTTTATTTTACCACTGTTTAGAAAGGACATTGCCATCGGGCCCCATGTGTGTTGTGTGATGGGATGACTACTCCCTAAGACCCTGTGAACTTCACATACTGCAATGCTATAGATCACTAGTTTAAGGAACGGACATTGACCTGCTTCCTGGAAATACTGGAGATTATGTTGTCATCCTCATTCCATAAACGTCTAAGCATGTAACATTCCTTCAGCTATATCCTTACTTATGTAAATCATAAGTGTCAAGTAGTACATGTCTAAATAGTGACCAGTTACACATGAGAATGTACTAATAATCCATCCAAAAACAATTTAAGGCTAAAGCCCCACGGGCTGTATCCGCAGCACTAAAGCGCTGCGGGAAGAACCACTGCGTGAACGTATTGCGGTTCTTTCCGCAGCGCTTTTAAGAGAAAGTTCAGAGTTTTCCTCCGCGGACCTTCTCTTAACATTATATCTACGGGAAAGCCGCTGGCGTTTCCATAGATATAATTGACATGCTGCGATTTGCAAAGTCAACGGCTTTGCAATTCGCAGCGTGTCCGCACTGTGATCTTTTCCGCAAAGTGGGGATGGGATTTGCATGAATCCCATCCACTTTGCCTGCACTGTACAACGCCGCGATTTTTCCCGCAGCGGAGAATCTCAGCGTTTCCAGTCCGTGGGGCCCCGGCCTAAAGGAAATGTGTCACCATAAACTTATCTTATTTGTAAACCAAGTAGATTTGTGCCTAGACTCAAGGACGCTGGAAGGACATTTGATTAAATTTTCCTATTCTCTTTCACTTTCTTCTCCATCCAGCCCAGACTGTCATGACAACTTCTCTCTGCAGAGCTTGCAACTCCAACTAGTCTTTGGAGAATAAGAAGGTCCCTTGTCCCATAAACATAAACCAATATTATAAATTTCACATAGTAAGTTGTTTTTATATCAGATATAGAGTTGATTCGAATAGTATTCAAAACATAGTTTTGCATACCTCGCTCCCCTAGGAATGAATGGAAGCGGCCGAACAGCAAGGGGTTAAGCGCCGGCTGCTTCCATTCATTCCTATAGAGCGAGGTATTCGAAACTATAGTTTCAAATACTATTCGCTCATCTCTAATCAGATATAGTTTTGGTTCTAAAGTCCATGCTCATCCTCTATAACAACACAAATCCCTCGTTCTGCTGCTACAGCCATTACAGTTCCTGCTGCTGCCCCATATGCCCGGATTGCTGTACCTACAGCACTGCCCATTAGATATAATATCAATGTCTGATCACTGGAGATTTGACTCCTGGGTCCTCCTACCGGACTTAGACTGAACATGTGGTGGCCACTAGAGATGAGCGAGTACTGTTCGGATCAGCCGATCCGAACAGCACGCTCGCATAGAAATGAATGGACGTAGCCGGCACGTGGGGGGGTTAAGTGGCCGGCTGCCGTCAAAGCAGAAGTACCAGGTGCATCCATTCAGGTGCTGATCCGAACAGTACTCGCTCATCTCTAGTGGCCACTTCTGCTTCTACGCTATGGACTAGGCTCTGTATGGCATTGCAAGATGGTATTAAGTCAGGAATACGGCTGTTTCATAAAAAATGCAGGAAAAAGAGGAAAGCATCAGTCCAGTTTATTACTGAGCAGTGCGCGGGCTCCACATATGTCTGACATATATTCCAGACAAATCTCTCCATATATGCTCTGAACATTAAGGAAAACATGATGTGAGCTATTGCGGTTGCAAGCAATATGACGTTCCAGTTACTGGAATACTTAAATAATACCGATAACTGAGTTTTTGTTTAAAGGGCATGTCCGTATCCCCAGACAATCTTCATACTGGTCACCTATCTTCAGAATATTCCATCAATATCTGATCAGTAGGGATCTGGCATCAGGACCCTGCACCAGTCAACAGTCCTTGCTCCAGGCATTGGAAGCTATACAAGGGATGGTGTTAGAAGCAGGACATGACGTTCTCTGTTTAGTAGCTGTTCCTCAATACAGCAGCCCCACAACAGCTTATCGGTGCAGGGTCTGGATGTTGGACTGTCACTGATCAGACACTAAAAGACTATTCTGATGAAAATGCGCAGTGACCCTGAAAAACCCTTTACTATAATTTGTTCAAAATGCCATCAAAAGAGATTAGAGGGATGTATATCATTTCGCCAGGATGACCTGCAAGGGAAAGGTATAGGAGGGAGGGAGCCACAAGAACCAAGGATCAAGATGACAGATCATAGGCTGCACTGAGGAATACATGGGAATTGTGGAGAATGTCAAAGGCTCTGCTTGACCCAGATTTGGTAGATGAGAGACATCTGGAAAGAGACGAGAAAGGAAACCAAATTCTACACAATATAATAAAAGCATGAAATAAACAAGTGACATCTCTTCCAGAGAAACGGATGGAAACTTCCATCTGTCCTGCCGGATCTGGCCACATGTGTCCCACAAATAGTTGGCCTTTCTCTATGTACATATTAAACCAAGACTGACGTTTTTCCTTTTTTCCATTCTTGCCACTGTGGGGAATGAAATGCAGAGCGTTCGATAAACAACATGTTGGTTTTGAAGGCAGAATGTAACATATGGTATGCAGGAAATGGTCAGGGAGTTGTACCGTACATCTGCAAAACAAGCCACCCGTTCATAGAGACTGTAATATTAGCCTTAACCGCTTTCCCATGTCATCTCTCTCATCCATCTGAACTAATTATTCCAGCATCTAAGTCTATGCAAGGCCTGGCTGCCATAACTGCTGGAGATAAACACATCAAAGACCCGGGGATCTGCCAATAATTTTCCTTCTCAGCTAGAAATGCAGAGCCCATGTTCAAAGCTTGGGGAATCTTCATCCAATCTACCCTGTAAGACAAACATGAGGTCCGGGCTCTGACAACTCCACTTTTCATTGGAGAAATGTTTGCATTGAACTGTATGCCATGGACTTTTCTCACACTGTTTAGGCTAAATTCACACGGGTAAGGGTTGCACAATGTTTACATGAGCAGCTGTGATGGAGCTACATAGAACGTTATGAAGACACTCAAGGAAGTTCTGCTACCAATTACTTGTACCATATGGGAAATACCATGTACATGAAAGTCCTCTGAGTCAGTACTTTGCGTCCTAAATTTTAATAGCCTGATATAAGGTGAAGGGGTTGTGCTGGAAAGTCCAGCTTTGGAATCCCCCTCCCCAACAATCAGATGTCTATGAGACACTGATACGATTATATGGCATCCTTGAGATAAATGGCTGCCCATGAGTTATCTAGGGGAACCAAGTACATAAGATCTCCTCTTTGTCCTTTTGGAGATATAGAAGGGGTCTAAAGTGGGGCACTCCCTCTATGATACCAAAGTGAAAATGGAATTCTTCTTTGAGGTAAATCTTTAAAGGAGATGTTCATGATTTAAGTTTATATCGCCTCATTATAGGCCTTAACTATCCGATCAGTGGTTTCTTACAGGCACCAGAAGGAGATAGCCCTGCATCTTGTATGGTGGCTGGGCAGTTGTACTGCAATGCAGCTCCCAATGAAGCTAAGCCCATTCTCTATAGTACTGGTGTTGGCCTGTACAGCTGATCGGTGTGGCCATAAAAACCTAAATTCTTGACAACCCCTTCAAAGAGGACCTTTCAACACCTTTCACCACCTTTCGCAACCTTTTCATAGGGACCACTCCACTGATTCCAGCGTAGATGGAATTTTTCTCTAGTCTCCAGCATTCCCAAGTAATCGTGGGGGATAGACAATAAAAATTTTCAACTGTGCGGGACTGAGTGGAGCAGCACCTATTGGGATATACAAAGAGTTGTAGTTGGTGGAGTTGGTGAAAGGTCCTCTTTAAGACCTGTCTTCATGGTCAGTCTCTGAGCTATGAACAGAGTATTCAGTGACTAGTTGTCTCTAAAGATAGGACTACTATGTCTACTTTGCCTGCATCTGTGGCACATAAAAGTATAGGTTCTGTGATTGTGGATGACTTGCCAACATATTTTTTGGGGATTACAGATCAGCGTTTGCAGACATTAAAAACTACTACAGGCCTTAAACATTTCCAAAGTATGTGAGCCTGTCCTGCACCTTCTAAATCCCTGACAGTAGACAGTTCAGTCTTCTGAGTTACTGACTACTTTGTGATTGATCGTTGTCTTATGTAATACACTGGCTTTACTCTTACTTTCTCTCTAGTGTTGAATTCCCCATGGGACATTGCTATAGATGGTTCAGAAGTAGCAGTCACTACCGGGCTCTGGGGTCTCCAAAGGTTCCTCTGCCCCATAAAATATATCATTACTGTAAATGACACAAAGTAGATAGGGGCCCCATTACAGATTTTGCCTTGGGGCCTAGGACCTTGGGGACATTCCAGCTAGATATCTGTAATGTCCCATATTGCATTTTCCCTACTAGGAAGTCTATGTCACCTCCAGATGCCGTGATGGCTGACATTATATTTCTGTGGTTAGTTATTACTTATTAAAAAACAAATTCTCAGAGACATAAATTCCAGAGATAATCCTTTAATCTCCAGATGTCACCACACACCGGGGACAGTTGGCGGCACTGCCCTGCTCTATCTTTTGTAAGGTTCTCCGCCCTTATATAAAACATTCTCATCCCCTATATAAATATTTGTATATGATTATTTTACTTATGTGCATATTTAGTTTAACTCTTTAGTAAAATATACAATGCGCTGATGTTCGGACACGAGCCCTAACATGAGGGGACAATGAACTTTTTGGAGCATCGGTGGTATTTTTCCAACTCTACTGTAATGTAAGCATCGACCAAACACACTTCGCCAGATAGAGTCCATCCTTTTTAACCCCTTGAGAACCGTGTGTGGAAAAAATGGCAATATCAAATTTCTACCTTTCTTTCTATATTTGTGGAATATTTTCATATTTACTTGAAAAAATTCTTTGCATCACCATTTTCAGATCTGATGGTACATGGCTTCTAATTTTACGAGGGAAAATGTTTAGAAATACAATGTAACATTAATTGGACATAGCGGCCACAAACCAGCGCCACCACCCCTGACCTATTATAGTACGATTATTGGATTATAACATAAAAGAGAGAAATCTTCTCAAGTGCCGATTATCTCGACTTGTAGCAGTAAAGTTTGCCTGGGCCATGGGCTGGCTGGAGTCCAGGAGAATTTCTCTTGACGTGAGCTCATTATGGAGCGCTCCTGCCATCCGCTGTCTTATCATTCTGTTCATTACCATCTTCCTAATTACTCCTCGGAACAGACCCCTGCTGAGTCTCATGTTGTGGATGAGCGGCTGCCGGTGTCCTGCAAACCTGTCAAACCTGCAATGTCAATTCCAGTGTAATTTCTATACCTATCATTATACGTTTAGATGTTTCTTGCAGAAAGAAGTATCAAATATTGGCAGGTGGTAATGCAGAGGCTACGCTGCGCCAATTGGTACTCTTTTAAGCAAAGTACCTAATATACCTATAACACAATAAAGGGTGTACCGAGCAACCCTTTGCTGTCACTTTCTATGGTTGTATAAAGTTGTTGACAGCCTGGAAACTTGTGACACTGGGGGCAACAGCAGCAGTAGGGTCATCCAGCACCCCCTCGGAGAGAAGCAAACGGACAGTATTGATCAGTGGATGGAAAGGACACTGCGCTACTCCAAAAACGTTCAATCAACATGCACTTTATTGAGGTTTCTTACACACAACGCATTCATACAGCGTTTCAGGGATTACCCCTTTTTCAAGTGTATAACCGATACACACACGTATCCTTACAGGCGTTTTAGTGGTGGGCTTCCTGTAGGGTCTCACAGTGTGTATTATAGTGCAGATCAGATAGCGTTAATACCACGTGTGGGCTCTTCATTGCTTTGGGTTTCCTGACTTTCCATGGTCTATAATTAGACTGTATATTCCTTGATATATTCCAGTGATATCATAGGACAGGAATAATAAAGGTAGTAATGTCACACTACAGGAATAAAATACTCAGTGATGTCACAGTACAGGGATAGTACAGACAGTGATGTCACAGTACAGAGATAATAGACACAGTGATGTCACAGTACAGGGATAATACACACAGTGATGGCACAGTACAGGGATAATGCACACAGTGATGTCACAGTACAGGGATAATCTACACAGTGATGTCACAGCACAGGGATAACACACACAGTGATGTCACAGTACAGGGATAATACACACAGTGATGTCACAGTACAGGGATAATCTACACAGTGATGTCACAGCACAGGGATAACACACACAGTGATGTCACAGCACAGGGATAACACACACAGTGATGTCACAGTACAGGGATAATAGACACAGTGATGTCACAGTACAGGGATAATAGACACAGTGATGTCACAGTACAGGGATAATGCACACAGTGATGTCACAGTACAGGGATAATAGACACAGTGATGTCACAGCACAGGGATAACAGACACAGTGATGTCACAGTACAGGGATAGTACAGACAGTGATGTCACAGTACAGGGATAATACACACAGTGATGTCACAGTACAGGGATAATCTACACAGTGATGTCACAGTACAGGGATAATATACACAGTGATGTCACAGTACAGAGATAATACACACAGTGATGGCACAGTACAGGGATAATCTACACAGTGATGGCACAGTACAGGGATAATCTACACAGTGATGTCACAGTACAGGGATAATATACACAGTGATGTCACAGTACAGAGATAATACACACAGTGATGTCACAGTACAGGGATAATCTACACAGTGATGTCACAGCACAGGGATAACACACACAGTGATGTCACAGTACAGGGATAGTACAGACAGTGATGTCACAGTACAGGGATAATACACACAGTGATGTCACAGTACAGGGATAATAGACACAGTGATGTCACAGTACAGGGATAATACACACAGTGATGGCACAGTACAGGGATAATCTACACAGTGATGTCACAGTACAGGGATAATATACACAGTGATGTCACAGTACAGAGATAATAGACACAGTGATGTCACAGTACAGGGATAATCTACACAGTGATGTCACAGCACAGGGATAACACACACAGTGATGTCACAGTACAGGGATAATACACACAGTGATGTCACAGTACAGGGATAATCTACACAGTGATGTCACAGCACAGGGATAACACACACAGTGATGTCACAGCACAGGGATAATACACACAGTGATGTCACAGTACAGGGATAATAGACACAGTGATGTCACAGTACAGGGATAATAGACACAGTGATGTCACAGTACAGGGATAATGCACACAGTGATGTCACAGTACAGGGATAATAGACACAGTGATGTCACAGCACAGGGATAACACACACAGTGATGTCACAGTACAGGGATAGTACAGACAGTGATGTCACAGTACAGGGATAATACACACAGTGATGTCACAGTACAGGGATAATCTACACAGTGATGTCACAGTACAGGGATAATATACACAGTGATGTCACAGTACAGAGATAATACACACAGTGATGGCACAGTACAGGGATAATCTACACAGTGATGGCACAGTACAGGGATAATCTACACAGTGATGTCACAGTACAGGGATAATATACACAGTGATGTCACAGTACAGAGATAATACACACAGTGATGTCACAGTACAGGGATAATCTACACAGTGATGTCACAGCACAGGGATAACACACACAGTGATGTCACAGTACAGGGATAGTACAGACAGTGATGTCACAGTACAGGGATAATACACACAGTGATGTCACAGTACAGGGATAATAGACACAGTGATGTCACAGTACAGGGATAATACACACAGTGATGGCACAGTACAGGGATAATCTACACAGTGATGTCACAGTACAGGGATAATATACACAGTGATGTCACAGTACAGAGATAATAGACACAGTGATGTCACAGTACAGGGATAATCTACACAGTGATGTCACAGTACAGGGATAATACACACAGTGATGTCACAGTACAGAGATAATACACACAGTGATGTCACAGTACAGGGATAATACACACAGTGATGTCACAGTACAGGGATAATCTACACAGTGATGTCACAGTACAGGGATAATCTACACAGTGATGTCACAGTACAGGGATAATAGACATAGTGATGTCACAGTACAGGGATAATACACACAGTGATGTCACAGTACAGAGATAATATACACAGTGATGTCACAGTACAGGGATAATATACACAGTGATGTCACAGTACAGGGATAATACACACAGTGATGTCACAGTACAGGGATAATACACACAGTGATGTCACAGTACAGGGATAATACACACAGTGATGTCACAGTACAGGGATAATACACTCAGTGATGTCACAGTACAGGGATAATACACACAGTGATGTCACAGTACAGGGATAATACACTCAGTGATGTCACAGTACAGGGATATACCACTATGCCCACTATGACCTCATGGCAGAAGGATGATGCGTGCACACAAAAAAAATCACTGTGCACACCATGACATCATGTCATATGAGGAAAGTAATTATAATGATGTCACATGCCGGCATTACGATGTTCCAATAAAGTAATGGAGGTATATTCAGTTTTCCACATCCCCTCCCATCATCCATAGTTATCAGTAAATGATCCCTCGGTATCAGTGAAGATTGGGCCCCTTTAGTTGTTGGCTCTATAGAGGCTGCTATGTCTGGTAGTTAGGCCCCTGACCACTGATCAGTACAGCGTATGTTTGCACTTATGTTAATAAATGTCTCCAGTGTATTTATTTGCTTTGTCATTGGGACATACAGTGGCATTGCTATTGTCTACGGTTCACCACAAACTCCATCGTGGCTTCTGTTGTTATTGCAGCTCATTTAATGGTAAAATCTGCTTTTTGAGGCAGCCGGTTAAAATAACAGAAAGAGTTTCTCCAAGAGACAGACTTTAGCAAGTCATTTTTCATGTGTATTTTTGTTTGGCTTGTGCGACTCTCCGGGGATTACGCTCCCTCTTGGTTGCAGAGTGAAAGACTCTGCTTTTTGTCATCAGCTGTTTACATCTCTGGAGACCTTAGTGTCCCGGGTACGTTACTTATCAGAACATATGTGGAGTGGGAGACAGGGAAAAAAGTCATGCTAATCACCCTATGAATAAATTCCATGTCATGAGAGACTGGAGACCTTGAGGACGGGATGTTGCAATTACAGGATGATCCAGCCAAAAAATCTGTTTGGATTGAAGTAGATAAAAGGGTCTCAGACCACATGGTGCAGTGGTGGGGGGCAACGGCCCAGTAGGGAGAGAGGAAAACTGCTGGGAAAAACCAGCGATGACAAATCGTGGAAGACCTTGTAAATAAGTCTTACTGAATGGAGCCAATTGTAGACTAAATATTCAGGCCGCTCTGGAGGTTTAGTTATCTGTCTTGTTTCCTGACTGTAAAAGAGATATGATTCAGAAAATCTACTAATACTGTAATATAACACGGAACCGATTAAGATAAACCTAAAGCGCATAATAAGACGCCGTCCCATTAACTGATGGTGGTCAGCAATGTATATTGCCCTGGATCTTTGTGTATGGGAGTTTACATCGTGAATCGACCAAAGCCCAATTTTAGTCACTGTAGACAAACGCCTATAGGTGGCCCTGAGAGAAAAGCTTGGTAGAAGGAATGACCTGGAATGCTCTAGAAAGAGGACCACTGTGGGGTGATCTAGGCTACATACACACCTGGAAAAACAGCCATGGACCCATCATGCAGATTTTCCTTTAGGTTTTTGAGCCAAATTCAACAATACTTACAAAGGAAAGGAGAGTATAACATTACTTAAAATATAGAAATGAAATACAGAAATTCAGCCTGAGCTATTTTTTACAAAAGGTATTGAAGTCTTTTGCTACTCTATTCACATTTTCAGGAACGAAGCAGCGAGATGTCTGTTACAATGACACGACCAATTTCTTTGTCAATATCCGCAGCCAAAAAGTGTAAAACAGGGTTAAGAACTGTGTAAATAATCTCAGCAGCGGCCAAGACATAAAGACTTGACAAAGAACACAGAAGTTACTTTCTAGTAGAAAGAAAAAGAAAAATGACACCGCTGTCACAGAAGACCATTACATTACAGAAATCCCATATTTGGCTGGTTTAAGAAATGTATTGTATATATGAAGTACCAAGCTGCGGTATGAATCATAGCCACTCATGAATAGATATGCAGAAGGTTTATGCCTAGGGGTAGACTGAGAGGTCCTTATTGAGAAAATGAACATTATGCAACACCTCCTGATACTAGGTCAAGCCACCATTTCCATTTTCTACACCAAAAGGGGCCATTCATTTTTGCCGAATACTCCCTATCTCTTCTAAGAAAAAACACTGACATGACCCACAAGAAGAGCTTGGTGGTGTTGGAGGGTAACACCACTCATTGGAGAGTAATGAAACTGGCAACCTTGTGGAATTTTTGTGTGACAAAGTAGAACAAGAAAGGGTGATCCCTAAGAAATAGCCTCTCAAGGTGGATCCCGTGAATGTAAAAAACTAAGGCTAGGTCATTGGTTCTTAACCAGGGTTCGATCGAACCCTAGGCCATATGTACGGTTCATTTTGTGTACCAGTAAAAAAACATATACCGTATTTTTCGGACTATAAGACGCACTTTTTTTTCCCCAAATTTGGGGGGAAAAGAAGGGTGCATCTTATATTCCGAATGTGGCGCCTGGCACCCGCTGTAATAGAGAGGCGGATGCCGGCAAGGGATAGATGCAGGGGCCGGAGACATCGCTGCGCTCCTCTGCCCTGCATGAAGCCAGCAGCGGCAGGGGCGATGCTATTCCGCTCCTCCGTCCCCCCGGCGGCTGGCTTCATGCAGGGCAGAGGAGCGTAGCAATGTCTCAGGCCCCGGCACCTGTGCCGGCGTCTATCCCTCACCGGCATCCGCCTCTCTAGTACAGCGGATGCCGGGTCAGTATCAGCGGCCTCTTCTCCCCCGGGGCCGGTCCCCACCGGCCCCATATCTGTGAAGTTGCAGGCCGGCTCCTGCGCGGCGATATCGCAGGAGCCGACCTGTTCGGGTGACAGCCGGGAGCCTAATGCGGCTCCCCGGCCTGTCACTGCTATATTAGTATTGCGGCTGGGTCTATGACCAGCCGTAATACTAATATACAGAATGTCCCATAGACGGCAATACAGTTGTATTGCCGTCTATGGGACTTGCAATCAAGTGACCGCAGGTTCAAGCCCCCGGGGGGGAATAAAATAGTAAAAAAAAAAAAAAAGCTTTAAAAATATATAATAAAAATATGAAATAAATAAAAGTTCTAAATCACTCCTTTCCCTAGAATATATATATATAACAGTAGAAAAAACACTATGCGTCCCCGTACAGCTGCAGGGTCACCTGTCAATGTGGCCTTGCAGCTGTTGCAAAACTACAACTCCCATATATTAAATATTTTACCATTTTTTGCTTTAAATTTTTTTTCCCTATTTTCCTCCTCTAAAACCTAGGTGCGTCTTATAGTCCGAAAAATACGGTACCTATGTCTTGAATTTGGAAATAAATCTTATTTGATTTATCACTAAAGACGGGTTCGGTGAATGTGCATATGAAACTGGTGGGTTCGGTACCTCAAACAAGGTTAAGAACCACTGGGCTAGTTTCACCCCTGCGCATGGCTCGCCGTCATTTGGGTCCACCGGGGACTTAAATGACGGAGAGCAGGACTGCAAAAACAGTTTCTGCAATGGATTTTCAGTGGAGACTCTGGCACCAATTTGAACTTACGCTAGGTTCACACTAGCATTCGGCAGTCCGTTCTGTGGTTTCCGACTTCTGCATGCAGAAGACGGAAAGCTGTCAGACCGGGTCCGGTCGTGAGTGGCGGTGAGCGTTTTCTGCTCTCCGCCGCAAAACTGTTTTTTTTTAAATTGGACACAGAGTACTACATGTCCGACTCTGTGTCCGATTTAAAAAAAACGGTTTCGCGGTGGAGAGCAGAAAACGCTCACCCCCGCTCACGGCCAGACATCTTTCAAACCCATTCAAATGAGTGGGTATGAAAGAGTCCTGCAGTTTTCCGTCTCCTGCCTCTGTTTTTTGCAGGAAACGGAAACCTGCAGAACGGAGACCGGGCGCAGATGTGAACGAGCACTTAGTGTAATCGATCAAAGGGATCAGAGGAGAATGTGAAGAATCATTCTGATACCAAGGCAATACACAGTCATATTGCAACGGAATATAATGCTGGTGTCCCAACTAACCTGTCTAAACACAACTCACCCTAGACAGCAGAAAAGACGTTTGAGTGCCATTACTGTCTATGGGGAAATGGAGTCGCAAGACTTAAGTGGGCAAAAAAGAGTAATAATTGGATCACTGAGCAGTGAAAAAACCATTGCTTGATCGGATGAATCCACATGAAGGTCCTTATTAACTCTTCTTGTGTTATCTTGAGCTTCAATATGTATGTTGTACATAAAAGTACTGGATATTTCTATGGTTGACGACAATTTTTTTGAGTTTTGTGCCTTATGCAAATTTCTAATTTCTCAGTAATACTCACATAGGTGACAGGGCTACTCTGGTAGGTCGGATATATGGGCTTGCTTGTTGGAAAGGTAGCATTCTCCTAAAATCTACAATGCCTGGTTCTGTTGCCTGCGGCTGCATAGTTGCGGAGGGCAGTCGTTCTCTCTTTTTCCAGTATGTATTTGCACATTTGCCAAGGAAGGACAATGTTCATAAAGTAGCCAGTGTGTCAACACTCCTCTGCACGCTCTCTATCTTCCTCCGCAATCTTAAAGCGATTTATTCCCTCCAACACATGACAGTAGAGTCCATTTAGCTGAGAAGGAAATACTACAAAGCAATAACCCTCATATTTAAAGGGATATCTGGTAAGAAAGTCAGTCCAGCGCTCAGCAATATGCCATGGGTCTGGATTATTGTAGCTGTTACCATCATGGGAAGTCATGTCAGATCAGATATTTCCCTGTAGTATTACATGGCAGTTCTTATAATATGTAATATATATATATAATATGTAACAGATGGATGGATCAAACCTGCCATATTGACAGCTACTCTTTGAACATGTCTCTCCCATGTAGGTTCTAATCTAGCCAAGGGCAACATTTCTAAGTAAGTAAATTATCACTAGTGAAAGTTGCAGCTCCAAAGACATCTCCAATGAATGATGGCATGGTAGCCATATAACTGATTGGCTAGCCATGTTGCATAATGATGGACATATGAGTGTGAAACACTCATAACTGTGGCTCATAGGAGGTGGTCAGGGTCTAAATGCTCTAATAAGACACAAGGCAAATCTTTTAATATCATCATTAACAACTCCAGACAAAGCTTGCTAGGAAAGGTAGATATTTAAACGGATCCAGGGCATTTACCCTTAGGGGCCCTTCACACGGTGTAAGCGCGCTGCTCATTTAGACCCGTACACGCGATCGCTTCAAAACACATTCCATTCACTTCAATGGGAGCGCGCATAAAGCTGGCTTTACACACACTCCCATTGAAGTGAATGGGATGTGTTTTGAAGCGCTCGCGTGTACGGGTCTAAATGAGCGGCGCACTTACGCCGTGTGAAGGGGCCCTTATACTGATTGTTATATTCCTTTGGCCAGGTTATATTTCTTATGTCTTAATGTCAAGGCACTTCTGCCTTGTACAGTAGTAACTTTGGGCAGAATTACTTACACTGTCTTATACTAAGTTTTAGACAGTGCTATCATAAACTGTGCAGATTTATCAAAGTGTCTAATGCTGTGTGATACATCTGGAGAATGTTTAGACTCTTGTCAAGTTACAATCCAGATTCTGGTTGGGCAGCACTCGACTCAAGAATTGTAGAAGGGTTCACATCCAAATTGGGGCTGACCACCTCCCCACTAGATCTGCACATTCGATTCACACTAGCCAGACCAGGAGTATTACCATTCCCAAGAGGATCTCATCCGGGTACCATTTGGATAGGCTTTCAAGCTGACTATATAGGCCTGACGAAGGGTTTGTTCAACCCAAAATGTTGTGTATTTATTGTGGCATGAATAAAACTTTAAGAATCATAAGCACTTGGAGTTCGGTTCACCTGTATTACTGATCGGACTTGTCTAAATTTACAGCTCCAATTTGTGGGATTACTGTAATTTATACCAGAAAAATCTATCAAAATTTGGTACAATTTTTGTGCGCAACTTAGACAAGGTCCACTGTGTAGTTGGTAAAACAGTTTGTGCTCCATGTACTTACTTTGACTATGGTGTATGGTTTCATCATGGCATCCATATAATGGAACCACACCACGAAATGAACATGCACGAGAAATATAGTATCACAGAAATGGCGTACGAGTGTCCTTACATTGTACATTCTCCTGCTAAGGCATCTTTTGATGAAACCGAAGTAAAAATGAGACATTTGTGAGTTATGTCCAGTCTCCGCCGATGTCCTACAAGGTTGTTTAAGACAATGTTAGTACAGTTTGTGGCTTCCCACAGCGGTGAGAATACAAATGAGACCTTGTTGTTCTTTCCTGGAGTAACCCTATAACTAGCGCAGTGCAGCTTATGTAACTACCTCCTTGGCTTATTTGTTTTCATTCCCTTCCTCTAACTTGTTTAGTCCCTTTATACTTCTATGTTTCATTCCAGTTCCTCAAATATTTGCGCAGAGAACGAAAGGGATCATTATGTAGAGAATAAGTAGTTCTGTACAAAGAAGATTGTGTGGGAAAGACATTGAAACAGACCATTGTGTTACTAGAATCGCTCACAACAGGAATGTGTACTGCACAAGGTCTTAAGAGGAAGACGTACGCAGCCAGAAAATATATAGCAACATATAATAATGTGGAAAAACAGCACCTTATAAGTCCGGGAAGAGAAGTCATGAGCGGATCACAGAGGCTATTACATGA
Organism: Leptodactylus fuscus; assembly: GCF_031893055.1. Classification (NCBI taxonomy): domain Eukaryota; kingdom Metazoa; phylum Chordata; class Amphibia; order Anura; family Leptodactylidae; genus Leptodactylus; species Leptodactylus fuscus. Next base: position 192,476,929 of record NC_134269.1, read on the forward strand.
TGAAGTATATGTACAAAAATAGCAAGACTCTGTCTATCTGGTGTAGCTATAATGTCAGTCTAATATCTAACTATCTGTCTATCATGAACCTATCCCATTGTCTATGTCGATGTTCATCTTTCCCACTAGCTCTCTGTAATATATAGACATTATGTACATGAAGTTTAAATGTCATTACTGCCATAGTCATTACCTGTGTATGTAGATGTGAGGTTCTTAGTAGACAATTTGGTGTAAATTAGGAGAGCCCATCTGCCCTGACAAGGTGACCTCATTCAGATGGGATTCTACACTATACAGATATACCTCAGGACAAGTTTGATCAAGAAATACAGTAATTAAATAATTTAATCTAATTAAAACTGCCTTAGCTAGATGGGAGGAGTCAAAACGGAGGAAGCCAAACCCTCCACAAGTGTTCACAGGTTGCAAGTTACACACTTTTTACAGCTGTATATATATGTACTGTATAATGCTTTGTTTCTATTTTTTCTTCTCTACAGAATATACATCTGGTGACCTCGCTGAGAACCACAGACAATGAATCTACAACTATTTACAGGTATATAAGAAAAAATATCCAACTAAAGCTCACCGTTGTTTAGAAGACCTGGAGGGGTGCCCGACCTTGTACCTTCTGGACCAGAAAGGCGTATTTCTTTAAATGGAAAAGAGCTTTATGCTGAATAAAGCTGATCCGCACACTCCCAGGACTTAGTAAAATATAATTTTTAATATAGCATATTAAAACTCCAAAACAAAGATAGATCCAAAAGTGCAAAGATAGAAAAAACACACACGGTGATTAAAATAAACGCCGACGCGTTACGAGGTTAAGCGACCCCTTAGTCATAGATATAGATGATAGATAGATACAATAGAGATAGATAGAAGAGAGACATAGATGGCTAGGTAGATAGATATACAGACATAGCCGTCTTCATCTTGACTCTGATAACTTGCTGCACCTGCATACGTTACACATGTAATGATATTGTTCCTTTTGCTCTGTCCAGGATTATTTCTCTTGTGTGCGGTTTCATCGCTGGTTTCATCACAGACTCAACCTGAAATTACCCTCAATCTGTTCAGCTCTTTCTCAATAAGTTGTTCTGCCGATACAATCATTGTTTGGAAACATGACGATAATTTCATAAATTCAGTGCTGGACTACAGTGACAACAAGTTCACTAATACTCTTACCCTGGAGAATGTGACTGGTGTGAATACGGGGCTATACACTTGTGTTTACAACAATTCCCAGCAGCATGATAAACTGGAGGTGAAATCTGTCTATATTTTTGTACCAGGTAAGTGTAGTCGTATAATTTGTACATTTACATTTCTATTGATGTCTATGTGAATTCTGATACCTGGATAAGAGAAAACGGAATAGGTTAACACAACATAGTTCCCTCATCAGAAGGCCAGTTCCTCAATTTGAGAATTTTTCTTTCAAAGCCCACACACCTATACAAGTCTTTACACAACAATTTTTTTTCAACAGACCATGGAGCAAATGTCTTAAGACTGGCGTATCCAGGACTCCTGGCTCACAGTACTCGGCTCACGCTATACCTGTGATTTTTTTGGACAACTACATCACAGTACTGAAATCAGGAGCCCAGATTTACTAATAGTTAGAGTAAACTTAGACAGGTGGTCTGAAAATGTCCGATTTATCACAGTGGCAGATACCGGCCTATCTATAGAATGTGTGGTCTAAGTCTATACACCTATTTGTTCACTCTGAGTCAGAATTTTACAACAAAGTTTTGGAGAACCTGTCACATTTAAGCCATGCTCCTTTTTCTTAGAATTCACACCCACATGTCTAGCAAATCGGAAAATTGTAGCCCAAACTAGACGTGCTAAGATGCTCCAAGAATACAACAGACTATGCTGCATTGCGCCAAAAAATTGCCAGTACCTAGTTGTAAATCAAGGCCAGGGTGTCTGTCTGCACTGTATGGTGCCGAAATGCAAACCCTTTGGCATCATAGAGGGTGGTCTCTTGCTCAATGCCCCCTCAACAAACAACTGACCCAGCCTCTCCATGCACTACATGGTTGACCTTTCACAAGTATAACCAGATGTGGCTTCCTCAGGTGATCGCCTATTACTTTTTTTTTTTATCTGTTTTTTTTTTCCAAAAAGATCCTACTATGGTGTTTTTGCCAATCAAAGAACACGATGAGTTCCTGTTTGTCATCATGAAGACTAAAGCCACTATTTCCTGCCGTGTGACCAACCCCAACACCACCGTGACCCTTCACGAGAAGGCCAGTGATGCTGAAATTCCATATCCTTATGACAACAAGAAAGGTTTCACTGGGTTTTTTGATGATACAAATTATTATTGTAAGGCTTCCCTGGATGGGACTGAAGTTAACTCGGAACCATATTATATCTACAGCATACAAGGTAAAATACTAGGATTCCAAAATGTAGTAACATGTAAAATATTGTATTCATTTATATTTGTTAGAACTGAGAAAATATGCTTATGGGACTGATGCCCAAAACCATAGTTGGAAAAGGGATGTCTAAAGGGGTTGTCCTGGACATCAAAAACATGGCTGCCTTCTTCTTCTAAGGAAGTTGAACCAGGATAAACTGTGCAGATTTACCAAATAGATTTTGGTGCTGGAATTTCTTATTGTGATCATATACAGTATATTGACTATATTTTATGCAGCGTCTCAGCTCTTTTTGTTCTTTTATAGTAACAGAAGAACTCAACGTGACAGTGAAAGCCTCAAACAGTATAGTAAAGAAGGGGGAAAATATCACCATTTTCTGCACGGTGTTTGGGAATGAAATCTTAAATTTTACTTGGTACTATCCGGGAATAAAGGTGGGTATAAATCCAAGCCATCATTTAAACAAATGAGCCCTATCTGAAAAACAACATTTTCGAAGCATTTTTTTCACATTTAGTCCAAACCTGAAGTTTGATTATAGATGACTGTCTACACGCCTAATGTTCTCTGTTCTTCCATTTTGGTCCACTGATGGATTTGTTTCAAGTTGTCCATCACCATCTCAGGCTTTTCCATAGAAAGTGTTATAGGAAAGTCTAAGACAAACCTTACTGCTCTTGGAAGGATCAGCGCTGAGATTGTTGGCGCTGTGTCCAAGCCTTCCACATCGCCCCCACAGTTCTAGTCTATCCAAAGGTAGGGTAAGAGGAGTTGGCATGTCTGAGACCTACAGAGCTTTTCCCATTTTTGATTAGAGTGGCACCATATATGTGTTCCCTGCATTCCAATCTATGGTGGGGGGACAGGATCTCCTATTTTGTGATGGAAGGGGTTTCCAATGATGGACAGACATCTGAAGATGGTATGTTGATCCAGTGATTGACTGTAATTGTTATAATTGGAGTGACAAGGGAATTTTTCCCTATTACATGGGGTAACTGGCTGTTAGGATCGGGTCCCGCAGGTTTCCATTCCTGCGAACAGCGCCACCTGCAGGCCAATCCAACCCTCGCCCTCGGCATCATGCAGCAGGGAGTCTAAGTCCAGCTTTCGGCCCACTAAGCATGCTCAGACATTTTGGAGCCGCTCAGGGGCTAAGTGCCATTCTTTCCCTACTGAGCATGCTCAGACATTTTGGAGCAGCTCAGAGGCTAAGTCCCATTTTGCCCATACTGAGCATGATCGGTGACGTCATGGCCACCGCCCCTGTTGGGAGGGGACTAGCCTTTATATAGTGTGAGCCGACACCTGCCCGGTGCTCACACCTTGACAAAAATACTTGAGACAGGAGGTTAAGGCCAGGTTCCAGTGAAAGGCAGGAGAAGCTTAGGGATCTAGTTAGGATTCCTTGGCTCATCCAGTGGGAAGCAGAATAGCCTATGTAAACTGTCTACTTGTGTTGTAGCTCCTGGTTGTTAAAGGGGTCTTTTGTGTTGCTGACCAATGGTGACGGTTAACCCTTGGCAGCCTGAACCGCACTAACATTTCTGCCAGTGAAGTTAACTGGTAGTCTGCATTCAGACATACAGCCGCCCACCTGGGCCTGTGGACCTCATTGCAGTGTCTTGCAATCTAGCGATTCTGTAGTTAAAAATATTTTATATACATACACAGAACTGTAACACTGGCAATCTATCTCATAAGGTTTTTTTGTAGCTTCCCTTAGATCAACACTGTAGGATTTTATCACTCACAGAAGATAACGATTAGTAAATCGCAATGTATTCCTTATTAAACTGTATCACAGAAGGGCAGGTAACACTGACTACCCAAGAAACACTAAAATTTTAGTGTTTCTTGGGTAGTCAGTGTTACCTGCCCTTCTGTGATACACTGTAGGATTTTATGGTTCAGTGACTTTTTTTCAACCTCATTACCTACTATGTAATCATACACAAAACATTTGAAGCTCAGTGCCAGAAAAAGACTGCAATACAGATATCACAACTATATTGTCAGTACTGTCAGTGACCGACTGCTTCACCCTAAGTATGAGAAGGAGCGCTATTGGAGGTCTTTCCTCTCCACTGCGGTTAGGCTGTACAACCAACACCGAGCTAAGCGTAGATCCTATCCTATCCTAATCCTATCCTAATTCCTGAACGTTTGTGTGTTTGTGAGTTTGGATGTTTGTTCCTCAATCACACAAAAACGGCTGAACGGATTTGTATGAAATTTGCCACATACATAGATAGGAACCCCAATTAAAACATAGGCTACTTTTTATCCCGGTAAATGACGTCACTACATGACCGCAGTGAAGAAATTTAGGTTCACACAACACTAAAGGACCTGTGGTGATGTCATCACAGGTCCTTGAGCCATTCTCAGATAGGATCCTGCTAGGCAATGGGCGGAGCAACACACTATTTTGTGGGTGAAGCTATATAGGATGAAGCTGGACAGTGTGAAAGCTGAAGAAAATGGAGTCTCATAGAAGATCAGGAGACTATAGAACATGCAGGTTGCGTGTGGGCAAGAGGACTATATCAGGTGTAGAGTTTCAGTGAGTACTACAGGGAATGTGTTGTTCTGCCTCTGATGGGGGAGGGGGGAGAACTTTGGCACATTTCAGCAACATCCGTTCAGCCCTTTGTAACATAGAAGCTTCTCAGACAGTCACATAACCAAAACCCTGTAATCACAATTGCCTGATGTAGCAGAGTTTAGGCAGCACTGTAGCAGACCTCTATAGGCTCTCCATATGTAAACATGTACATACAGCTGGGTATCCTATGCATATGCAGCGATGTAGCAGAGATGAGACGCGGGAGCAGGCTGATCAAACTGTGGCAAATTTCTGCAACATCCGTTCAGCCGTTTCCAACACAGAAGCTGCTCAGACACTGACATAAGAACACCCCTATAATCCAAATGGCGAGACGTAGCAGAGCTTAGGCAGCGCTGTAGCACATCTGATTATGCTCTCCATATGCAGAGATGTACATAAAACTGAGTATGCTGCGCATATGAAGCGATGTAGCAGAGCTGAGACGCGGGAGCAGGCTGATCATCCACAACAGTAATTGGCTAAATATAAGCGGCTCAGCGCCAACAACAACCCCCAGACGAAGTCGCAGGCAGATGCTAGTCACTCCATAAAGAGAACTGAAAGATCCTGAAGTTGTGATATCCCTTCTACTATTTTATACCTTTACTTTTTTATCTGTACCTACTGTCACTGTAATGCCTCTACTATGGAGCTTTTGTTTTTGTATTTTGTATTATTATTGTAATAGCTATGCTTCTGTAACACACTGAATTTCCCCATAGTGGGACTATTAAAGTATTATCTTATCTTATCTCTTGTCCATTGATTATTATAAAAAGTTGTTTTTCTGTCCATCATGGTCCTATCTTGGTCAATACATTTGCTTTTCAATTACAGACTAAAAGGCCACATACCACTGACAGTAAGATGGGAGATAATTCAGTGATTTCCTACCTTACAATAACAGACGCCACCTTGGAGGACTCGGGGAATTACACTTGTATGGTGGAGGAGACAACACTAGGAAACTTTGACACACAGAGTGTTTATGTAGAAGTGAAAGGTATAAAACGTTTTATTATATTTAACCTCTGACCAATGTAGAACTCTCACTATTATACTTATTGAAGGTTTAAACATTGCGGCCACTTAAAAAAGGGGTCATTATACTGTCCCCTCAATCCTTAAATAGCAGTGGATCATTCAAGGGATTTTCCAGTTTTTGAGACCTTTTGTTTTTTATATTGATGAACTATCCTTAGGATAGATGTCAAACACCCACTTTTTGGTGGGTGTCTGATCCCAGGCACCCCCACTGATCAACTGCTCTTGAAAGCCTCCAGCACCAGAACCATATACAGATAGTGGACTCTACCGGTAGCAGAAGCCTCCATACATTGCATAATTGCCTTTCTGGAGTGCGACAGCCTGGCTTAAGATCTCCACTGTACTGATATTGATAACCTATCGTAAGGATGGGTCAATACTATCCACAATACCCCAAAGTCAAGAAAACCACTTTAGTACTAAAAATGAGTATTAGTGAAACACTTCCAGAGAGCTCACAAAGACAATGGTCATGCATCTTACCTCTAAGCAAGACAGAAATGAGCTCATCTTCCGGCTCAACACAGCATGTGTAGTAGACTAGAAAGTAGAGATGAGCGAGTAATGAAATATTCAAGATTTGATATTCATTTCGAGTAGAGCCTCAATATTCGACTACTCGATCAAATATCGAATCCCATTACAGTCTATGGGAAAAAATGCTCATTTCAGAGGAAACCACTATTTGACTAAAGTAGAGTCACCAAGTCCACGAGTAGCAGGAGGAGAGTGTTTAGGAGGAGCACTGTGCAGTTAAAGCGCCCGGACCCCATAGACTATAACAGGTCCATGCGCTTTAACTGCACAACGCTTGCACTTGCGCTGAAATTCCGTTCAAGGGGGTCCTCCTGCAGACTCCTTCCGAATAGGAGGCAAGTGCTAATGTGAACTTACTCGTCCTGCAGAACCAGCATTGATTGGCCAAATGCTATACAGTGTATAGCATTCGGCCAATCAACACTGGTTCTGCAGTAGGCTCTTCTTTGCTAGTCGAGAGAGCTGGCGGCTTTCGGTTATGCGGGAGCTGACTTTTTCTCATAGGAATGCATTGACCAACGTTGCTATACAGTGTACAGCATTTGGCCAATCAATGCTGGTTCTGCCGGAGGCTCGTCTGTGAGGAGGCAGAGTCTAAGATTGGCCCACAGCAGTCTCCATTGTGGTCCAATCTTAAACTCCGCCTCTTCACAGACGAGCCTCCGGCAGAACCAGCGTTGATTGGTCAAATGCTGTACACTGTATAGCAACGTTGGTCAATGCATTCCTATGAGAAAAAGTCAGCTCCCGCATAACCGAAAGCTGCCAGCTCTCTCGACTAGCAAAGAAGAGCCTACTGCAGAACCAGTGTTGATTGGCCGAATGCTATACACTGTATAGCATTTGGCCAATCAATGCTGGTTCTGCAGGACGAGTAAGTTCACATTAGCACTTGCCTCCTATTCGGAAGGAGTCTGCAGGAGGACCCCCTTGAACGGAATTTCAGCGCAAGTGCAAGCGTTGTGCAGTTAAAGCGCATGGACCTGTTATAGTCTATGGGGTCCGGGCGCTTTAACTGCACAGTGCTCCTCCTAAACACTCTCCTCCTGCTACTCGTGGACTTGGTGACTCTACTTTAGTCAATGCTGTACACTGTATAGCATTCGGCCAATCAATGCTGGTTCTGAAACAAATCTTTACTTGCGAATAGGAGTAGTATTCGAACAAGTATGAGTATTTTGAATACCGTAGTATTCTATCGACTACTTACTTGATTGAATACTACTCGCTTATCTCTACTAGAAAGGAGAGACTTCTGTTACAATAGAAAGAATCCTGAAGGAAAACTCACAACAATTCTGACCCATGTGGACATAGCCTTAATGGGCTTATTCTTTTCCAGATCCTTTGATCCCTCAAGCATCAGATCAACAAATGGCCTTCTTCCTTCTCAAGATAGTACCAAAAGCAAAGTTTTTGACATAATGTATTTAAAGGGAGAACAATGATCTTGCTTTTTCTCTGCAATAGTTTAAGACTTAAAAAATGAGTACATAGCGGGAACCTTTATTTCATAACAGACGCCTGAGATGATAGGTCCTAATCTTGCTGCACAGGCAACATGTCCACCATGACATACATGTACCGGATCCATCTCTAGAGATGAATCTGTAGAACTCCACCACCTTTTTGAAGACCACTCATCACGTTGTAGAATTTGCTTAGTGCATTCACATATCAATATTGCCACCAGGAACCTAAATCTAAGACGTTTTGTATTCTCTCTCCTATTAGAAAAAGGTTTTGTGACACTTTCTTCCGAAGAAGCAGAACAAACGGCTAATTTGCACCAAAGCTTTACACTTGAGGTATACATCGACGCCTACCCTCCACCGACTATTGAATGGCTGAAAAATGGTGCTTTGATAACAGGAGACACCACTAGCCAAATAAATGTTGTAAAGAAGGACATTTCTGAAAACAAGTAAGTATTTCCATATTGTTATTACATGGGATTACATGGGATGGGATTAGATGTTTCGGGGGGTTATATTGGCCATTACACTTGTGATTTAGTAACATCTGCAGATTTTGGAGACAATCTGGCTGTATTTCTGATATTTTCCCCTAAAATAGGACAAACAATGACAGAAAGTATATATATTTCCAGGTACGCCAGTTATTTGCACATTGTAAGAGTGAAAGAAAAAGATGGCGGTAACTACACAATCCGGGTACACAATGAGGATGATGTTCAAGCTGTTCACTTCAACCTTCAGATAAATGGTGAGTTTATAGAAAAAAAAAATGGTTCGACAAAAAACTAGATTGATGTGAATGTGAATTATGCAAGTAGTGTTAAGAATATACTGGCCAATAAAACATGTTCTCTCCCCTTTTATCAAGTTAACCGTTTAAGATACTGCCCATTTTGACCTAGAGTTATAGACTGAATACTATGATAGTGCACTGCCAGGACATTAAAAATGGGCCGTGGCTGGGTCTTCCAACAGGACAACGACCAAAAACATACAGCCAAGGCAACAAAGGAATGGCTCAAAAAGAAGCACATTAAGGTCACGGTGTGGCCTAGACCAGGCATGTCAAACTCAGGGTACCCCTAGGGCCACATGAGTAACAAGAGGTTGTTGCGAGGGCCGCACACAGCAGCTAATGGCTAGGGCCTAGGGGACTGATCACTAATACCATGCATCGCAAAAATCCGGCATTTCTATTGCCTACAATAGAAAGTATAGAATGACAGGCTGGAGCCTAACAAGGCTCCCGGTTGCCATAAAAATGCATGCAGGCCCCGAATCTTGCTCCGGGTGCCTGCGATTGCCGGTAAAATGGCACCTCAGTTAAAGCTGGCAGACCCCATTATTGTGTTGGAGTGCTGGGGAAGGGTTGGAGTGCTGGGGGGGGGGGGCTGGGGGAGGGGGGCTTCTGGATGTCTGGCCCGCCCTTGGCCTGAGGACTGTTTTTGGCCTGAGGGAGGAGGGGGTGGAGAGGAGGGAGGAGGGGGCGGAGCGGAGCAGGCAGAGACTTTTGTGCGGGCCGCAGATATGCCTGTAAAGGGCCACATGCGGCCCGCGGGCCGCATGTTTGACATGCCTGGCCTAGACAGTCTCCAGACCTTAATCCCATTGAAACCTTATGGAGGGAGTTGAAGCTCTGAGTTGCCAAGCGACAGCCTCAAAATCTTAATGATTTAGAGGCGATCTGCAAAGAAACCTAAACATCAACTACAAAAAAAGTCTGACTGCTATGCGCGCCAACAAGGGTTTTGCCACCAAGTATTAAGTCTTGTTTGCCGGAGGAATCTTATACTTATTTCTCTATGCAAAATGCAAATAAATGTATAAATTTATACGATGAGATTTGCTGGAATTTATTTTTGATATTCTATCTCTCACTGTTAAAAGTAACTTACCCTTAAGATTCTAGACTGTTCATGTCTTTGTCAGTGGGCAAGGGATCAAATAATTATTTCCTTCACTGTATGTGGGGGTCTTAGCCTTATTGTTCCTAGCCAATGCTGTTTCCCACTACTTTAGTTGGTCACTGTTAGTATTGTATTTTTGTGTTTTTTGTGAATTGTATGTAAACCCTAAAATGCACAGCACCATGGAATTAATATAATAATGTCCAGCACCATGTAATTAATATAATAATGTCCAGCACCATGTAATATAATAATGTCCAGCACCATGCAATGAATATAATAATGTCCAGCACCATGTAATTAATATAATAATGTACAGCACCATGTAATTAATATAATAATGTACAGTACCATGGAATTAATATAATAATGTACAGCACCATGGAATTAATATACTAATGTCTAGCACCATGGAATTTAATATAATAATGTCCAGCACCATGGAATTAATATAATAATGTCCAGCACCATGCAATTAATATAATAATGTCCAGTGCCATGGAATTAATATAATAATGTACAGTACCATGGAATTAATATAATAATGTCCAGCACCATGCAATTAATATAATAATGTCCAGTGCCATGGAATTAATATAATAATGTACAGTACCATGGAATTAATATAATAATGTCCAGCACCATGCAATTAATATAATAATGTCCAGTGCCATGGAATTAATATAATAATGTACAGTACCATGGAATTAATATACTAATGTACAGCACCTCCAGCACCATGGAATTAATATAATAATGTATTGCACCATGGAATTAATGGTGCTCTAAAAATAAGTAATAATAGTAGGATGATAGATGTCACTTACGGTTTTGACCACATTGTGAATTATGAAACAGGAAGGCTTTCCCTATGGAATATGCGGTACCATTCAACAACTATTAATAGTCATGTTAAATTTCCCCCACGTTTTGTCTTTTATGTTTTTAGTGTTCTAAATTGCCCAAAAAATTGTAAAAAATGCTCTATACATTTTTAGTTCCAGTTGAAATACAGGAAATAATTGACACTCATCCAGCAAATGGTGGACAAATAGTGACATGTGTGGGAAAAGGTATGCCTATGCCAAACATCACCTGGTACTTCTGCAGTGACATAAAAAGGTAAGGAGATCATTTTTGTTGGCACTGTGCTATACAAGCTGCATAGGAGCAGGACATTAGGGGTTAATAGCAGAACATGTGGTAGACTTTCCTGTGGTTGACCTGGGTTGAATCTGATGGCTACTCCTCAGATGGGTATACTGCCCCCGTTAAGTGGGCTGTGCTACTTTGAAGGTTCAGCCATTTTTAGTATATTATTAACGACCTTGTCAAGGGTTAGGAAATGGATTTGCCCTTTTTATGGATTTGCAGTTGAGCCCCGTTCCCTTTTGCCTATGTAATAATGGACAACTCATTTAATACCTAGTATAAAAAAAAATATGTCGGACCCAAGAAGATCTTTGATAAATATTCTAGATATAAAATTTACAGGGGTTATCCAAGTCTTTTTGGAATGGTTAATACTATTGCTGATGGGGCCATGAAGATAAAAAAAACAAAAAACAAACCTTACTCACCTCTCTCGGGCCTCAGATTTCAGCAGCAAAAAGTCTAGTTATCAGTTTACAGGTCCGTTAGCTGTTTGTGCCTCAGTCACATATGTCATGTAGCATCAGTCATGTGCCATTTGTGAAGAGGTCACTGCTGAGGCCTGTGTCATTGCTGACATCAGCCGTGGAACGTGTATACAAGAGATGGGAGCTGTTGCCATTGGAAATGGAGGCCCAGGAAGAGATGAATAAAGTTTTATATGTTCAAAGCCCCTTTGGAAGCCCATTGAAGCATTAGAAAAGATAATCTAAGATCACTTTCACAGTTTCAAAAGGTTTCATAGTCGAATTATGTCAATGTCCAAAAATATTTATATATATTGGGTTGCATATTTAAAAAAAAAAAAAAATTTGGAAATGTACATCAAAATGTTATAAATATTTTGCACTTTCTACAAACCATCAGCTGCAGCAGTAAGAGTTGGGATCTGTGGAAACCCCTGGACCACATAACCTCAGAAATGAAGTTTGATATGAACACGTCTTATACCCAGCCAGAATACGGAACCTATCAAGTTAGAAGTATTCTCCATATCCATAGTATTGGCGATTCTCTCTCAGTGCGTTGTGCGGGAGATAATGATCTTGGGGTTCAACATCACCGAGACGTAACCCTGGTACCTCATTGTGAGTATGAACTGAGGGAAATATTACAGTTTTATTAAAGGGGTCTTCCCACCATAAGAACAAGGGTCTAATATCAAGGGTCAGGTACAGGAAGCCTAAATCTGCAGCTTCCTACTATTACATGGCCAGAGATCTCCTAGGCGTCTTCTAATACTCCTTATAATTATATATTGGATAACATCCCCCTTACTGTAAATTATATCTATAGAAAACTCCTTATACATTTAAACTGTGAATTATTTTGTAATTTTTTTCATCTTTATATTTCAGTTTTAACCTTCAAAGTGGTTCTAATCTCTGCGGTTCTGGCCCTCGTCGTGCTGTTTATGATCTTCCTGGTAATCCTGATTGTTCTCTGGCGTAAGGTATGTGTCTTTTAAAGGGATCCTATCAGTAAGATCAAATGTTGTGTCCCTAACACGTTGGAATAGCCTTAAGAAAGGCTATTCTTCTCCTACCTTTAGATGTCTTTTCCGCGCCGCTATTCCGTAGAAATCCCGGTTTTCTCCGGTATGCAAATGAGTTATCTCGCAGCACTGGGGGCATCCCCAATGCTGGCAGAGAACTCTCCAGCGCCACCTCCATCTTCTTCAGGAACGTCATCTTCCTGTGTCTTCTTCCGGTGCAGGCGGTAAAACTTGTAAGCCTCCGGCTTCGGGCAGAGCCGACTGCGCATGCCTACAGGCTACAAGAAAATGGCCGCTTACTTACTGTGTAATAAAGGACATCTGAAGATTATATAATTCTGTATAACATTTGCACATCTAAGATGTGGTGTTTACAGAAACTGTTAAATCTGATTCTAGAATAGGCAAAAAAAATTAAAGGAAGGCAAATGAGCTAAGAACTATAAAATTAGAAAAAGTCATTGCTGGGTATGTGGTTTAGAGTAGTCTATCCTAGGAATGACAAAATAATCTGATTTATACCCAGTGGCGTAACTAAAGTCTTGTGGGTCCGCGTGCAATCTTTTGTCCGGGCCCCCTGCCTCATTGCTACAGCGAATTCTTGATAGTGATGGTTACAGTGCTAAGGAGTTTAGTCAACCTTAGGGTCCATACATACAGAGTAACGTGCCGCGTGATGTGGCACGTATACGGCGTGTGAGACTTTGATTTCAATGGGAGCCTGGATCGTATAATCACGGCCGCAAAATAACGCCGCGTATACGATCCAGGCTCCCATTGAAATCAATGGGAGCTTTTACGGCGCGCAAAGTCTCACACGCCGTATACGTGCCACATCATGTGGCACGTTACTCCATGTGAATGGACCCTTAGTGTGGTTAGGGTAATCTGTGGCCCTTCCTTGGCTTATGGACCAGATGGAAGCTGCAATCTCATTACTGATGTCAGTGTTTATGGGCCCCCCTAAGTCTCCTGGGCCCCAGTCCAACTGCACCCTCTGCACCCCTCAAGTTATGCCCCTGTTTATACTATGAACAAGTTTTGGCATGAATTTGTTAATATAACGTAACCAAGATAATGTTTCTAGCAAAAGATGAGGGTTTTGTAGGTACAATTGGTATTTTGTACAAAATTCATTTGATTCTTTTCTCAGGTTGATGGAAATTTAGGACCTTCACGTGATCTTCTCAGATTCCACCTCTGATAATAATGATAAAAATCATACAGTAACAAGTAAGTTTCTTGTGAAGGAAAACTTATTTTTTTATTCTTGAATCTGCAGAAACCACGTTATGAAATTCGGTGGAAAGTGATTGAGTCGGTCAGTCCTGATGGACATGAGTACATCTACGTGGACCCTCTACAGCTTCCGTATGACTCAAGTTGGGAAATTTCAAGAGACAAACTAGTTTTAGGTAATTACAGAAAACTACCAAACTTGTTGGTTGAAGTGGGTCTATCTAAGTGGGGCTTTTAGGGGTGTTCACATGGAAGAATTTTATGCTGAATTTGAACCTAATTTTGACACTGAATATGGAGAAGCGGGCACTGTATTTTGTCTTCATTGGGCAGGGCTATGTTCTAAATTCTGCACAACTACTACACTGCTGCCTCCAATTGAAATGAATTAGAGATAGATTTTAGGCAGATTTCGAGGCAGATTCTTTATTTTTACGCTAGCTGAAAAAACCTGCTACATGAAAAATCAACATCTGGCTCCCATTGAAATGAATGGCGGCTGGCTTTAGGTGTAATTTGAAGCTGATTTTAAGGCAGAATATAGAATCCGTGCCAAATTCCTCTGTGTGTACATACCCTTATGCCTAAGAACCCAGATTAACATCTTTGACTGGTAAGAGAATAATGTGGTTATGAAAGTCCATCCATGAATTTGGGAGCCATGTCACAGTGGATATCATACAATTGGATGAGTCAATATAGCTGTGGATTTCCTGGCTATGATATTGATGTACAAAATTGTAAAATAATGATATTAGATGATGTAATTCTTACCCACTTGTGACCCATTGGATTTATCAGGACTCAAGGTTTTTTTTTTTTTTTTTTTAAAAACAACCCATAAATGTATTGGAGTTTTCATGAAAGGTAGATACAAATCAGTTTTTTTCCCCTTCTTCAGCCAGAGCATTTGCATCCCATGCCCACTTTGCAGTAAAAACCGCAGTGCAGACACACCGCGATTTCCAAAACTGGCGTGGTTTTGGAAATTGCAGCATGTTAATTATACAAGTGGCGGTTTCCACATATGTATAATTGAAACAGAAAGTCCGCAGAGGAAAACTCTGCAAACGTTCTTTCTAAAGTACTGCAAGAAGAACCGCAATGTGTTGCTACTAGAGATGAGCGAACACTAAAATGTTCGAGGTTCGAAATTCGATTCGAACAGCCGCTCACTGTTCGAGTGTTCGAATGGGTTTCGAACCCCATTATAGTCTATGGGGAACATAAACTCGTTAAGGGGGAAACCCAAATTCGTGTCTGGAGGGTCACCAAGTCCACTATGACACCCCAGGAAATGATACCAACACCCTGGAATGACACTGGGACAGCAGGGGAAGCATGTCTGGGGGCATAAAAGTCACTTTATTTCATGGAAATCCCTGTCAGTTTGCGATTTTCGCAAGCTAACTTTTCCCCATAGAAATGCATTGGCCAGTGCTGATTGGCCAGAGTACGGAACTCGACCAATCAGCGCTGGCTCTGCTGGAGGAGGCGGAGTCTAAGATAGCTCCACACCAGTCTCCATTCAGGTCCGACCTTAGACTCCGCCTCCTCCGGCAGAGCCAGCGCTGATTGGCCGAAGGCTGGCCAATGCATTCCTATGCGAATGCAGACTTAGCAGTGCTGAGTCAGTTTTGCTCAACTACACATCTGATGCACACTCGGCACTGCTACATCAGATGTAGCAATCTGATGTAGCAGAGCCGAGGGTGCACTAGAACCCCTGTGCAAACTCAGTTCACGCTAATAGAATGCATTGGCCAGCGCTGATTGGCCAATGCATTCTATTAGCCCGATGAAGTAGAGCTGAATGTGTGTGCTAAGCACACACATTCAGCACTGCTTCATCAAGCCAATACAATGCATTAGCCAGTGCTGATTGGCCAGAGTACGGAATTCGGCCAATCAGCGCTGGCCAATGCATTCTATTAGCCCGATGAAGTAGAGCTGAATGTGTGTGCTAAGCACACACATTCAGCACTGCTTCATCAAGCCAATACAATGCATTAGCCAGTGCTGATTGGCCAGAGTACGGAATTCGGCCAATCAGCGCTGGCTCTGCTGGAGGAGGCGGAGTCTAAGGTCGCTCCACACCAGTCTCCATTCAGGTCCGACCTTAGACTCCGCCTCCTCCGGCAGAGCCAGCGCTGATTGGCCGAAGGCTGGCCAATGCATTCCTATGCGAATGCAGACTTAGCAGTGCTGAGTCAGTTTTGCTCAACTACACATCTGATGCACACTCGGCACTGCTACATCAGATGTAGCAATCTGATGTAGCAGAGCCGAGGGTGCACTAGAACCCCTGTGCAAACTCAGTTCACGCTAATAGAATGCATTGGCCAGCGCTGATTGGCCAATGCATTCTATTAGCCCGATGAAGTAGAGCTGAATGTGTGTGCTAAGCACACACATTCAGCACTGCTTCATCAAGCCAATACAATGCATTAGCCAGTGCTGATTGGCCAGAGTACGGAATTCGGCCAATCAGCGCTGGCCAATGCATTCTATTAGCCCGATGAAGTAGAGCTGAATGTGTGTGCTAAGCACACACATTCAGCACTGCTTCATCAAGCCAATACAATGCATTAGCCAGTGCTGATTGGCCAGAGTACGGAATTCGGCCAATCAGCGCTGGCTCTGCTGGAGGAGGCGGAGTCTAAGGTCGCTCCACACCAGTCTCCATTCAGGTCCGACCTTAGACTCCGCCTCCTCCGGCAGAGCCAGCGCTGATTGGCCGAAGGCTGGCCAATGCATTCCTATGCGAATGCAGACTTAGCAGTGCTGAGTCAGTTTTGCTCAACTACACATCTGATGCACACTCGGCACTGCTACATCAGATGTAGCAATCTGATGTAGCAGAGCCGAGGGTGCACTAGAACCCCTGTGCAAACTCAGTTCACGCTAATAGAATGCATTGGCCAGCGCTGATTGGCCAATGCATTCTATTAGCCCGATGAAGTAGAGCTGAATGTGTGTGCTAAGCACACACATTCAGCACTGCTTCATCAAGCCAATACAATGCATTAGCCAGTGCTGATTGGCCAGAGTACGGAATTCGGCCAATCAGCGCTGGCCAATGCATTCTATTAGCCCGATGAAGTAGAGCTGAATGTGTGTGCTAAGCACACACATTCAGCTCTACTTCATCGGGCTAATAGAATGCATTGGCCAGCGCTGATTGGCCAGAGTACGGAACTCGACCAATCAGCGCTGGCTCTGCTGGAGGAGGCGGAGTCTAAGGTCGGACCTGAATGGAGACTGGTGTGGAGCGATCTTAGACTCCGCCTCCTCCAGCAGAGCCAGCGCTGATTGGCCGAATTCCGTACTCTGGCCAATCAGCACTGGCTAATGCATTGTATTGGCGTGATGAAGCAGTGCTGAATGTGTGTGCTTAGCACACACATTCAGCTCTACTTCATCGGGCTAATAGAATGCATTGGCCAGCGCTGATTGGCCGAATTCCGTACTCTGGCCAATCAGTGCTGGCCAATGCATTCTATTAGCTTGATGAAGCAGAGTGTGCACAAGGGTTCAAGCGCACCCTCGGCTCTGATGTAGGAGAGCCGAGGGTGCACTTGAACCCTTGTGCACCCTCAGCTCTGCTACATCAGAGCCGAGGGTGCGCTTGAACCCTTGTGCACACTCTGCTTCATCAAGCTAATAGAATGCATTGGCCAGCGCTGATTGGCCAATGTATTCTATTAGCCTGATGAAGTAGAGCTGAATGTGTGTGCTAAGCACACACATTCAGCTCTACTTCATCGGGCTAATAGAATGCATTGGCCAGCGCTGATTGGCCAGAGTACGGAACTCGACCAATCAGCGCTGGCTCTGCTGGAGGAGGCGGAGTCTAAGATCGCTCCACACCAGTCTCCATTCAGGTCCGACCTTAGACTCCGCCTCCTCCAGCAGAGCCAGCGCTGATTGGCCGAATTCCGTACTCTGGCCAATCAGCACTGGCTAATGCATTGTATTGGCTTGATGAAGCAGTGCTGAATGTGTGTGCTTAGCACACACATTCAGCTCTACTTCATCGGGCTAATAGAATGCATTGGCCAATCAGCGCTGGCCAATGCATTCTATTAGCGTGAACTGAGTTTGCACAGGGGTTCTAGTGCACCCTCGGCTCTGCTACATCAGATTGCTACATCTGATGTAGCAGTGCCGAGTGTGCATCAGATGTGTAGTTGAGCAAAACTGACTCAGCACTGCTAAGTATGCATTCGCATAGGAATGCATTGGCCAGCCTTCGGCCAATCAGCGCTGGCTCTGCCGGAGGAGGCGGAGTCTAAGGTCGGACCTGAATGGAGACTGGTGTGGAGCGACCTTAGACTCCGCCTCCTCCAGCAGAGCCAGCGCTGATTGGTCGAGTTCCGTACTCTGGCCAATCAGCGCTGGCCAATGCATTCTATTAGCCCGATGAAGTAGAGCTGAATGTGTGTGCTTAGCACACACATTCAGCTCTACTTCATCAGGCTAATAGAATACATTGGCCAATCAGCGCTGGCCAATGCATTCTATTAGCTTGATGAAGCAGAGTGTGCACAAGGGTTCAAGCGCACCCTCGGCTCTGATGTAGCAGAGCTGAGGGTGCACAAGGGTTCAAGTGCACCCTCGGCTCTCCTACATCAGAGCCGAGGGTGCGCTTGAACCCTTGTGCAGCCTCGGCTCTGCTACATCAGAGCCGAGGGTGCGCTTGAACCCTTGTGCACACTCTGCTTCATCAAGCTAATAGAATGCATTGGCCAGCACTGATTGGCCAGAGTACGGAATTCGGCCAATCAGCGCTGGCCAATGCATCCCTATGGGAAAAAGTTTATCTCACAAAAATCACAATTACACACCCGATAGAGCCCCAAAAAGTTATTTTTAATAACATTCCCCCCTAAATAAAGGTTATCCCTAGCTATCCCTGCCTGTACAGCTATCCCTGTCTCATAGTCACAAAGTTCACATTCTCATATGACCCGGATTTGAAATCCACTATTCGTCTAAAATGGAGGTCACCTGATTTCGGCAGCCAATGACTTTTTCCAATTTTTTTCAATGCCCCCAGTGTCGTAGTTCCTGTCCCACCTCCCCTGCGCTGTTATTGGTGCAAAAAAGGCGCCAGGGAAGGTGGGAGGGGAATCGAATTTTGGCGCACTTTACCACGTGGTGTTCGATTCGATTCGAACATGGCGAACACCCTGATATCCGATCGAACATGTGTTCGATAGAACACTGTTCGCTCATCTCTAGTTGCTACTGCATAAAGGCTAAGGCCCCACGCGATGTCCCACTGCGGGATGTCCCGTGGGGCTTTAGCCTTTATGATCTTTAGACAGATCTCAGAAACTAATTCCACAACACAAAGTGTGAACCCAGCCTAATACTATCACCAATCCTCAATGGACGCCATCTTCAGATATCACAGCCTTGTAATTGGAAAGAACCAATTCAAGAACTTATTCAGGACTCTGTTCCCCCAGGAAGTTCTTTATCTGTGTTATCTTTTGCTCTCCGGCCATCTCTCTTTTATGTATAATATCGCCCTACTCAAATACATTCCGTCATACCCCTAAGGCTACGATCACACATGTCCTGAGTAATAGAAGCACTCTATCAGGTCCATGTCTCTCCTAGGTATACGGCATGTTCTCCCTGGGTTTTAGTCACAGCTCATAGATATCCTACCTGTATGCCAACAGGTCATGTCCAAAAGCAAGAGAAGCCTCTCCTGTGCCATCTATACCAGGCATAACCACAGCTTTATATGGCGGTATAATGTAATATCACCATTTTTACATGTGCTATTAATAACACATGGCTCGAGAATAATCTCCCACCTTGTTTACACTGTAAATGTCAGTGTAATTAACCATATGATTGCTAAAAATATATCCCATAAATATCATTTTCTCATATGCTGCCCTTTTTCACTGCTTTTTATAGAACTGCCTGCAACTACATCAGGTTAAAAGAAAAGAACACTAAACATAGCACCATAACCAAGAAGCATGGTTGCCTTTATTATATTAACCCCATGCTCATCATAAGGCATTAGGATCTTTTTGTCCTATCTCACACAGGGCAGAGGGGGGGGGGGGGGAGGCTCCTGCTGCAGCCAGTTATCTTTTATCCTGACACAGAAGAATGAGAAGGAGGAGGGGGACACAGTCTAGCTCTTGAGACCCACAGAATTTTTTTTATATATATTTCTCAGTATTATCTGACTTATTTAGACAAAGCAGGACCAAGGAAAAGAAGGCGAAAATGGGAAGAAGTCCTGGGATTTGTAAGGTCACCTCTGCATTGTGGAAAGCTTTAATTCTACTATTAACATATCCTAAACACATTTTTAAGAATTTATGATATATTTTTTTATTTCCATGCTACTATTTATTTTTTTTAAAGCACTATATCCTGTTATTTTCACTCTGACTACTAATCCTAACAATAGACTGAGACACTTGGCAATTCTGTAGAGGATTTTTTTTTATTGTAGTCTTCTCACAATACAAACAAGATTACAATAGAAGGTCACACCTCAATAGATAATACTCAGCTTATCTACACCTCTCTGTCTACAGAACAAGTCTAGACAATTCTCCCACAGACTTCAATAAGTTGGCTCAGAAAAACACATTATCATGTGGAATGGCTATTTATGTGGTCACATGTAGAAGGTGTTCAGTAGTGGGGTATTAGGGTGCATTCAGACTACGTAACGCCGGGCGTGTATGAGAGCCGTACACGCCGGCATTACGGCAGACTGCCGAACACTTCCCATTCACTTCAATGGGAGCGCTCGTAAACGCCGCTGTTACGAGCGCTCCCATTGAAGTGAATGGGAAGTGTTCGGCAGTCTGCCGTAATGCCGGCGTGTACGGCTCTCATACACGCCCGGCGTTACGTAGTCTGAATGCACCCTTATACTGTATGGAGGGGCCAGTGGCATAACTACCGCCATAGCAGCGGAGGCAGCTGCCACAGGGCCCGGGAAATTAGGGGCCCGGTGATAGCCGCTACCGCTGCTATCATTATACTCGGGTGTCTTTTCAGACCCCCGAGTATAATGATTGGCGGACCAGGAGAGGTAATAAACATAAAAAACACTGTTACTTACCTCTCCACGATCCTGCCAGGCCTCCTTCCTGACGTCCTTTCTGACATCTCAGACGTCACATGAACCCGGCCTGCGTCCCGGGTCATGTGACGTCCGACGTCTTTGAACAAGGACGGCAGCAGAGGTCGACAGCGTAGGAGCCGGGGGACAGGTAAGAAACAGTAGTTTTTTTATGTTTTTATTCCCCCGGGTCTCCGATTATTATACTCTGGGGTCTGAAAAGACCCCAGAGTATAATAATTGTTTATGGATGTCCACAGTGGGAAATAATACTGTGTGCAGGGGACACTATGGGGGATAATACTGTGTGCAGGGGCCACTAAGGGACATAATACTGTGTGCAGGGGCCACTATGGGGGATAATACTGTTTGCAAGGGGCACTATGGGGGATAATACTGTGTGCAGGGGCCACTAATGGACATAATACTGTGTGCAGGGGCCACTATGGGGGATAATACTGTGTGCAGGGGCCCCTATGGGGGATAATACTGTGTGCAGGGGCCACTATGGGGGATAATACTGTGTGCAGGGGCCACTAAGGGACATAATACTGATTGCAGGGGCCACTATGGGGCATAATAGAACGCGCAGGAATGCGTAGGAGGGGGTCAGTCGAGGTCTTCGGTGTCGGTTGGGGGGGGGCCCATGTCAAAAGTTCACCACAGGGCCCCGCCAATCCTAGTTACGCCACTGGGAGGGGCTCTCAGTTGGCCTCTCTTGCCCTCTGGTGAGCTACACATGCAAAATAATAGAGTGCTGAGTGAAGGGAGCCAGCTGGGCATGTAGCAATGTGCTTGATGCCAGGAGGGCCTGACAAGCTGTACCGCCGTGGCCAGGGTATATAGATACAGATCTGAATCTTTTCCCCAGAAAAGCCTAGTAATAACCAATACATTATATCACCATGCATGACTATTGTAGATGATCCGTCTCCTCTCATTTCATAGCTAGGCCCTTGCATTTGATACGGTTTTTATATCTGTACCTGTCACCTAGCGTCAATGCTACACTTCATGCCACATAGCTGTGATCGCCTGACGCCATTCAGCTATGACAGCTTTAACGCTATATTATACATTCATTTTATATTACTGTCAAAAATAAAACCGCCAGCACCGCTGTTGTAGGATCAGCTCTCTATAAGCCGTACCCATTCATTAGTAACTTTACTGCAGGCTGCCCATTATACTTTATCACCGGTAGAAGCAGAGGCGGCGAACTATATTCTGAGAATGCAAATGGCCTTCTTTGCTTTAGAGAGATGGAGATAGTAAAATAAACTGCAGCAAGTTATCATTATCACAATGTGCTGGGATTTTTAATGGGACAAAAAAATGAATGGGCAAAGGATGCCCCCATGTGGTCAATGTAGGTATTTACAGGCTTGATTTTACAAATTAGGGTATGACCGCCCATAAATCTGTGGTTAGAAAATAATAATAGTATATAACAAGTAAATAATCTAATATAAGATAAAAAATCACTATAAAATATTGTAACCTGGCAATGGTAAGAAATAATAAGTTACATATATTGTTCTCGCATGTCAAATGATGGTATATCAGAAAGCTTGACTGCCTCCCCCTCGTTCCCTCACCAAAGATCCCTGTGACAGAATAATGTCTAGACCCTCCACACAATACAATGTTCCATATTGGCCCCTCTAAGCAGAATAATGTCCCACAGGGGCTCCTCCACACAGTATATTGCCCCCATACAGTATAATATCCCATAGTGGCCTCTCTTTGCAGTGTAATGTCCCATAATAACCCTTCCATAAAGTATAATGTCCCATAGTGACCCCTCCATACAGTATAATGTCCCATAGCACCCCCATGCAATATAATGTTCCATAGTGGCTCCTCCATAGTATCACATGATCCCTCTTTGTACCGCTAAATGGTAGGAAGGACTAACAAAGAACAGAGGTATCCGGGTCCTGATCTGCACACATTCATTCAGTACAGATATATATACAGGGTGTCCGGAAAGTAAGTACACAAAATGAAAGGGTAGACTTTAGCCGGTATATGAATTGTTTTTGTTAATGAACATGTGACCGGAAATGACCATGGCGGCAGATAGACCTGCACAGTGCATTTCTGCAGGATGATTTGCTGGTGTTGCTTGAAGACGTGCCTTTGAGCATGAGGGCAAGACTGTGGGTCCAGAAGGATGGAGCACCTTCCCATTATTGCTGCACGGTCAGTGAACACATCAATAATCAATGGCCGATACGGTGCATTGGACACGGTGGACCTGTGCTATGCCCCTATCACTTGCTGTATTTGACCCTACTTGATTTTTTTCTTGTGGGGACATGCCAAGTCCATTGTGTACGCAATGCCTGTGCCAACCCACAAAGAGCTCGTGAACTGCATCCAGGCTGTATTTGGCCATGCCAGGAGTCTGTGAACGGGTGCGTCAATCCATCTCCAGGCGTTGCACTGGTTGCATCGAGGCAGGCGGCCAGCACTTCGTGCAATTCTTGTAAGTAAGTAACAGTGATTAAACTGATTTCCCAATAAAGCGCTTTCTCCTCTTCGTTTCTCCTTTCACATGACGCAGTGAGGGATAGAAAACCGACATCTCAGTCTACCTGCAGCGCTGCCATGGTTTCCGGTCAAATGTTCATTAATAAAAAAACACTTCATATACCTGCTAAAGTCTACCCTTTCATTTTGTGTACTTTCTGAACACCGTTGCATAATATATATAATATTTGAAGATGGACGTCTTTTTGAATGTATAAGTTTATTTTCCACAGAATACACATTTAATAACCAATTCCTTAACACTTATTTGTCTTAACACCTTGGTCATGCTCGTCATAATTCAGTATCACACCCAGGCGAGATGGTAATTGCAATCTATATATTCTCATTGCTCAGTTTGCAGAATCCCAGATCAGTAATGTCCCTGAATATTACATTTCACATGTCTTGCTACAGGTGTAAATGTGTAAAGAATAAGGACCCTGCATTGTACATGCATTTCTAATTGCATCACTTTGGTAAGGGAATAAGATCAAATAGATTTAGATAGATATTAGATAGATAGATAGATAGATAGATAGATAGATAGATAGATATTAGATAGATAGATATTTGATAGATATTAGATAGATAGATGATAGATAGATAGATAGATAGATAGATAGATAGATAGATAGATAGATAGATATTGTAGGTAGGTAGATATACTGTATGTGTATATATGTGTATATATATATATATATATATATATATATGATAGATAGATATGAGATAGATAGATTCAATGTATGAGGTACAATAGGAAGTACAGTATAGAGAGGGGTTACATTTTGGACAATACCTTTTTTGTTAGACACTGATGACTGGGGTTTTTTCAGAAATTAGCTGTTATTCTTGAGAAGCCTCAGATCTCCAGTAGCACAACTGCAGGAGAGATAAAGTGATATTATTATTATTATTATTATTATTATTATTATTATTATTACTGTGACACTTATTCCATGCTGCTGTACATTTGTGAAGGGGCTACATACATAGTATAAATACAACAAGTACAAGAAGAACCAGATAACTAACTACATACATGCAGGAAAGAGGAGCAGGCTGCAGGAATATAATCTATAAGTGTTCTACAACTCACGTTATAATTAGAGATGAGCGAGTAGTATTCAATCGAGTAGGTATTCGATCGAATACTACGGTATTCGAAATACTCGTACTCCTTCAAATACTACTCCTATTCGCAGTAAAGATTCGATTCAGAAACAGCATTGATTGGCCGAATGCTATACAGTGTACAGCATTTGGCCAATCAACATTGGCTCATCTGTGAGGAGGCGGAGTCTAAAATCGGACCACAGCAGTCTCCATTGTGGTCCGATCTTAGACTCGTCACAGATGAGCCTCCGGCAGAACCAGCGTTGATTGGCTGAATGCTGTACACTGTTTAGCATTCGGCCAATCAACGCTGGTCAATGCATTCCTATGAGAAAAAGTAAGCTCCCGCATAACCAAAAGCTGCCAGCTCTCCCGACTAACAAAGAAGAGCCTGCTGCACAACCAGTGTTGATTGGCTGAATGCTATACACTGTATAGCATTCGGTCAAACAATGCTGGTTCTGCAGGACGAGTAAGTTCACATTAGCACTTGCCTTCAGTCCGGAAGGAGTGCGCAGGAGGAACCCCCTCCCCCGAATGGAATATCAGCACAACTGCAAGCACTGCGCAGTTAAAGCCCACGGACCCGTTATAGTCTATGGGGTCCATGCGCTTTAACTGCACAGTGCTCCTCCTAAACATTCTCCTCCTGCTACTCATGGACTTGGTGACTCTACTTTAGTCGAATAGTGGTTTCCCTTGAAATGAGCAATTTTTCCCATAGACTGTAATGGGATTCGATTCTATTGATTAGTCCAATATTGAGGCTCTACTCGAAATGAATATCGAATCTCGAATATTTCACTACTCGCTCATCTCTAGTTATAATAAATTGTAGGCTGATAGCTGACCCCCACCTATTATATCCTTCCCTGGCATTCCCTTCATTCCCAGTCACTGCATATTATACTTCCACTAGTAGATGTCACTGTTTACTAAGGAACAGTTATCTGCACTATTCTTCCTGCTACATGTAGTACTGCCAGTGTACGGTATATATATCCAGGCTATGTTACGCTACAAATCTACTATGTTTATTATTATTATTATTATTATTATTATTAGACATTAGATTATATTATTCATTACTTTAAAGGTTTAGCTTTACCGTTAACACTTTGTTGCATATAAATTTTAGCAGAACTTTTATGGGCAGCAGAAATACTCAAAATCCCACAGGACAGTAATGAGGAAATTTGGGGTGAGGTGGCCATGGTTTGCACAGTATATGGGTAGCACTTAGGCTGCCTTCACATTTGCGTTGTGGTCTCCGCATGGAATAAGCTTCTTTGATCCATCTATGGCCGAGGGGCCCCACATTGCCTGGCTGTGGCGGAAACTCTGCGGAATAAATGCAGTGTTTTACAATCACTGTATAGTGGAAGGCAATAGCAATAGCTTAAAAATATGTGCTCCGGACATGCTGCCATTTCCAAAACTGTTACGGCTCTGGAAATCACAGCATGTCAGTTATACCTACGGAAACGCGAGCAGTTTCCCTATAGATATAATGGAAGCAGAAAGTCACAGAGGAAAACTCTGAAAAAGGGGAGGAAACCGGAATACCTACCTGACCTGTACATTGTAATGAGTGCTTGTAAGGGGTTGCAAAAGGAGGATGTACTAAATATTAATGTCACTTTTCTGTTGAGGTGCCCATACTTTTGCACCGGTCAAATTTTGGTCTAATGCATATTGCGCATTTTCTGTTAGTACAATAA
Source organism: Leptodactylus fuscus (assembly GCF_031893055.1). NCBI lineage: Eukaryota > Metazoa > Chordata > Amphibia > Anura > Leptodactylidae > Leptodactylus > Leptodactylus fuscus. The sequence goes on from NC_134269.1 coordinate 192,503,304, forward strand.
ACCTCATTTCAATCCTGAAATATTACTGTGTCCATCAGTTATTAGATATATCAAACTGAAATGGCTGTTATAAACACCAAAATATTTAGAACTAAAAATGATTAAGATTAATAGGGGTGCCCAAACTTTTTCATAGGACTGTGTATATATATATATATATATATATATATATATATATATATATATAATGTATATAGAGTACATTTGAGATATAAGCATAACACACCAATATATTACATTTTTGATCAATAATTCCGTTTCTTTACTTTTTCTTTTCAGGCCGTACACTTGGCTCTGGAGCATTCGGCAGAGTGGTAGAAGCTACAGCTCACGGATTAGGACACGCTCAGTCAACCACAAAAGTAGCTGTAAAGATGCTGAAATGTAATTTTTGAAATATTTCTTGGATGGAGACTTTGAGATTTTTTTCTTTGTACTATTTTTTATAAAATCCTTTGTAATTTCTGCTGTCTTACAGCCACAGCTCGGAGCAGCGAGAAACAGGCTCTTATGTCAGAACTGAAGATTATGAGCCATCTGGGGCCGCACTTAAATATTGTTAACTTGTTGGCTGCATGCACCAAAGGAGGTAAATATGGCTTTGCTTCGTCCACTTAGAGAGTCTTTAATTTTTAATGAGGTGCGATGTAAGTTCTCTTACCAAAATTTTCTATTCCCTGTGGGTATTTAATGGGTTCAGATATGGCCATCATTGGCTCTTCTAGATGACAAGTGACCATACATTTCAGAATGAAGGGGAGTTCCCCCAAAATAAGGAAGACTCCCAGAACAGTAGGTCATTCTCCCGAAAATCCAGTAGACTTATTGGTGGATGAACGATGGCAGAAGGGGCTATTTGTCTGTTCTGTCCCCACAGTAGTGGAAATGCACAAGTATACTCTAACAATTTGGAAAGACGTATAGGGTCACCCTGATTGGCACTTACATATGTTGTAGAGGATTTACTAATAATGGCACCATGCTTCTTCCTGAAATTCTTCAGAAGTAAGAAAAAGCTAATAACTCGTTCCTATGTACAAAATATTATTACATGCAAAATATTAAGGAGAATTTACATGGATAAAAGTTTAGAATCAAACAATGTCTTCCCAAATAGCCAATAAATAAATTTTATTTCTTATTTTGACAGGGCCTATATACATAGTTACAGAATATTGCCGGTATGGAGATCTCGTGGATTATTTACATAAGAACAAGCATACCTTCCTCCACTACTATGCTGACAAGAGCCGGAAGGAAAATGAAGTCTACAGTAATGCGTCTACTGGGGAACGAATGTCCAGGTAGACCTTATATTAAGTATATGTACAAATCTATTATTATCCTGGAATACTCCATATGTAAGGAAGGAAAGCTTAGACAGTGTGCTGCCACGTATAGAGATTTCCTTTTCTTGCATAAACCAATCTCTCATAAACATACAAGGCTATTTGATGGGTGGACCAAACCAACTCAGTGGAGATGATCACTGGATTGGTTTCGTCCAGCATAAAAATGATCATATAGTTAAACCAGTCCAGAACAAAGCTTACAGGATATCGGATCTTATATTTAAACATTTCTGGGCCAAACCATTGTTTAGAACACTAGATAAGACTATAATGCCATCCACCACACACTAGACTGCCCGCATGGTTTATCGGAAGTAGGCAACTCCTCAGATTGGTCAAAGATATGATCCTTTATACATCTACTTGGCTGAAAGTATATTTTATTTAATAGGAACAATGGGGAATAAAGCAGCGGCCACAAACTTTAATGCTGCCCATTTTCAATGGAAAAAGAACACTATTCACAAATGTTCAGACCAGGACCGAGGTTCTCTCCTCTGTGGTCACCACTCATGATCTTTCCCACACTAACAAAATAGTGGCTTTACTGGGTTAAGGGGGTTTCCGAGTGGAATAAAATTACATAAGAAAGGGGCAAATTAGGCTTGAAAAACATTACCCCACTCTTCCCCCACCACCATTCTTATGCTTACTTGGTCCCTGTTGGTTTCAGTTTCCTGGGATCTTCTCAATCACTGGCTGCAATGGAGAGCTGCCAGAATTTTTAGGTATTTCCTATGTGTTGAGATGGTGCCAGGAAGGAAAGATCAGGAGGCTCCTAAACAGCAATGATGAGGGGTTGGCATGATGAGTATTTTTTTACAACCCATTCTGCCCCTAAACCCATTTAATTATGATATTTTATTCTCATATTTGTTCTTATTTCATCCAAGATTTTCTTTGCAGATTATTTTCAATAAGTTATTATGTACTAAGCTATCTTTCTATGTATTCAACGTATTCTGATCCTTCATCTTCTCTTTTCAGTCACATTTCAGTTTCAGTAGAAAGTGATGGTGGGTACATGGATATGAGCAAAGATGACATTTACTACGTGCCAATGCTGGACCTTAAGGATGAGATCAAGTATGCTGAGATTGAGCCATGTAACTATGGGACCACCTATGAACTAGAAAATTACTCCAATTCTGGTCAGTATTGTGCCAAAAAGAACAATACATGTATATTTTTAGAAAATATTACAAAAAATGTAAAATCCAGAATAAAGGAGGGGCTTCCTGATAAGAGGTCAATGTTTATCAGAAATAGCACCACTCCTGGTATATAATACAGGTAACAGGGGCCGAGTTGCCTATAGACACAAGTGGTTTGGTAAAAAAAAAATATCAGACATCTAGTGTTTGTGTAGTTTAAAGGGCCATGCCTTCAATACAAATGGCAATAAGCACTCTCAATATGAATATTTAATAACTTTGTAATGTATTGTTACTGAAAAAAATATCCTTGAAGAAATATTGCAAATAATTGTTTATAATGGCACCCCCTGGTGTTCAAAATGTGTAGGCCTCTACATATCATGTTAGTGATGCTCTGTTAGGTGTGCATGCCCCTTAGAATACAGGATAGTCTTCAGTAGTTGATACCTTTTTAATGGCGAACTAATAATGATGACAGATTACAACGTTTTGGAACTCTAGGCTCCTTTCTCAAGTAAATTTAAAAAACATTTCTGAAGGAGCATATTTATGTACAAAAGGACACATAGGGATAAAATTCTAGGAGGAAGGGGGGGTAGAGGGTTGTTAGTAATTGGTAGAAACAATGTAAACAATTCTAGGTTCTTATCAGTTCTCAGGGTCTCAGGTCAGTGATTTCTGTAAGATGACATAAAATCATGTGACATTTAACCCCTTCTCCAGTGTTTGAAGCAGGGTCATAAATCTACACTCATAAATCCGTTGTTCTTTCTTTGATTTGAAATTCCCTCATTGCAGAAATGTTTTGACACGGGAAGGTCCATTCTTCGTTCTCTAATTATATGGAAATGTGAATTCATACACATTCTAAGCTGCTGTCCAGTCTCTCCAACATACAGATTTTCAGTGTATGTTGCAGTCACCAAAAGAAAAGTAATTGTAGGTGAGGTTGAAGCATATGGGATTGCTTATGCTTATAGACCCCCAAAGGCCGGGTTCACACGATGTAATTTTGCACGTAATGTGCCATGTAGATGCTGCGGGATCTTTTGCGGGCCGTATACGCTCCCATTGTTTTGAATGGGAGCCGGTACCGTATATGCGACGCTATTTTGCGGCCGCCACAAAATCACGGCCGCAAAATAGCGCCGTGTGTACGGTACTGGCTCCCATTCAAAACAATGGGAGCGTATACGGCCCGCAAAAGATCTCGCGGCGTCTAGGTGGCACATTACGTGCCAATATATATCGTGTGAACCCGGCCAAACAGTGAGGGGAAAAGCTATTGGATAATATTCTCACCAGTCTGCGATGCTCTATTCTATATTAGGGATAGTGATAAGATCAAAAATGGAACTTCAGGGGTGAACATAGTGAGGAGGTTGTCTACAGCTACTCTCCTCACTCTTCTGTAAGCAGCAAGAAGCTTATGCTCAGCCTCAATGACACCTTCATTTTCACTGGGAATACAGCAGAAGCTGTACTGTATTCTAATGGCATGAACATCTAAGCAGAATGATGTGCATGGACCTATATATTATTACCTTAAGGGCTGCTGTTACGGTAAGATAATTGCAATATTTCAGCAAAGAATGAACTAAATACTCTGTGTGTATTTATTGCCATTTTAATTGAAGGCCAAATAAGCAAAAACATTAGTTTCTTAATTTCTATTCCCAAAGCTCCAGAAAGGACAAGTTATTCCACAGTGATCAATGAATCCCCAGTCCTCAGCTTTACCGATTTAATTGGATTCAGCTATCAAGTTGCCAATGGAATGGACTTTCTCGCTTCTAAAAATGTAAGTCAATATAATGTCATAGTTAAATCATTTATATTGTTGCAGTGAATTGAGCCAAGTTAGGAATCAGACTCCTGTATGACACCCTGACATGAAAATCCACTAAATAACGTCATGAAAGGTCAATGACAAGAAGTCTCTCCTTATTATTAATAAGAACCTAAGTCATTAGATCAGAACCTGAGCAGAAGACATCAGAAGTTTACCAGTATTGATCAGAACATAACCAGAGTTTATTAGACAGTAACCAATATTAGAATATACAGTCATGGCCAAAAGTTTTGAGAATGACACAAATCTTATATTTTCACATGATCTGCTGCCCTCTGGTTTTTATGTGTGTTTGTCAGATGTTTTTATCACATACAGAAATATAATTGCAATCATATTATGAGTAACAAAAGCTTATATTGACAGTTAGAATGAGTTAATGCAGCAAGTCAATATTTGCAGTGTTGACCCTTCTTCTTCAGGACCTCTGCAATTCTCCCTGGCATGCTCTCAATCAACTTCTGGACCAAATCCTGACTGACAGCAGTCCATTCTTGCACAATCAATGCTTGCATTTTGTCAGAATTTGTAGGTTTTTGTTTGTCCACCCGTCTCTTGATGATTGACCACAAGTTCTCAATGGGATTAAGATCTGGGGAGTTTCCAGGCCATGGACCCAAAATCTCTGTTTTGTTCCCTGAGCCATTTAGTTATCACCTTTGCTTTATGGCAAGGTGCTCCATCATGCTGGAAAAGGCATTGTTGATCGCCAAACTGCTCTTGGACGGTTGGGAGAAGTTGATCTTGGAGGACATTCTGGTACCATTCTTTATTCATGGCTGTGTTTTTAGGCAAGACTGTGAGAGAGCCGATTCCCTTGGCTGAGAAGCAACCCCACACATGAATGGTTTCAGAATGCTTTATAGTTGGCATGAGACAAGACTGGTGGTAGTGCTCACCTCGTCTTCTCCGAATAAGCTGTTTTCCAGATGTCCCAAACAATCGAAAAGGGGATTCATCAGAGAAAATAACTTTACCCCAGTCCTCAGCAGTCCACTCCCTGTACTTTTTGCAGAATATCAGTCTGTCCCTGATGTTTTTTCTGGAGAGAAGTGGCTTCTTTGCTGCCCTCCTTGAGACCAGGCCTTGCTCCAAGAGTCTCCGCCTCACAGTGCATGCAGATGCACTCACACCTGCCTACTGCCATTCCTGAGCAAGCTCTGCACTGCTGGTAGCCCAATCCCGCAGCTGAAACACTTTTAAGAGACGGTCCTGGCACTTGATGGTCTTTCTTGGGCACCCTGGAGCCTTTTTGCCAACAATGGAACATCTCTCCTTGAAGTTCTTGATGATGCGATAGATTGTTGACTGAGGTGCAATCTTTCTAGCTGCGATACTCTTCCCTGTTAGGCCATTTTTGTGCAGTGCAATGATGACTGCACGTGTTTCTTTAGAGATAACCATGGTTAACAGAAGAGAAACAATGATGCCAAGCACCAGCCTCCTTTTAAAGTGTCCAGTGGTGTCATTCTTACTTAATCATGACAGATTGATCTCCAGTCCTGTCCTCATCAACACCCACACCTGTGTTAATGGAGCAATCACTGAAACGATGTTAGCTGGTCCTTTTAAGGCAGGGCTGCTGTTAAGCTGATCACTCTTTTTAACATTCTGGAGTATATGCAAATTGCCATTAGGAAAACTGAAGCAGTAGACTTTGTAAAAATTAATATTTGTATCATTCTCAAAACTTTTGGCCATGACTGTAGTCCGTATTCCTCAGTGTTCACCAGTAGTCCTCACTCCATAGCCAGTATTCCTCCGAGGTCTCCAGATTATCAGTACTATTTATGAGCTTCCATCTTGTTAGCTTGGTTTGATAATTGAGATATAACATGTGTTACTCCACAGTGTGTTCATCGTGATTTGGCTGCAAGGAACGTACTGATCTGTGAAGGAAAACTAGTGAAAATTTGTGACTTTGGATTAGCCAGAGACATTGTGAGAGACTCCAACTACATAGCCAAAGGCAATGTAAGTTTTTCTGTATGCTTCTATTTTAATTTCTCAATTTTGTCCCTTCACCCAATATAGTGTCTGAGGGATTCATGGTGTGTTTATTGAGAAGCGCCATGATGTAGCACCATGATTTAGCTTATGTCTTCTCTTTCTGGTACATTGGGCTAAAATTTCTTGTGGAATGCATGGATACACAACCCCATCCCTTCTAATAAATGTGGAGATTTGGGGTGGTCATCTATCACCCATGGGCCATGTAGCTAAACAATAACCAGAACTATAATTTTTACCAGGTTTTCTCAAATATAGAAACTCAGTACATAAAACTTCCTAATGCCCAGGCCCCACGTGATGTAAATGCCACAGCCAAAATAATGTTACAGTCTCAGTCCCACAGCAAAAACAGAAAACGGAACCCATTGAAGTCAATGGAAGGTTTTTTTTCCACGTTGATTCCTACGCGAGTTATCATGCCAGAATTAGCGCCACTTTACTCCGAACCCTTAGCCTAAAGGTTTTTACATTATTGAGTTGAATAGAGGATAGGGTGTGCAGGGCCGCCATCAGGAATTTTGGGGCCCCATACAGCCTAAGTGTCTGGCCCCCCCCCCCCCCCCGCCATTTTAAAACTACCTTATTTTGCGTCATACCAATTATGTATTACATTTCCCTTTATTTAGCAGCATTACAAGTCTTAATCAGATTCTATTTGCAGGTAAAATCTGCTACGTGTGACAGCGCCTATAGAGAGCCAACACCATTTATAAGAGCCCTCCTAATAAATCCTCAGGGCTTATTCACATTGCGTTTTTGGCCTCCCTTGCCGGGATACGTTGGTAACCAGTCAGAATCAGCTGTCAACTTATCTCTGCACGAAGAACTGGCCATTAAAAAAAAAAGGGGGGCCTGCAGTTCTCCGTGCAGGGATAAGTGGGGAGCTGATTGTGACTGGTTACCAACGTATCCCGGCAAGGGAGGCCAAAAACGCAATGTGAACACTCCTTTAAAGTGAAAGTCCCACCCCCAAACAGGCCGCTATGCTAGTAGCGTAGCCTACATCATTATTATTCTCCAGCTAAAAACTTATATATTATATATTATTGCCCCAGTTCCCTCTCCGCAGTGCCGCACACCCGATGTCCCAACAATCCCCCCCCATCCACCCTCTAACATCTTTCCATTGCCCCCTGTACCCATACCTCCCAACTTTTGAAGAACCAAAAGAGGGACAAAATGTGCGCCCATTCATTAATTTTTCATGTGCCCGCACACTGTATAATCCTCCTACAGTCACCCGTAAATTATATGTCCCCCCTCCGTCTCTCCCCCAGCTTCATATACAAACATCATCTGCCCCCAGATTCATGTCCCCTCCATCTCTGCCCCCAGATTCATGTCCCCTCCATCTCTGCCCCCAGATTCATGTCCCCTCCATCTCTGCCCCCAGATTCATGTCCCCTCCATCTCTGCCCCCAAATTCATGTCCCCTCCATCTCTGCCCCCAGATTCATGTCCCCATATCTCTGCCCCCAGATTCATGTCCCCATATCTCTGCCCCCAGATTCATCTCCCCCATCTCTGCCCCCAGATTCATGTCCCCTCCATCTCTGCCCCCAGATTCATGTCCCCCCATCTCTGCCCCCAGATTCATGTCCCCTCCATCTCTGCCCCCAGATTCATGTCCCCTCCATCTCTGCCCCCAGATCCATGTCCCCTCCATTTCTGCCCCCAGTGTCATGCTGTACCCCCCCTTCATCTGCCCACAGTTTCATGTCCCCCATCTCTGCCCCCAGATTCATGTCCCCTCCATCTCTGCCCCCAGATTCATGTCCCCTCCATCTCTGCCCCCAGATTCATGTCCCTCCATCTCTGCCCCCAGTGTCATGCCGTCCTCTCCTTCATCTGCCCCCAGTTTCACGTTCCACATTACACTTACCTTCTCCTTCATTCCCCCGCTGCTCTATGCGCGCCTCTCTCTCTTACTGGCGCACAGTTGTAGACGCGATGTGACGTCATCACATCGCGTCTACACTGCCGGGTAGCCGGCGGCAGCGGCGAAGCGAGGAGCTGACACAGGTCAGCTCCTCGCTTCAGCCGCATATGTGTCAGCGAGAGAGGCGGCAGCGGCGAAGCGAGGAGCTGACACAGGTCAGCTCCTCACATCAGCCGCTGAGCCACATATGTGTCAGCGAGAGAGGCGCGCAGCGGCGAAGCGAGGAGCTGACCTGTGTCAGCTCCTTGCTTCAGCCGCGTATGTGCTCAACTCAGATCTGCGTCTGGACGCAGATCTGAGTTGAAACAAACAGGACATACATGACTGCTGCCGGCACCAGGGGGCCCGGGCCTCCCCCCATTTTTAAATTTGGCCGGGCCCCTGACGCCAGTAGCAGTAGTACTGGCCTATCGGCGGCCCTGAGGGTGTGTTTACATCTGTGCCGTCTTCTTTCTTTCGGTCCATCTACATATCTGCCTGAAACAAAATTACACGCCAAGTCGCAGCAATCTTTCAGCAAAATGAAAACCTCCTTTGTTCTTACTAAAGCTAATGTGACGATTTTGTCCAAATGTCTTAGTAAAAGTTTGATTTGCGTGATACAGGTCTGGACTTGGTTGTTAAATAAATGCAGTAATGATTTAGAATATTATTATTTTTATTTATTTTCAGAGCACCATTACTTTCACAGTGTTGTACATTATTATATTAATTCCATGGTGCAGTACATTATTATATTTCCATGGTGCAGTACATTATATTAATTACATTCTGCTATACATTATATTAATTCCATGGTGAGTTACATTATTATATTAATTCCATGCTGCTGTAAATTATTGTATTAATCCCATGGTGTAATACATTATTATATTAATTCCATGGTGCTGTACATTATTATATTGATTCTATGGTGCTGTACCTTATTGTGTTAATTCCATGGTGCTGGACATTATTATATTAATCCCATGGTGCTGTGCATTATTGTATTAATTCCATGGTGCTGGACATTATTGTATTAATTCCATGGTGCTGGACATTATAATATAAATTCCATGGTGCTGTACCTTATTGAATTAATTCAATGGTGCTGAATATTATTGTATTCAATGGTGCGGTACATTATGATATTCCATGGTGCTGTACAGTATTATATTAATTCACTGGCGCTGTACATTATTATATTCCATGATATTGTAAATTATTGTATTAATTCCATGGTGCTGTACATTATTATATTAACTCCACAGTGCTGTACATTATTATAGTAATTCCACGTTGCTGTACACTTGAGAATACAGATAAGTACTATACGTTGTACTATAGTTTGTCGCCCACACGTCTGAAAGCAGAAGTATAGAGTATAAATTGTGTAATAAAGTTTAAAATAAACGCTTCCGACTTTCATTGCAACATAACATTTCGAACATTTGTGCTTTCCCTGGACAAAGGTGTTTATACTACAGCCATATGGCAGGCTAAGGCTAGGGCAGCATGATGACTTTTAATTACCGGTGGTCACAGCTTTATATAAATTTCATACAACAATAATGTTTCCCTATGGTGAGAAAACTGCCAGATCATAAATTTACCAGAAGTCGATGGCAACTAAATTGCATTGTGTCCCACCCAAAATCTTCATGGTATAGCCCCAGATACAGAGGGGGGCTTTTGGTGGATGGGTGGACATTTTGATGCACATTGTTGGTTCTGCACCCTGTTAGACACTTTTTACAAAAGTGGATGCAATAGGGTGGTGACCAAGGTGGGCCAGTACAAGGACTATTAGGATTCAAATGTTTGCAACATATTTATTATACCCATGACAGAAAACTAATGTGAGTAATAACTGAAATCTATGGTAATCCCTGACTGGCATAGCCTTCAGTTCTGGCAGATGGGATTGGCCAAAGTTATTAAGAGTCCGGAGCCTCTTAATAATTCAGGTGCACCTCATACCTCCTATCTAAGTCATGTTACATTAGTGGTTGTATTAGTGGATAGATCCGGCCTCTAAGCTAGTAAATATATGGTATGATCTGGGCACATACAGTATTAATGAGATGTCTGCCGGTAAGAACGGGCACCATGCGTGGATTCTTACATAACACTTGGTACCACACAGTACCAAGGACTATATTGGGAACAGTCCTCTATGGGCCCAGTACCAAAGGAGAACAGGACAATTGTAAATAAAGTGAGAATAGCTATGTCATGTAATAACTGAAACAGTGAGATCTTTGGCTCTGCTCACATTTGCATAATGTCTTTCATTTATAAAAGAAGCCATGATACTTTGACACATCCAAATCCATTGGCTTCTAGGAGCCACCAGAGTTCCCTTTAAAATTTTCTTAATTTTGATAACAAGAATACACATGTGCAAAAGTGACAGAACTGAAGATGGAACCTCAATACAACAATATGAACATAGTCCAATGACAATATATCCTACTAATATTATAAGTGTGAAAGTTTGTGTGTTTGGATGTATGGATGTTTATGAGTTTGGATGTTTGTTCCTCAATCACGCTAAAACGGCTGGACGGATTTGCGTGCAATTTTCCACAAATATAGTTTTCCCTTAGGATTGAGTCACAGGCTACTTTTGGTGCCACTAAACAACATGGCTTCCTAGCAGGAGACTCACAAAAGCAGGACTCCTAGCCCCAGCTATAGACTCACACACACTGCCTGGCATTTCCTGCCTCAACCTGCCTGCACACTCCTTACTGTCACCTCAGGAGTAGCCCTCACTCTACTCACTCACATTTTACATATAGCTTTCCAATATATAACAGATCACATTGTCTGTATCACTACATACACAATACAACACATCACATTGTCTGTATCACGACATACACAATACAACACATCACATTGTCTGTATCACGACATACACAATACAACACATCACATTGTCTGTATCACGACATACACAATACAACACATCACATTGACTGACACAATACAACACATCACATTGTCTGTATCACGACATACACAATACAACACATCACATTGTCTGTATCACGACATACACAATACAACACATCACATTGTCTGTATCACGACATACACAATACAACACATCACATTGTCTGTATCACGACATACACAATACAACACATCACATTGTCTGTATCACGACATACACAATACAACACATCACATTGACTGACACAATACAACACATCACATTGTCTGTATCACTACATACACAATACAACACATCACATTGTCTGTATCACTACATACAAAATACAACACATCACATTGTCTGTATCACGACATACCCAATACAACACATCACATTGTCTGTATCACGACATACACAATACAACACATCACATTGTCTGTATCATGACATACACAATACAACACATCACATCGACTGACACAATACAACACATCACATTGTCTGTATCACGACATACACAATACAACACATCACATTGTCTGTATCACGACATACACAATACAACACATCACATTGTCTGTATCACGACATACACAATACAACACATCACATTGTCTGTATCACGACATACACAATACAACACATCACATTGACTGACACAATACAACACATCACATTGTCTGACACAATACAACACATCACATTGTCTGTATCACGACATACACAATACAACACATCACATTGTCTGTATCACGACATACACAATACAACACATCACATTGTCTGTATCACGACATACACAATACAACACATCACATTGTCTGTATCACGACATACACAATACAACACATCACATTGACTGACACAATACAACACATCACATTGTCTGTATCACTACATACACAATACAACACATCACATTGTCTGTATCACTACATACAAAATACAACACATCACATTGTCTGTATCACGACATACCCAATACAACACATCACATTGTCTGTATCACGACATACACAATACAACACATCACATTGTCTGTATCATGACATACACAATACAACACATCACATCGACTGACACAATACAACACATCACATTGTCTGTATCACAACATACACAATACAACACATCACATTGTCTGTATCACGACATACACAATACAACACATCACATTGTCTGTATCACGACATACACAATACAACACATCACATTGTCTGTATCACGACATACACAATACAACACATCACATTGTCTGTATCACGACATACACAATACAACACATCACATTGTCTGTATCACGACATACACAATACAACACATCACATTGTCTGTATCACGACATACACAATACAACACCTTGTCTGTATCACGACATACACAATACAACACCTTGTCTGTATCACGACATACACAATACAACACATCTCCAACACATCACATTGTCTGTATCACGACATACACAATATAACACATCACATCACATTTGCTAGCCCACCAAACTTTTTAAAGCACTTTTACAGTTTCACACGTCTGTGTCCGCCCAATTCTCAAATCACCGCAGACGAAGTCGCGGGTAAAAGCTAGTAGTATATAATGGATTGCTATACTGTACCTCTTAACATTTCAATCTCTGTCTACGAGACATTTTACACCCTTTTTTTGGGCTTCCTGAAATGTCAAAAACTCTTTTCATAACAGTTCAATGTGGAGTATATTTGTATTATCACCAACTTATTAAACCAGCCCCTCACATAGATAGGTTGGGGTCACTGGAATCAATCTGTTTTCTCCCTGTGAATCGCTGCCCCGTTTCGGCGATATCGTTGTTTTTGTCAGTATGTAAATGAACCTATTGAAACAATGAGGAAGTGACTGCTAAGAGGTGAAAGTTACAGATCTGCCCTTGGCACCCATAGATCCCTAATTCTCCCTTATGTCCTATTAGCAATATATTAGCAGTCGGCAGATACGACATGACCTTCTGAATGGTGAATATATACCGAGCGCCTTATTAGTCATTGCTAGAGATGAGCGAACAGTGTTCTATCGAACTCATGTTCGATCGGATATTAGGCTGTTCGGCATGTTCGAATCGAATCGAACACCGCGTGGTAAAGTGCGCCATTACTCGATTCCCCTCCCACCTTCCCTGGCGCCTTTTTTGCTCCAATAACAGCGCAGGGTAGGTGGGACAGGAACTACGACACCGGTGACGTTGAAAAAAGTAGGCAAAACCCATTGGCTGCCGAAAACATGTGACCTCTAATTTAAAAGAACAGCGCCGCCCAGCTTCGCGTCATTCTGAGCTTGCAATTCACCGAGGACGGAGGTTTCCGTCCAGCTAGCTAGGGCTTAGATTCTGGGTAGGCAGGGACAGGCTAGGATAGGAAGGAGAAGACAACCAACAGCTCTTGTAAGAGCTAAATTCCAGGGAGAAGCTTGTCAGTGTAACGTGGCACTGACGGGCTCAATCGCCGCAACCCAGCTTTCCCAGGATCCTGAATGGAATACACTGTCAGTGTATTCCCGTATACCCGATATATACCCCGATACCCGTTCCAACGGTGTGCCCCCCCACCTTCACCCCAGAAATACCCTGCAAGTCCCCTAGCAATAGAATTGGGGCTATATACACCCACAATTTTTACTACTGGTATACAGTGCCATTGTCTGACTGGGAATTCAAAGAATATATTGGGGTTATAAATACCCTCATTTCTTGCTACTGCCATATAGTGCCAGTTTCTGACTGGTAATTCAAAGAATATATTGGGGTTACGTGCACCCACAATTTTTACTACTGGTATACAGTGCCATTGTCTGACTGGGAATTCAAAGAGTATATTGGGAATACAAATACCCTCATTTCTTGCTACTGCCATATAGTGCCAGTTTCTGACTGGGAATTCAAAGAATATATTGGGGTTACGTGCACCCACAATTTTTACTACTGGTATACAGTGCCATTGTCTGACTGGGAATTCAAAGAGTATATTGGGAATACAAATACCCTCATTTCTTGCTACTGCCATATAGTGCCAGTTTCTGACTGGGAATTCAAAGAATATATTGGGGTTACGTGCACCCACAATTTTTACTACTGGTATACAGTGCCATTGTCTGACTGGGAATTCAAAGAGTATATTGGGAATACAAATACCCTCATTTCTTGCTACTGCCATATAGTGCCAGTTTCTGACTGGGAATTCAAAGAATATATTGGGGTTACGTGCACCCACAATTTTTACTACTGGTATACAGTGCCATTGTCTGACTGGGAATTCAAAGAGTATATTGGGAATACAAATACCCTCATTTCTTGCTACTGCCATATAGTGCCAGTTTCTGACTGGGAATTCAAAGAATATATTGGGGTTACGTGCACCCACAATTTTTACTACTGGTATACAGTGCCATTGTCTGACTGGGAATTCAAAGAGTATATTGGGAATACAAATACCCTCATTTCTTGCTACTGCCATATAGTGCCAGTTTCTGACTGGGAATTCAAAGAATATATTGGGGTTACGTGCACCCACAATTTTTACTACTGGTATACAGTGCCAATTTCTAACTAGGAATTCAAAATGCGCAAGGCTCCCGGAAAGGGACGTGGACGAGGCCGTGGGCGAGGTCGGGGGAATGGTTCTGGGGAGCAAGGTAGCAGTGAAGCCACAGGGCGTCCCGTGCCTACTCCTGTGGGGCAGCAAGCATTGCGCCACTCCACAGTGCCAGGGTTGCTTGCCACATTAACTAAACTGCAGGGTACAAACCTTAGTAGGCCCGAGAACCAGGAACAGGTCTTGCAATGGCTGTCAGAGAACGCTTACAGCACATTGTCCAGCAGCCAGTCAGACTCTGCCTCCTCTCCTATTACCCAACAGTCTTGTCTTCCTTCCTCCCAAAATTCCGAAGCTTTACAGAACAATAACCCAAACTGTCCCTGCTCCCCAGAGCTGTTCTCCGCTCCTTTCATTGTCCCTCAACCTGCCTCTCCACGTCACGATTCCACGAACCTAACAGAGGAGCATCTGTGTCCAGATGCTCAAACACTAGAGTCTCCTCCATCTCCGTTCGATTTGGTGGTGGATGACCAGCAACCCACCCTCATCGACGATGATGTGACGCAGTTGCCGTCAGGGCATCCAGTTGACCGGCGCATTGTGCGGGAGGAGGAGATGAGACAGGAGTTGGAAGAGGAAGTGGTGGATGATGAGGACACTGACCCGACCTGGACAGGGGGGATGTCAAGCGGGGAAAGTAGTGTGGATGTTGAGGCAGGTGCAGCACCAAAAAGGGTAGCTAGAGGCAGAGGCAGAGGTCAGCAGCTTAGGCGAAGCCAGGCCACACCCGGAATCTCCCAAGATGTTCCAGTTCGTACCCAGCCCCGAAAAACTCCCACCTCGAGGGCACGTTTCTCGAAGGTGTGGAGTTTTTTCAAGGAATGCGCCGAGGACAGATATAGTGTTGTCTGCACAATTTGCCTCTCGAAATTGATTAGGGGCTCTGAGAAGAGCAACCTGTCCACCACTTCAATGCGCCGTCATTTGGAATCCAAGCACTGGAATCAGTGGCAGGCAGCAACGGCAGGACAAAGGCCGCCTGCCGTTCACGCCACTGCCACTGCCTCTGCCTCTGCCACTGCCACTGCTGACTGTGCTGGCGATGCACTCCAGAGGACGAGCCAGGACACCACTTCATCTGCCTCCGCCACTTTGTTGACTTCTACCTCATCCTCCCCTGGTCCTGTCTTATCTCCTTCTCCTGCACCATCAAAGGCACCATCAGGCGTTTCTTTACAACAACCCACCATCTCTCAGACATTGGAGCGGCGGCAGAAATACACTGCTAACCACCCACACGCGCAAGCCTTGAACGCCAACATCGCTAAACTGCTGGCCCAGGAGATGTTGGCGTTCCGGCTTGTTGAAACTCCCGCCTTCCTGGACCTGATGGCAACTGCGGCACCTCGCTATGCCGTCCCTAGCCGTCACTACTTCTCCCGGTGTGCCGTCCCCGCCTTGCACCAGCACGTGTCACTCAACATCAGGCGGGCCCTTAGTTCCGCGCTTTGCACAAAGGTCCACTTGACCACCGACGCGTGGACAAGTGCATGCGGACAGGGACGCTACATTTCACTGACGGCACACTGGGTGAATGTAGTTGAGGCTGGGACTGCTTCCCAAACTGGCCCGGTGTACCTCGTCTCCCCGCCTAACATTCCTGGCAGGGACACGAGAAGAACACCCCCCTCCTCCTCCTCCTCTACCGCCTCCTCCTCCGCCACCGCCTCCTCCTCCGCCACCGCCTCCTCCTCCGCTGTTAGATTGACCCCAGCTACGAGTTGGAAACGTTGCAGCACTGGCGTTGGTAGACGTCAGCAGGCTGTGCTGAAGCTGATCAGCTTGGGGGACAGACAGCACACTGCCTCCGAGGTGAGGGATGCCCTCCTCGATGAGACGGCAATATGGTTTGAGCCGCTGCACCTGGGCCCAGGCATGGTCGTTTGTGATAACGGCCGGAACCTGGTAGCAGCTCTGGAGCTTGCCGGACTCCAACATGTTCCATGCCTGGCCCACGTCTTCAACCTAGTGGTGCAACGTTTCCTAAAGAGCTACCCCAATGTTCCAGAGCTACTGGTGAAAGTGCGGCGCATGTGCGCCCACTTTCGCAAGTCGACAGTAGCCGCTGCTAGCTTAAAATCTCTCCAGCAACGCCTGCATGTGCCACAACACCGGCTTTTGTGCGACGTCCCCACACGCTGGAACTCAACGTTTCAGATGTTGAATAGAGTGGTTGAGCAGCAGAGACCTTTGATGGAATACCAGCTACAAAACCCTAGGGTGCCACAAAGTCAGCTGCCTCAGTTTCACATCCATGAGTGGCCATGGATGAGAGACCTTTGTGACATCCTACGGGTCTTTGAGGAGTCCACAAGGAGGGTGAGCTCTGAGGATGCGATGGTGAGCCTTACAATCCCGCTCTTGTGTGTTCTGAGAGAATCCCTGATTGACATCAGGGATAACTCAGATCACACAGAGGAGTTAGGGATAGCATCCGATCCGTCACAGCTGGAGAGTAGGTCCACACATCTGTCCGCTTCACTGCGTTTAATGGAGGAGGAGGAGGAGGAGGAGGAGGAAGAAGAGTTGTCCGATGATGTGATGGTGATACAGGAGGCTTCCGGGCAACTTCGAATCGTCCCATTGTTGCAGCGCGGATGGGTAGACATGGAGGATGAGGAGGAAATGGAGATTGAACTTTCCGGTGGGGCCAGAGGAGTCATGCCAACTAACACTGTGGCAGACATGGCTGAGTTCATGTTGGGGTGCTTTACAACCGACAAGCGTATTGTCAAAATCATGGAGGACAACCAGTACTGGATCTTTGCTATCCTTGACCCCCGGTATAAAAACAACATCTCGTCTTTTATTCCGGTAGAGGGGAGGGCCAATCGCATCAATGCTTGCCACAGGCAATTGGTGCAGAATATGATGGAGATGTTTCCAGCATGTGACGTTGGCGGCAGGGAGGGCAGTTCCTCCAGTAGGCAACCAAGTTCTCACCGGTCCACACAAACGAGGGGCACACTGTCTAAGGTCTGGGACACCTTGATGGCACCCCCTCGCCAAAGTGCCGCCACGGAGGGTCCTAGTGTCACCAGGCGTGAGAAGTATAGGCGCATGTTGCGGGAATACCTTTCCGACCACAGCCCTGTCCTCTCCGACCCCTCTGCGCCCTACACGTATTGGGTGTCGAAGTTGGACCTGTGGCTTGAACTTGCCCTATATGCCTTGGAGGTGCTGTCCTGTCCTGCCGCCAGCGTCCTATCTGAGAGGGTGTTCAGTGCAGCCGGTGGCATCATCACTGACAAGCGCACCCGTCTGTCAGCTGAGAGTGCCGACCGGCTCACTTTGATAAAAATGAACCACCACTGGATAGAGCCTTCATTTTTGTGCCCACCTGTGTAAAGCACCCCAACATGAAACTCCATGTCTGTACTCAACCTCTCCAATTCCTCCGCATCCTCATACTCATCCACCATAAGCGTTGCACAATTCTGCTAATACTAGGCTCCCTCCAACATGATTTCCCCCAACTCTGCTGGTTAGAGGCTCCCTCCACCCTGATTTCCACCAACTCTGCTGGTTAGAGGCTCCCTCCACCCTGCTTTCCCACAACTCTGCTGGTTAGAGGCTCCTTCCACCATGAATTTGCCCAAACTGGGCTGTTTAGAGGCTCCCTCCACCATGAATTGGTCCAAACTGGGTTTTTTAGAGGCTCCCTCCACCATGAATTGGTCCAAACTGGGCTGGTTAGAGGCTCCCTCCACCATGAATTGGTCCAAACTGGGCTGGTTAGAGGCTCCCTCCACCATGAATTTGCCCAAACTGGGCTGGTTAGAGGCTCCCTCCACAATTAATTGGTCCAAACTGGGCTAATTAGAGGCTCCCTCCACCATGAATTGGTCCAAACTGGGTTTTTTAGAGGCTCCCTCCACCATGAATTTGCCCAAACTGGGCTGTTTAGAGGCTCCCTCCACCATGAATTTGCCCAAACTGGGCTGGTTAGAGGCTCCCTCCACCATGAATTGGTCCAAACTGGGCTGGTTAGAGGCTCCCTCCACAATTAATTGGTCCAAACTGGGCTAATTAGAGGCTCCCTCCACCATGAATTGGTCCAAACTGGGTTTTTTAGAGGCTCCCTCCACCATGAATTTGCCCAAACTGGGCTGTTTAGAGGCTCCCTCCACCATGAATTGGTCCAAACTGGGCTGGTTAGAGGCTCCCTCCACCATGAATTTCCCAAAACTTGGCTGTTTAGAGGCTCCCTCCACCATTAATTGGTCCAAACTGGGCTGGTTAGAGGCTCCCTCCACCATGAATTTGCCCAAACTGGGGTGGTTAGAGGCTCCCTCCACCATTAATTGGTCCAAACTGGGCTGGTTAGAGGCTCCCTCCACAATTAATTGGTCCAAACTGGGCTAATTAGAGGCTCCCTCCACCATGAATTGGTCCAAACTGGGTTTTTTAGAGGCTCCCTCCACCATGAATTTGCCCAAACTGGGCTGTTTAGAGGCTCCCTCCACCATGAATTGGTCCAAACTGGGCTGGTTAGAGGCTCCCTCCACCATGAATTGGTCCAAACTGGGCTGGTTAGAGGCTCCCTCCACCATGAATTTCCCAAAACTTGGCTGTTTAGAGGCTCCCTCCACCATTAATTGGTCCAAACTGGGCTGGTTAGAGGCTCCCTCCACCATGAATTTGCCCAAACTGGGCTGTTTAGAGGCTCCCTCCACCATGAATTTGCCCAAACTGGGCTGGTTAGAGGCTCCCTCCACCATGAATTGGTCCAAACTGGGCTGGTTAGAGGCTCCCTCCACCATGAATTTGCCCAAACTGGGCTGGTTAGAGGCTCCCTCCACCATGAATTGGTCCAAACGGGTTTTTAGAGGCTCCCTTCACCATGAATTGGTCCAAACTTGGCTGTTTAGAGGCTCCCTCCACCATGAATTTGCCCAAACTGGGCTGTTTAGAGGCTCCCTCCACCATGAATTGGTCCAAACTGGGCTGGTTAGAGGCTCCCTCCACCATGAATTTCCCAAAACTTGGCTGTTTAGAGGCTCCCTCCACCATTAATTGGTCCAAACTGGGCTGGTTAGAGGCTCCCTCCACCATGAATTTGCCCAAACTGGGCTGTTTAGAGGCTCCCTCCACCATGAATTTGCCCAAACTGGGCTGGTTAGAGGCTCCCTCCACCATGAATTGGTCCAAACTGGGCTGGTTAGAGGCTCCCTCCACCATGAATTTGCCCAAACTGGGCTGTTTAGAGGCTCCCTCCACCATGAATTTGCCCAAACTGGGCTGGTTAGAGGCTCCCTCCACCATTAATTGGTCCAAACTGGGCTGGTTAGAGGCTCCCTCCACCATGAATTTGCCCAAACTGGGCTGTTTAGAGGCTCCCTCCACCATGAATTTGCCCAAACTGGGCTGGTTAGAGGCTCCCTCCACCATGAATTGGTCCAAACTGGGCTGGTTAGAGGCTCCCTCCACCATGAATTTGCCCAAACTGGGCTGTTTAGAGGCTCCCTCCACCATGAATTTGCCCAAACTGGGCTGGTTAGAGGCTCCCTCCACCATGAATTGGTCCAAACGGGTTTTTAGAGGCTCCCTCCACCATGAATTGGTCCAAACTTGGCTGGTTAGAGGCTCCCTCCACCATGAATTTGCCCAAACTGGGCTGTTTAGAGGCTCCCTCCACCATGAATTGGTCCAAACTGGGCTGGTTAGAGGCTCCCTCCACCATGAATTTCCCAAAACTTGGCTGTTTAGAGGCTCCCTCCACCATTAATTGGTCCAAACTGGGCTGGTTAGAGGCTCCCTCCACCATGAATTTGCCCAAACTGGGGTGGTTAGAGGCTCCCTCCACCATTAATTGGTCCAAACTGGGCTGGTTAGAGGCTCCCTCCACAATTAATTGGTCCAAACTGGGCTAATTAGAGGCTCCCTCCACCATGAATTGGTCCAAACTGGGTTTTTTAAAGGCTCCCTCCACCATGAATTTGCCCAAACTGGGCTGTTTAGAGGCTCCCTCCACCATGAATTGGTCCAAACTGGGCTGGTTAGAGGCTCCCTCCACCATGAATTGGTCCAAACTGGGCTGGTTAGAGGCTCCCTCCACCATGAATTTCCCAAAACTTGGCTGTTTAGAGGCTCCCTCCACCATTAATTGGTCCAAACTGGGCTGGTTAGAGGCTCCCTCCACCATGAATTTGCCCAAACTGGGCTGTTTAGAGGCTCCCTCCACCATGAATTTGCCCAAACTGGGCTGGTTAGAGGCTCCCTCCACCATGAATTGGTCCAAACTGGGCTGGTTAGAGGCTCCCTCCACCATGAATTTGCCCAAACTGGGCTGTTTAGAGGCTCCCTCCACCATGAATTTGCCCAAACTGGGCTGGTTAGAGGCTCCCTCCACCATGAATTGGTCCAAACTGGGCTGGTTAGAGGCTCCCTCCACCATGAATTTGCCCAAACTGGGCTGTTTAGAGGCTCCCTCCACCATGAATTTGCCCAAACTGGGCTGGTTAGAGGCTCCCTCCACCATGAATTGGTCCAAACGGGTTTTTAGAGGCTCCCTTCACCATGAATTGGTCCAAACTTGGCTGTTTAGAGGCTCCCTCCACCATGAATTGGTCCAAACTGGGGTGGTTAGAGGCTCCCTCCACCATGAATTTGCCCAAACTGGGCTGTTTAGAGGCTCCCTCCACCATGAATTGGTCCAAACTGGGTTTTTTAGAGGCTCCCTCCACCATGAATTGGTCCAAACTGGGCTGGTTAGAGGCTCCCTCCACCATGAATTGGTCCAAACTGGGGTGGTTAGAGGCTCCCTCCACCATTAATTGGTCCAAACTGGGCTGGTTAGAGGCTCCCTCCACCATTAATTGGTCCAAACTGGGCTGGTTAGAGGCTCCCTCCACCATGAATTTGCCCAAACTGGGCTGGTTAGAGGCTCCCTCCACCATGAATTGGTCCAAACTGGGGTTTTTAGAGGCTCCCTCCACCATGAATTGGTCCAAACTGGGGTTTTTAGAGTCTCCCTCCACCATGAATTGGTCCAAACTGGGGTTTTTAGAGGCTCCCTCCACCATGAATTTGCCCAAACTCTGCTGGTTAGAGGCTCAATCCACCCTGATTTTCAAAACAAATGTTGGTGCCAACCTCAACTTACTACAAGGGCCAAATTCACTGCTGGTGACAAGCTCTCCTCACTGCAAGTGCCAAATACACATGTTTCAAGGTGTTTTCCTACTGTCAGAGAGGTGGTATTGAGTGTGTAAAGTGTGTAGTTGTTAGGCTGTGATGTTGGGGTAATAGAGGGTCTTTGGTGTGTTAGATGCCCCCAGACATGCTTCCCCTGCTGTCCCAGTGTGATTCCAGAGGTGTTGGCATCATTTCCTGGGGTGTCATAGTGGACTTGGTGACCCTCCAGACACGGATTTGGGTTTCCCCCTTAACGAGTATCTGTTCCCCATAGACTATAATGGGGTTCGAAACCCGTTCGAACACACGAACATTGAGCGGCTGTTCGAATCGAATTTCGAACCTCGAACATTTTAGTGTTCGCTCATCTCTAGTCATTGCCTTTGGATTGCTCAATGCTCATTAAAGAGGAAGTAACCGCTGCCATTACAGTGTACGTAGATACACATAAGTGCAGTATAATAAGCTTTAGCAGGATCTTGTGTGATCAGGATGATACCACCGCGGCCATACAATAGTAACTATTGTTTTCTATATACACAATGATATTATTCCATCTTTTATCATTCCAGTTATTGGCCTTGGTTGAACTTCTGTTTTCTGATAATCTTTCATGTGTAAGTCACAACCTGCACACCATGTTCTATAACTACTCACACATTGTGTTCATTGTAGACTTTCCTTCCTCTGAAGTGGATGGCACCTGAAAGCATTTTCAACAATCTCTACACAACTCTCAGCGATGTCTGGTCATTTGGAATCCTCCTGTGGGAAATCTTCACATTGGGTATGAGAAGTGATATTCATGAATTCTGGCATTGTCACAAAACTGTTATAATGACTATGGCTAGGGCACCAAGGTTATTTAGATACATCATGGTCATGATACTGTAGTTGTTACACAATGAGGTGAATTTATCATGACCGCTGTCTCAATATTGTGAGATGGACCAAAATTATTAAGAGGTCCCAGGATCTTAAAGATTCTTGGTCACCACGTAGAGTCTCCTGTATGAGAGCTGGAATCTACCTGGAATCTCCAGGTATAACTCATGCCAGATTTCTTGTGTAAGTAATAGTCTGTTGGGCCCATCTTGCTCTCCGTTCCACTTCACTAATTTTCTAAAAATGTGGCAAACAAGTTGGAAAATGGACACAGTGCCACATTTTTTTGGCAGAATTGAAAATGCACCAGAACACTGTCATGAAAAGTTTAATAAATTCCTTAAATGTTACCGTTTCTAATAGAAATCATGGGGGACTTGAAACAATGTAACAAGAGTTTGGACCATGTCGTCACCATCTCACCAAAAACACAGTGAAGGTGCAAGATGGTTGCAAAATGTATGTGTCTATAGTGTATACAAAGCAATCCATGTATAAGTATATTCATTGTCATGAGTGTGTGCATGTACTGGTCCACTATGGATAGCACATGTGTCATCCATGAGCAACACTGACTCATACATTTCATCAATGAACCAAAGCAGCAAAGTGGACAAGAATAGGAACCATTTAGAGTTTTGCTTTCAGGACCATAGCGCCACAGATCTATGAAAATACACAGTTGTGTGTATGGGGCCATAAGAAAAAAATGGGTCAGTGTGCTAGCCATTAAAGACACGACTAGCACACAGTCATGTGTCTATAGCCTTATAAATGTAAGTAATCAGGCCAGTGTGAACAGACCCTTAGACCAGGGGTCTCAAACTTGCGGCCCGCGGGCCGCATGCGGCCCCCCGAACAATTTTGTGCGGCCCGCACAAGCCTAGGGACGCCGGATCCAAGTTGAATCCGGACGTTTCACCATTTTGCCCACAGGCAGTTTTATATACTGCCGGAAAGCTGACAGTGCGCTGAATTCAGCGCACTGTCGGCTTTCCCGATGTGGGCCCAGTGTGAAGAGCTTACGGTCCGGTACCGTAGCTCTTCTATGGTCAGAAGAGCGTCTCTGACACTCAGTCAGAGACGTCCTTCTTCACAGCACAGCCAATCACGCTGTGCTGTGAGAGCCGGGAGGAACGCCCCCTCCCTCTGCTCGCAGTACTCGTCCATAGACGAGCATTATCAGGGAGGGAGGGGGCGTTCCTCCCGGCTCTCACAGCACAGCGCGATTGGCTGTGCTGTGAAGAAGGACGTCTCTGACTGAGTGTCAGAGACACTCTTCTGACCATAGAAGAGCTACGGTACCAGACCGTAAGCTCTTCACACTGGGCCCACATCGGGAAAGCCGACAGTGTGCTGAACTCAGCGCACTGTCAGCTTTCCGGCAGTATATAAAACTGCATGTGGGCAAAATGGTGGAAGGTCCTCTTTAAACATTGAGGTGGAATGAAGGGGCTCATGACACTGGGGGCAGACGAAGGGAGGGGGGAGAACGGCATGACACTGGGGCAGAAATGGAGGGACATGAATCTGGGGGCAGAGATGGGGGGACATGAAACTGGGGGCAGAAATGGAGGGACATGAATCTGGGGGCAGAGATGGGGGGACATGAATCTGGGGGCAGAGATGGGGGGACATGAATCTGAGGGCAGAGATGGGGGGACATGAATCTGGGGGCAGATGAAGGGTGTATATGTAACTGGGGGAAAGATGGAGGGGGGACATATAGTTTACAGGTGACTGTAGGAGGATTATACAGTGTGGGGGCACATGAAAAATGAATGGGCGGAGTCAACATAAAAGTGGGTGGAGCTAAATTTGCCGTGGTGCGGCCCGCCGACTGGCTGGGATCTTGCTCTGCGGCCCACATGCTGAGTTGAGTTTGAGACCCCTGCCTTAGACAGTGGCGTAACTACTGCCATAGCAGCGGAAGCAGCTGCCACAGGGCCCGGGACATTAGGGGCCCGGTGACAGCGGCTACCACTGCTATCATTATACTCTATTATCTTTTCGGACCCCCGAGTATAATGATCGGTGGACCGGGAGAGGTAAGAAACATAAAAAACATGTTACTTACCTCTCCACGATCCTGCCAGGCCTCCTTCCTGACGTCTCTGACGTCACATGAACCCGGCCTGCGTCCCGGGTCATGTGACGTCCGACATCATTGAACAAGGACGCCAGAGGAGAAGGCAGCGGAGAAGACCGCGTAGGAGCCTGGGGACAGGTAAGTAACAGTGTTTTTTTTATGTTTTTATTCCCCCGGGTCTCCGATTATTATACTCTGGGGTCTGAAAAGTATTATCCTCCACTATGGAGGATAATACTGTGTGCAGGGGCCACTATGGAGGATAATACTGTGTGCAGGGGCCACTAAGGGACATAATACTGTGTTCAGGGGCCACTAAGGGACATAATACTGTGTGCAGGGACCACTATGGGGGATAATACTGTGTGCAGGGGCCACTATGGGGGATAATACTGTGTGCAGGGGCCACTGAGGGACATAATAGTGTGTGCAGGGGCCACTAAGGGACATAATACTGTGTGCAGGGACCACTATGGGGGATAATACTGTGTGCAGGGGCCACTATAGGGCATAATAGAACAAGCAGAAATGCGTAGGAGGGGGTCGGTCGAGATCTTCGGTGTCAGTCGGGGGGGGGGGGCATGTCAAAAGTTCGCCACGGGGCCCCGCCATTCCTAGTTACGCCACTGCCCTTAGACCAACTATGAATGACCTGAGGTCTCCGTTTTTTATTGATACACTGATGACAGGATGCCCCACTTCCGCAGCTGTCATCTATGGACCAGAAAGTGTTCTCCGCAGCGCCCCACCCTGGGAAAATTGTTTTACTTTAAATGTTGCTAATTCATACTGCTGTGCATTTTCTCCTATACAATATTCACATTCCATTTAGTTGCCCATATACCAACCGTTCAGATCAACAAATTGCATCTAGAATATTCTATACATGCACATCTGTACATATGTGATCTGTCATTACAGGCGGAACACCATATCCCGAATTACCAATGAATGAACAGTTCTACAATGCCATAAAGCGAGGCTATAGGATGTCAAGACCAACATATGCCTCAGAAGAAGTGTAAGTTACAGACTGTATCTTATTGTAGGTTTAATAGAATTATAAAAATAAATGTAAGTGGATCATAGCTTAAAAATTACGTAGTAAAAATGGCTCAGAACTGGGGTACTGGGTTCGAATCTGACCAAGGGCAACATCTTAAGTGTCTGTCCTCCCTGTTATTGTGTAGGAATCCTACAGATTCTTTTTAACCATACGATAGATAGATAGATAGATAGATAGATAGATAGATAGATAGATAGATAGATAGATGGATAGTATAAGGAAAAGAATCAAAAATATTTTAAGAAAGTGACAAAAAGTAGGGAGAATTCTAAGAAATACATACCACCAATTAAGGGGAAATAAAAGGAGAAGAATCAGAGTTAAGGAGAAGTTACACCAAGCTTAATGAGGAAGTCCAGTTAAAAATGATCTTCTAGCAAGGATGTAAATATCATATAGGTACTCCGTCCTACTACATATAGGCACAAGGAGAGAGCCTGCTCAGTTTTGGTAGACCCCAGTATTTTGGATCTTGGTGATATCTCCCAATTCCAGATGAACTGCCTTAATTTTTTTGTTAACTGAGGAATAGGTCAAAGAAAAGGGGGAAGGGGAATATAAGGCTCTCCTCTCCTGCAAGGCAAAATCTAGCACTGAAATGGGGTACCCCTCTCTTATATGAAGACCACTTCTTCCTAAAGTGATATTAAGATATAGGTGAGGAGATCACATTGATAAAAACCGACTCAAAATCCGCTTTCAAAAAAGGCTTCCATTCAGGAAGTGACATGCCCTTTCTTCCCGCATATTCCGCAGCTGAGACATCTGCGGTGCGAGACTCACTCCCGATCAGGAGCGGGATGCTGCGACGGGATGCCGTGCACTGCATCGGTATCACGTCATGGCTAGCCGCGCAGAGAGTTCACACGGCGAAAAAGGTTTCAGCCATGTGAACATACCCAAAGGTGCTTTCACACTTGTATTGTTTCACCTATTCTTCTGTTCAGTATTGTTTAGAGAACTTTTTCACCCACAATTGTAGACTCTGCAGCGGAGCTTCTAAACTGAGACTCCAATGCAGGTCTGAATGTAGCCTAAGGGACATTATACTGTGTATTGGTTTGAAGAGTTGCAGGGCGACGCAGCGATCTTTTGATTGTGTGGCACGAGTCACGGCCAAAGTTTCCACGTAGCCTATGGAATGGTCCCCGAGTTATCTAGTTTTTAACTTGTAAACTGATGACAAGGTGTCCTGCTAGTAAGACCCTCAGAGATCAGCTGTAATATATAGGGGACCCAGAAAGTGTTTTCAGCAGCACCCCACCCTCCAACCCCACACTTGGAAAATTGTGTATTACACAATTGTAATTGAATCAATATACTCATCTCACTCACTTGACTATATACTGTATAGAATTGTTTTTAGCCTGTGAACCATATATATTGCCATAGGGTTTTAACTATCTAAGGGCTAGTTCACACGGAGTTAACGCGCGCGCATAATGGCACATATACACGTGTCAGAATGTGAGCGCTCAAAACAGATCACATTCATTTCAATGTGTCGTTACGAGCGTATAACGCGCGTAATTTTGCGGCCACAAATGAATGTGATCTGTTTTGAGCGCTCACATTCTGACACATGTATACGTGCCAGAATGCGCATGCGTTAACTCCGTGTGAACTAGCTCTAAGGTTACACTTATACAATATATGCTGTATACTATAGTATACAGTTTTGTGCCTGTTTCATGAGTAACCAAACCATGTTATTTACAGATATGACATTATGCAGAAATGCTGGGATGAAAAGTTTGAGAAGAGGCCGAATTTCTCCAGCTTGGTGTCTCTGACAGGAAACCTATTAGCCGATGGCTACAAACAGGTATATTGTATGTTACAATTCCTCGAAACCCTGCACGTCTTCTAGCCACACTGAACCTAACTGTTAGCCGCAACAGAAACTGGATAAGTGTAAAAAGTAGATAATAAAAGCAAACCACAAGTCTAGACACAAATGCGATACAAAATGACATTTTTTTTTCTGTGTTTAATAGCGATATAAACAAGTCAATGAAGAATTTTTAAGAAGTGATCACCCCGCTGTGGTTCGTGTGAGGCCCCGAGCAACGAAAATAAACAACCCTGTCTATGAGGGAGCAAGTATATCAAACATCTTATACTCTGCTGTACAACCAAATGACAGCGAATACATTATCCCTCTGCCTGACCCCAAGCCTGAGGACTCTGATAATGTGCTGAATGAGAACTCAGAAAGTCGACCAAGGTAAATGTTTACTACTGGCGATACCGAAGGACATTGTGAGTCAGTCCGGCTGAAACATGTACGTGCCTGGGTCACCCTAACCTCACCTCCCCTATCATTACCTCTTGACACGCTTCCCTCCCAAGCCTTACCGTGGGCTAGTGAACATTCCTCTACACGAGGAAACTTCTAATAATCTCCAGGCACCCTTTGGTATACAGTTTTAGGCTATATCCACATCAGCGTTGAGGACTTTGTTAGATCACTCTCCGGAAGATTCCCTCATAAATGATGGAAAAATATTTGGCCAAAATTTAAATTTTTAAAAAATTCATAATGAGCCCAACTCATTACGAGGCGGTTCACTCATCTCTGGTCTACAATGAATAAGACAGGACAGTGGCAATAGATATACTATACAGTCTTCAGGACAACATACAGCTCACCAGAATTGCAAATATTCTGTTCATATCTGTGCAATGCCCAGGGGTGAGAAAGAGAAGTATACCAAAAAAAGTGGGATCCAGCACCTAAAAATATATATTGAAAAATGTAGTTTTATTCTTCATGCTGAAAACATGTAAAGAGGGCCAACTCTACAAATTTAAGTTCTTACCATCTGATTCCAGCACAGTTGGAGTTTTCTCTCTAGCCCCCACCTTTCCTGAGCAATAAAGACAGTTACATATGGTGCCTGATGTGCTATTTATGCTCTGTAATTTCAGAAGACTGGTCTCTTTAAAGAGTACATGTCACCAGGTCTGAAAAGCTCAATGACATACATCATCTGATCGGTGCTGTCACCCTGGCATTTTGGTGTTTTGCTTATCCAAATTCATTCAGCCTTTCCAAAGATATAAGCCTTTTTATTACTGATGCAAATTAGAGTCTAATAAGCAAGTGGGCGGTATCACTGCATGACATACAGTACACAGAGAGACCCTGGTGTTTATGATGGAATATTTTTGTCTTTAGCACTTATTTTACAATGCCACAAAAAGGACTGCACCATATACACAGATATTATTATTATTATTATTATTATTATTATTATTATTATTAATTATTATTATTTTAATAATAATATGCTAGGTGACTAGGACCAGAAATGCAATTAAAGGTATTGATTTATATATATTTTGAACACCCAGCTCTACATTGCAAGAGGGCAACACATCTTCTACGATTTCCTGCGACAGTCCACTAGAGCAGCCCGATCAAGAGGCGGAGAGCGAAATCCAGAGTGATATCCACCAAATTGTACAAGTGCACGAAGTGGAGGAAAGCTTCCTGTAGACAATACCAGAAGCAAAGACCTTACTTTAATATGGAACATGGCACAATGCACAGAAAATATATTACAGCCTTCCAATAATGTCAACTGGACTTCAATGTTTTTGTGAAGACCAAAAATATCATCTTGTTTGAAGATCTGCTAAAGCCTTGGAAAATCCCAAGCAAGTTTACCGTGTATCAAGGGAATCCATAATGACATAATAAACCAAAAATTAACTCTTTGGATATATTACAAGATCTAAGTGCAATATTTTATAGCAAATGCATACATTCATCTTGAGAAGACCAGAAGAAGATCATTTTTTCATAAGAACGTTCATCAGACACCTAAACTCAGTGGAGCCAGCCATTTTGTGGCTAAAACCAAAGTATGGTCTGTTTGAGCTGATGTTACAAGGACACACTAGACAAATGAGCTTTTCTATACCTGTATAAGGTTGCACTAGTGTTTCCATTGTAGCCAGAGAATTGCACACGTGTAGCATTGTGATTGTGTATATTTAGGTTGGTCAGGAGACTTCAGCAACCGCAACATCCTTGGATCGGAGACAGACTCTTTTGAGTGGAGTCATAGCTACATTCTGGGGTGCACTGACCATTTGGGCATTTGTCCCTTGGCCAGAAGAGACCTATCCTCTCATAGTCAGGTTTAGGTGTTGTCTTCAACCTGTTAACCTTACTGAAGAACAGTACATTATAACTAGAGGGGTAAGAGGCCCGTGAGTAATAGCCCAGGGCCCAGATCCTTCTCAGTCCACCTCAGCTACATCTATATGTATATGAATTTTTTTTTACTCAGCACTATATTGACTATCTAATTTTGGGAATATAATAGTATGGTGACGGCTGGACCGTCCACTAAAAAAACAAAAAAAAAGGTATGGGTGGAAAATGATAACTAGAGAAATAAGAAAGCCTTTAGTCTGTCTGTGACTGACCTGTCGGGCTTTGCTATACTAGGCCTATATTTTTTACTTATATGTTTAACTCATGGTAACTTTTTGCTATGTTTACTATGTTACTACATTTTATATCACATTTATGTTAATGTCATAGAATTATACCATAGTTTATGTAAGAAATATCTATATTACTATAAATGCAATATACACTGCCAGTTGTATCTACAATGATGCCATATAACAGACTATAGAAACCATATGTCATATAGATAATAGATGGCCAGACTCAAAGTTCAGTACTGAAGAGTGTAAACTTTTATAGCAGCACCAAAAACCTTCATAGAAAAATAGAAAAATCTGTATTATGGCCATTGAGCAATGTCATTTATTAATGCCCGCTTATATTTTTGGGACACAATTACATGTTTTCTGCACAGTCTATATCATTCACCTATGAAATACACAGTACAATATAATATTTCCACATGAAGGTTGCATGAAGGATAACTATGCATTCTGGCTGGATCAAATGGTGTTCTCCCCTTGTGAATTGGTACCTACGTTGCCAAGATATTGCTATTTTGACAGTATACAATTCAAACCATTGGTGCAATGGGGGTGTTGCCGCTTAACTCTCTGTACCAATGACAATGACCTTGTTGCTCCAAAAAGCTCAACTGCATATTGCCGAAACAGCAATATCCTGGTAATGGAGGCATCAATCCACAAGAGGAAAATAGTATTCAATCGAGGTGATCCTAACCTATCTATCAGTATGATTCTAGAACTGTATACATGCAGACATATATACAGTATGAGTCTAGAACTGTATACATGCATACATATATACAGTATGAGACTAGAGCTGTATACATGCATACATGTATACAGTATGAGTCTAGAGCTGTATACATGCATACATATATACAGTATGAGACTAGAGCTGTATACATGTATACAGTATGAGTCTAGAGCTGTATACATGAATATATATATGATATATATATATAAGTATGAATCACATTTTTCTGGTCAAGATTGGTATTTTTCACCAGTGAGTCAGTATTTCTTTGCGTTCTGGCTTCCTGTAAAATTACATTGTTAGCTTTGTGGAAAATAACCTGACAATGCTCAGAATAGTTATGGGTAGTCTCTTATAGTAATACAATTAATTCTATATAAATTTTTGCACCCAGCAGTTACATATTTTACTATAATGTGCACATATTGGAGCTTTAAAGGTTTATTCTGGCCCCAAATGCACACAGGATCAGTTAACAGTGTCTGATCTGTGAGGGTCCGACACCTGGATCCTGCAAAGACCAGCTGTTGTGGCAGCCTCTGGGTACTGGAAACTACTGCAGTGGACTGGTAGCAGAAACTGACCTGCTACTATTACATGAATAGGATCAGAGCTATTTCTACTCCCCACCCACTGCAGTATCTTCTGGTACCCACAGGCTGCCACAACAGCTCGTCTGTGCAGGGTCCAAGTGTCGGACCCCCACAGATCAGATATTAATAACTTATCCTGTAGATAGATCCTCAATATGCAATATGCATTAGGGGCAGAAACCCCTATACTGGGTAGGTGCCCTGTTTTTGATAATGCGAAATAAACAAAAAATGAAGACGTTTTAACGGTACTATGGCAAAATTAAAGTTTATATATTTTTACTAGCTATTGTGAATTGTATATCTTTGTCTAAGTTTTTGAAAAACAATTGTAGCAATTTTTATTTACGTATTGTCTTTATACCGTTTTGCATTTACTATGTCATTTACGATATTACCAAAAAAATCATAAGAATACAACAATAAGGCCCGGTTCACATCTGTGTTTGGGCCATTCTGTTCTCCTCTCAGCATGAAAAATGTGAATACAAAATTTCTGCAAACAGCTCTTTTCTCTCCACATTTTTTGTGCAGAAACCACACAGACCCCATTATAGTCTATGGGGTCCATGGGTTTCCTAAGGTACCCGCTTTTTTTATGTGGATTAGGTTTAGGAAACCCATGCGCAGATGTGAACCGGGCCTAATACAAACTTTTAGTGTGCATTATACATGATCTTTTTGCAAACAGCAGGATGAGTAAAATAGGAAGAATAAACATATGTGGCAATAGTTTTACTTTAGCATAGAGTATTGATTGCTCAATTTCTACAACAAGCAAAAGTATTGTGCAATAACACAGTGTCTGGGGAATATCCTTCTGCTAAGGTTACTAAACAGACATATTAGAGGATTAGAGACATTTTTTTTTTTGCAATATTTTTAGCTTGAAAATGTGACATACAATCTATATTAGTTTTTAATTCTAGTTCCAGTTTAATAAAAACATTTAATAGAAATCCATTGGATAAAAATGTGGTCCTGTCCGTGGGCGGCGTCAGAAGCGTAACGTGAGGGGGTGCAGTTGCAGCCAGGCCCATGAGCTTTAGGGGGCCCATAAGCACTGGAATCAGTATAAGCCAAGGAAGAGCCCAGGTTACGCTCACCACACTAAGGCTGTATTCACACAGAGTAACGCCAGGCGTTTTTTGTGTGTTTTTTGCACATAGCGCCGCGTTTACGCCGCGTTAACGCCGGGCAACGCCACCGCTAAATAGCGCGGCGTTAACGCGGCGCTACGCGGCGTAAACGCGGCGCTATGTGCAAAAAACACACAAAAAACGCCTGGCGTTACTCTGTGTGAATACAGCCTAAGGTTGATAGCTATAGGACAGTGGTTCTTAACGAGGGTTTGATCGAACCCTAGGCCCTATGCACGGTTCATTTTGTGTACCAGTAAAAAAACATATACCTATGTCTTGAATTTGGAAAAAAATCATATTTGATTTATCACTAAAGAAGGGTTCGGTGAATGTGCAGATGAAACTGGTGGGTTCGGGACCTCAAACAAGGTTAAGAACCACTGCTATAGGGTAAAGCAGTAGCAGTCTCTACTGATCCTGTATCCTGGGAGCCACTAATCTAAATATAGTTCACAATGTAGGAATTGGGCCCCATTACAAATTTTGCACTGTGGCCCAGGAGCTTCAAGTTATGTCTCTGGGTGGCATGTCATAGAGCAGGAAGATTTAATGGATTAATATATATTTTTATGGGAAAATGCAATATAATTTGTAATTAATTTTATTTAAGGTTGTCAGAACCACCAACTAGACTCCTAGGCTAAGAATGAGCAACGGTTACAGAACAGAGTTACAAGTCCAATCACCTCCTCCTGCTCTATAACATACTTCTTAATACTATTTTTAATGTGACCCTTTTTTTTTTTTTTTTTTTTAAATCATGTAATTTAATAAGTATTAGTTCCCCAAAAGGATTTTCTTCCATTATCAATAATAATAATAATAATAATGATAAACGAGAGATAAAGTGAATGAATTAATTAATTAATGTATAAAAAATTTTAATTGATAACATAAAACAAATAATTGATTCACAAATATTCCACAATTCTAATTGGTTACTATTATCAGTCCTTTCATATATATGTACAGTAATGTTTGGGGGGGTTTTTTAGGACTGATTTTATTTTAAGTGAGGAGCAAATATTTTAAGATTTTTTACTAGTACTATCTCAGCAAATGTTCAAAAAATATAGTGGAAACATATAAAAAAATGCCCCTTCTGAACATATCCTATTGTGGCTGCTAATTCGATACCACTCCACTATAGTAAGGCGTAATAAGCCAGTGTCATGGCAAGTTTTGCTGTGAGAACGAAGTAGCAGCATTTCATGAGGCAATGTATTGAAGGAGCAAAATGTTAATATGATTTTTGCTGTCTTCTCAGGATGACTCCGAGTGATTGTTTAATCATTAACTTAATATTAAGGGGAGTCTTTTACTAGAACCCAACTTATGAATCCTGCAGATAGATAGGTTAAGGTCATCTGAATCAATGGTGTTTTCCCTTTGTGAATTGCTCAGTTGCCAAGATGTAGCTTATCACTCTTATGTCAATATGCAAATATACTCTTTGGACCAATGAAGGCGTTCCTGTTACTTCAAAGAGGCAAATGCAATGTTGTCATTGCTCATTTCATTACTGACAATATCTCAAAAGAACATTTGATTCAGGTGACCCTAACCTATCTATCTGCAGGGCTGGGTTGATATCTTGGATTCTGGTGACCCTAACCTATCTATCTGCAGGGCTGGGTTGATATCCTGGCTTCTGGTGATCCTGACCTATCTATCTGCAGGGCTGGGTTGATATCCTGGATTCTGGTGACCCTAACCTATCTATCTGCAGGGCTGTGTTGATATCCTTGCTTCTGGTGACCATAACCTATCTATCTGCAGGGCTGGGTTGATATCCTGGCTTCTGGTGACCCTAACCTATCTATCTGCAGGGCTGGGTTGATATCCTGGCTTCTGGTGACCCTAACCTATCTATCTGCAGGGCTGGGTTGATATCCTGGCTTCTGGTGACCCTAACCTATCTATCTGCAGGGCTGGGTTGATATCCTGGCTTCTGGTGACCGTAACCTATCTATCTGCAGGGCTGGGTTGATATCCTGGCTTCTGGTGACCCTAACCTATCTATCTGCAGGGCTGGGTTGATATCCTGGCTTCTGGTGACCCTAACCTATCTATCTGCAGGGCTGGGTTGATATCCTGGCTTCTGGTGACCGTAACCTATCTATCTGCAGGGCTGGGTTGATATCCTGGCTTCTGGTGACCGTAACCTATCTATCTGCAGGGCTGGGTTGATATCCTGGCTTCTGGTGACCGTAACCTATCTATCTGCAGGGCTGGGTTGATATCCTGGCTTCTGGTGGCCCTAACCTATCTATCTGCAGGGCTGGGTTGATATCCTGGCTTCTGGTGACCGTAACCTATCTATCTGCAGGGCTGGGTTGATATCCTGGCTTCTGGTGACCCTAACCTATCTATCTGCAGGGCTGGGTTGATATCCTGGCTTCTGGTGACCGTAACCTATCTATCTGCAGGGCTGGGTTGATATCCTGGCTTCTGGTGACCCTAACCTATCTATCTGCAGGGCAGGGTTGATACCATGGCTTCTAGTGATAGAATCCCTTAAAGTTTTTTTTCCAAGAGAGAGGCATTCTTAATTTTTTTTTTAACTTATTTTTCTCATATAAACGGTACTCAAAAACTCATAATAGGAATATTTGAATTAAAGAGGACCTGTTGGTTCTCCTGATATTTCTGATATATTAGCAATATAGAAAATATATATTTGTTTTTCTAGGGAATAAAGTTCAAAAACATAAACTAAAATCCACCTTCCGTCATTATCCCGGAATCGATGCATAACCTTCTGTATATTTTGTATATGGACTTCAAAGTAACACCCTATTGCCAAATAGTGATTACTTGTGCCCCTGTTCTTGTCACGGTTACACGTTGTATATTGTTTTTATGTCTGTATTGCTTGTCACATGTAAAAGGAATTATCCTGTTCAGCAACGTTTTATAATAAAGTACATATTGTACCAGGTACGTGCAATGAGGTTTTGTATAAAGCAGCATAAAGAGTAAAAGTCGTAAGAAGAAAAATTAAATGCAAAATATGGTATACTAATAAGACCAATAAGACTAATAAGTTTCTTATAGGTTATATCTTCAAGGAAATAGCACAGTCTTAAAGTATTCTGTTGTATTATGGATATCACTGACAAAATTGGTTAAACTATTGCTAGATATACCTAGAAAACCTAGTCTGAGAGGGTGGAGAGCTGATAAGAAGTATGAAAAGTGGACTTGACCAAATTTTTTAAATCTTGTCATTATATAAATAATATAATTATAAATTCTATAATTAAAGTTATCATTCTAGCTAATTCAATTGTGTTCATTATGGCAGAGACAGGCAGTGTCTGTATGTAACACAGAATGGAGTTGCTGCTGCCTGTACTTCATGGTCCAATATGGGTGGGCGGAGCTACACACAAATTTGAGGGCAGAGCTAAACGAGAGGGTGCATGGGAAACCCCGCCCACCAAATGATGCAAGAAACCAGGAAGAAAGAAGATTTTACAGCAGTAAAGACTGATGAGTATGTGAGGTGGGAATACCCCTTTAATACTTCTAATAATAATTATACCGTGGCCAATAAAAATGTATTCATGACAGTGGCAGGTAGTGTGGTCCCGTGCTATGAAGTCCTGTGTGTGACTTATAAGGAAACCCAATATAAGCTACTAATGCCCTGGTACCAAACTCCTGCCCTCATCCAGTCCTTGAATCCGATGATCTGCAGGTGCTGTCACGATGCCCTAGGTACCTTATGTCATATCTTTTGGGAGTGTCCATTGTTTCTGGATTTCTGGTCAAATCCCTTACTGATGCTGTTTTTCTCCAGGGGGTTCCTTTATTGCCTGCCTCCTGAACCTGCATCTTAGACTAACATCTAGTCAGGTCTCCTGCCTCTGCGCAGCAGGGAAAACTTCTAATAACTAAGAAATGTAAGAGACCTACTACCTACCTACTACCGCCTACTCTGGCTATGATCTCCTGGCACGAATGAAGGATATTCACAGCTTTGAGTCCTTGATGGCCACCCTCAATAAGTCAATGGAGGTATTCCAGGCTATCTGGTCTACTTGGGTCACCTATTGCATACTGCAGGGTGTATGATCTAGGATCCCCCTCCCCCCCATAACTTCTTGTTTTCCCTCTTGTCAATTCTCCCCTCTCCCCTTTTTCTTATGCGTTTATTACTCATGGTTTTTCCATATATATTTTGTATGTTTTGGGGGGGGAGCTGTTTACTTCGCCTCCTCTAATGTGATTTTTCTTATCTCCCTCTGTTCAAATTTAAAAACTTCAATAAAAATTAGTTATAAAAAAATGTATTCATTACACTTGGGCACTGTCTAGCAGCAAATTGGTCAGAACTTGGAACATTTGTTTGGCATAAACTAAGGCAACAAATAAGTGGTGTAAATGGAGACAAACGTGCCTAAAGGTGAGAGATTGTGAGTAGGGTGGAGACGATCTTGAGATTTCAAGATCGATTTTAAAATCCGATCTCCGATCATTTTCCAGCCGATCTTGATCATGAAATTTGCTCGATCACCGATCGGAATCCGTTCTTTTCCGATCCCGATCCTCAACCCTAGTTAATGCTTCTCTAAAGGAAAAGTCACTTTTAGGGTTGAGCCGATCTTGAGATAACCTCCGATCTCGATCCCGCTGGAAAAGATCGGGTCGGAATTCCGATCGCGATCGTGAAATTTACTTGATCGCCAATCAGAATCCGATCTTTTCCATTCCTGATCACTCAACCCCAATTGTGAGGCACATTAACCCTTCTGCCTAGTCTAACTTTAGGTTGCATTATTATTATTAAATCTAAGATGGTGAAACTGACGCTTTTATTAGTTGTTTTCGTTTTTTTACTAATATATTGTCAGATGTTCTCGGACCATCCCAGTTTACCCCTCTCTCCTGGTCCTGGCTGCTTTAGTTCCACATTTGTTTAGACACAGTGAGGAGATTTAACACTTTCCATGCTGGTCTTGGTGTTCCCTGCGCTGGTAAAGGATGTGCCAAATTTATGACAAGACGCATATCAATATTTAGGTCATCCTCTGATTCACCGTGTTCCTAGTCAAATATCACCGGCTCATTGCAGAAAACTGGTGTAAATTATTTTCATGAACTATAGAGAAAAATGGTTTAGGATTGTGCAAGAAAAAATCATGTAATATTTTGATACTTTTGTGTCAAAAAGACAAAAGTATTGTAAGTATTATAGCTTTATTGACTATCGAAAAATGACATTTCCAGCTTTCTATGCACAGAGGCTCCTTCTTCAGGCATTTAGTCATTCATTTGGATTGTCTGAAAAAGAAGCCTTTGAAATCTTACAAA
The DNA here is from genome assembly GCF_031893055.1 of Leptodactylus fuscus. NCBI lineage: Eukaryota > Metazoa > Chordata > Amphibia > Anura > Leptodactylidae > Leptodactylus > Leptodactylus fuscus. The sequence goes on from NC_134269.1 coordinate 192,541,603, forward strand.
TGTCATTTTTCTGGTTAGCCAATAACTGTATTACACTTACAATATTTTTGTCTTATTGCATGGAATTGTTTCCAAAACTCAACAAATATGATTATATGGGGGTTGGCCAGGGGCATAGGGCCTTAGCCCAATACTTTTCTAAGAATATGTGCATTGCCAATAAGTGGAAAGTTTACCACCACTTGGGCATTGTAATGGTCTGGAAACTTGCAGAGGCTAAGATTCCACGTAGCGAGCCACAGCCAAAAATGCTGCAGAAAAGACTTCCTCTGTGGACTTTCTGCCTCTTTTAGGGTATGTTCACACTGAATTTTTTGCAGACGGATTTTGATGCAGAATCCACCTCAAAATCCACCTGCAAAAAAGGCTTCCATTCATTTCAATGGGAGTCACTCGCTTTTTTCCCCCCGCTATCGATCTTTTTCAGCTAGCAGGAAAAAGAAGCGACATGCCCTATCTTCCCGCGGATTCTGTGTCTGACTAAGCCGCGGTGTCTGCGGTGTGAGACTCACTCCCGATTAGGCCCATTCATTTGGGCCTAATAAGGAGCGGGATGAACCGCATCAGCATCCTGTAGCGGCCAGCCGCACAGAGAAATTACAGCGGAAATGGTTTCCGCCATCTGAACTATTCCTTATATGTTTCAGAAGGTATAACAGACATGCTGCGTGGGTATTTTTGAAATCCCAGCATATCCACTGCAGATTTTTTTTCCTGCAATGTGTGGATGGGATTAGCCAGACATGTTTTTTCAAACCCTCTTTAGACATTACCTAGCGTTCCAATAACCACAGTCACAATTCTGAATTTGATCCTCCACATTCTAAATTTTGTACTTATTATTATTATTATTATTATTATTATTATTATTATTATTATTATTATTATTCTACTTTTTTCTATTTCAATTACTTTATTATTGTAATATATATTTTTTTAATTCTTCTCTTTAAATTTCACAAAATTTCTTGTCTTTTTCCATTTCTATCCTCTTTTCTCCTGGACGACGAGTATTTGGCAATTTTATACATGTCACGTGACATATTTCAGTCGATTTCATTTTAGGAGGTATACATATCATCTGCAGGGACTCAATTTATACGCATCACATAGATTTGACAAAATCCACTGGTGGTGCATTTTTTTTTGGCCGCCACTGTAATTATATTTATAATTCATTTATGTAAATTATCATTTTAATATTACATTTAGATTTTATTTTATTATTATTACTATTATCAAATATTTTACAAAGGCAAAAATAAATCATTAGGAAGATTCTGAGAATATTCACAGTATTTAAGAATCTCTGTAGCTGGGAAATAATTGCCTCCCAGAGACCTTGGCATTTCTAACCAAAAAAAAGATAACTTCTTCTAAGAAAACATGCCCATGTATAACAAAATGTCTGAGCTTGTTAAGCGTGGGCTGCGTAAGAAAATATATACATGATCAGAATGTGTCCTACAGAACATCAGAGGAAACTTCAAGAATATATTAACCGGTAAACATATTGACTTTTGTGATGGAAGACTTCTTGGCCGCGACGCAGGTAAATGCATTATAATAGCCGTACATCCCTGGTGTACTCTACTATACCAACTTTTCACAAATGCTCCTATATAACCTTCAACATTAAAATGAGGCATTGAAAAAGAAAAGCCAGAGTTCTGTATGAATAGGTTCTGCAAGATTTTTTTTCCCTTTTTTTTTCTAAATCTTTATTTTAGTCATAAGATTAGATAAGATAATCCTTTAATAGTCCCACCATGGGGAAATTCAGTGTGTTACAGCAGCATGGATAATACAGTAATATATTACAAGAAAGAGCTCAAGCTCATAGAAGATAGAACAGATACTAGGAGTCCTAGCAACTAAAAAGACTTCAGGATCATTTAGTTCTCTGTGCGGAGTGATGTTGATTTTACAGCCAGATCGTGGTTGTCCTCACCTCTGTATTAAATTTTCCACTGCCTCCTTTTGCTAACCCTTCCTTCATTCACAGCACCTATGAGTGGAGATGGCTTCCTTGGCCACATATTCCTACTACCATGACCGTTGTACCATGTTTTGTAGAGTTTGCATCAGTGTAGACATCATTAGGACATACCATCAATGTTTCATTAGCAGTGGTAGAGAGCTGTGACACCCACTGACCTCATAAGAAAGTTCTACGCCACTTTGAGACCTGTCGAATTTTCTGGGCAGCTGCAACGACATGCATCTACTATGATCTTCTGGGTCAAACATGTAGCTTCTGGAACAACCTTATATCACTGTAAGGAAAGAAAGTAGCACTTGAACAAGACGTTGGTTGGGGGCAGAGTTCACCCATGCAGATATTGATGGCATTTCTGAATGCCAATATTTGTGCTATATGGCTGTTTCTGTTCTAGCGAATTGTTAGCATGCCATAGAATCATGGCCAGATAACATTAATTGAACGAGGAATAACAAGTGACTTTGGACAGATGATAGAGGACAAATAATTGAAAAGTGCAATGTTTGCTCTGTAAGTTAATATGCACTTTGCTCCCTCCCTTCTTCCTCCTTCTTCACAGTTTCTAGAAGTTGTCTTCAGAATATAGAGACAAAATTTCCACATCTGTGGTGAGCAATATAGAAAACAGAAGTTCCCAAACAAAGGATAATAGTCCTGGTCACAATAGTCACTTCAGTCTATCTTACATACTCGAACTATCTGCGTGTGAATCCGACTATCCATAGTGCAACGTATACTGCAGCTGACCCGTCTGGAGGGGACAATATGGATGCAGCAGCACTGACCCTGCTGATCTTAATAAGTGTCAGAAATGGTGAGTTATTTTTTGTTTTCTTTTGGTATTTGATTTTCTTGGAAAATAAAATGTGGCAACTCCAATAACAAGTAACAGTTTGTTTCAGATGCTCATCCATATTGAATACCTTTGTGTACTGATGTCACTGTATACTCTAATAGTTTTATATACTAAAGTGAACTGTTATAGTACAAGGAAACAAATATTACGAGTTGGGATTTTTTTAACAAAAAATACAAAATATGATGCTGAGGGCAGTGAACTGAAGCTGTTACATGTAGTTACTGTATGTCTGACTCAAAGGAAATTTGGGATTTGTCCAGTTAGCTTTTTAATGTAATATAAGCTTAAATTCTATGTATAGACTCTTCTGTTCTCAGCGAAACCTATAAGCTAACAAGATTACATGGTTGTTTATCAGTCCTTTAGTAAAGCAAAGACATAGGATACAGAACAAGTATACAAGTCAGGCCAGCTCTCTTACAGATTTTACTGAGAACGGGACTGAGCAGCCTGCAATGTATGAAAAACCAGGCTGCATACCATAGGCTGCATTACTTATTCCGAGTTTAGTACAGTACAATAATAGAAGAAAGGGTGGTCATAGCCTTCATAGCTGGAATATTAAACTGAAAGGGTAAATCTCAGTCGTATCGACTACAACCACTGCTGCTTCTACAACTAATACTACTGCTAGGACTACTATGTCTGCTTCTATTACCACTAGTACAAATCATACAAACAATTATTAATAATACTAGTACTATAATATTTGAGCCTTGTATTGTAGTACTTATAGATACTGTGGGTCATTGTTATTTACAGCATTTACTGTACGGTATATTATTTGGTCACACTATATACAGCATATTGTTATTTAGGCACTATATTTTATAGAATTAGGTCATATTTGGTACATGTATTTGTACACTGTATGATAGTGCAGCATATCACTGGGTTCCACATAAAAGCACACAGAGTATCATCCAACATAGGGCTGACCTTGCCTTTAAGGGCTTGTTCACACGGAGTAAACGCGGCACGCAATGTGCCGCTTGCATGGGACGTTTGCGCCGCGATTTTGACGGTGCATGTTTGCGGTCGCGTTAGCGCCGCGTAAACGAGCGTTATCGCGGCTTCTAATGCGACCGCAAACATGCACCATCAAAATCACGGCGCAAACGTCCCGTACACGCGGCAAATTGCATGCCGCGTTTACTCTGTGTGAACGAGCCCTAATACCGTATACTGAAAGATAGTTGTTTTGCCTCTCTACACATTGGATTGTAACTCAGTGGGACCTGTTCAGTTGTCCAATATTTTTGTCAAGTGTAATGCTGACTATGCATATAAGATAGCTCTCAGAATCTCTTGAATGCCCCCCCTCCCCCCAGATCATTGGTGCCGGGCTGCTCCTCCATATTCTCTCTGCAGCTAAGTGTCTAGTAGCTTTATTTTGGTGGAGACCGGCCCCACAGGCTCAGATGGATCTCTAAACTCAACTCAATGGCCTTTGAGCCCTGAAACACTTGATGGCTCTCCTTCATGATACTGTCGATACATTTAAGGACACGTAGGCTGCTAGTACTATTATTGTATTGATTGCCATCTTTCATTGTCTTCTATATTTGGTACCTTGACTTGTACATTTTGTACAGTATATCTCCTTATCTGTGTTTCCTCGCCTGACCTCACCTCCTCCCTTTATTGCTATTTCCATTTGTAAAATGGTATACAGTTTTCTAAAAAAAATGCAATAAAAATAAAGTTGATAAAAAAAATAGCACTTGGAAAAACAACTTTTTGGGCAATAGGTATTTCACCAATTGTCCCATATACGTATGCTTGGCTTGTGTACTGAATAGGGAGGAGATCTATGTCAGACAACTCTGTAAGAATATTGGAGAGGATACTCCCAGCATTGTATTTGGGTGTAATTTGCTATATATCTACTGCCTGTTCATTCTTGTATCTTCCTCTGACCCCTTTTGTTAACATTACACCATTTTTGATATACATAACACCATTGCATGAGAAAAGCTCAGGAAGTTTTGGAAATTCTGGCCCCAGCTTGTCTAGCACCAAAGACCACTCATCTTTCAAAGTCGCTCAGATCACTCAATTTTCCCATATGGATTTATACAGAAACTGTTCCATGGAAAAGTAGCCTACTTGATTTTGTGCCATACTCCAGGGTCACATGTCTATACAGGAAGGCTCCAATTGTTAAAAAACACATGTCTCTAATATAGTGGCTATTCAGCGTAGATCCCTTCTACACACCTCAAAGTAATGAGATAGTAGGTTATATAAGTTACTAGCAGGAGGACCCAGCTTCACACGGGTATATTACATTTTATGTTTGTGTAGTGGCCCCATAAGAATTGTCCAATTTTGCACTGGTGTGTTTTCTATGTTGTTTGTGTGTATGTCCATAAGCGTCATGGATTATGTGTATCTCATTTTGGATATCAGTGAAAAACCCATGTAGTACTATGTTTAGACACAAGTATCTAATCCTTGTTGGTGTGGTACTGTGTGCAGATGCACATATCTAATCCTCCAGCGTGTGAAACTGTGCGCAGACGCGCATATCTAATACTACGGCATGTGGTACTGTGTGTAGATGCGCGTATCTAATCCTCTGGAGGTGGTACTATGTGAAGACATGCATATCTAATCCTCCGGCATGTTGAACTGTGTGCGTATCTAATCCTCCCCCGTGTGGTACTTTGTGCAGATGCGCGTATCTAATCCTCCGGCATGTGAAACTGTGTGCAGACGTGCATATCTAATACTACGGCATGTGGTACTGTGTGTAGATGCGCGTATCTAATCCTCTGGCGGTGGTACTATGTGAAGACATGCATATCTAATCCTTCAGCGTGTGGAACTGTGTGCAGACGTGCATATCTAACCCTTGGTCGTGTGGTACTGTGTGCAGACACACGTATCTAATCCTCTCCTGTGTGGTATTGTGTGAAGAGGCGCGTATCTAATCCTATGGCTTGTGGAACTGAGTGTAGACATGCGTATTTAATCCTACGGCATGTGGTACTGTGTGCAGACGTGTGTATCTAATCCTATGGCGTGTACAACTGTGTGCAGACACACGTATTTAATCCTCTGGAGTGTGGAACTGTGTGTAAACACGCGTATCTAATCCTTCGGCATGTAGTACTTTGTGTAGATGTGCTTATCTTATGCTCTGGTGTGTGGAACTGTGTGCAGATGTGTGTATCTAATGCTTCGCCATGTGGAACCGTGTGCAGATGCAGGTATCTAATCCTTCAGTGTGTGGAACTGTGTGCAGAAGCGCGTATTTAATCCTCTGGTGTGTGGGACTGTGTGCAGATGTGTGTATTTAATCCTGTGGTGTGTGATACTGTGTGCTGATCTGTGTATCTAATCCTCTGATGCGTGTATCTCAGTTTGGATATCAGTGTTGTATTGTGCATGTGGAGTGACCGTGTGTATTGCAGTTGGAATATGAGTGAAAGACTTGCAGGTCTGTATTGGCTAAGGGGGGGGGGCATTGTGTTTGGAATCCTGTATCTCAGCAATGGTACGTCCGAGCGAGTTGGAGTCTCGCCTTAAACCTTCCCTGATACCTGAAGTATCTCTGTACCACATGTGGTGAGGATCGGTACAGTCGTTTGGTTTGCAATAGAGAACAGACAGAAATTCGTTATTATAATATAGAGAGATGGATCCAGAGTGACATGCAGAGTGACCGCAAAAACATATAAATGAAATGTTTTTAATATAGCGCTGACCAGGGAGTATGTAAATTATGTCAGGAATCTCTGTTTAGTTGCTGTTGCTTTAAGGTTACTGTACAAACCTGTGAAGCTTCTGCAGTCTCCTATGCTGATCCAATGCCTCTGTGGAGAGATATTTAAACCCGGACCTGACCCGTCCAGCTGCCTGCTATTAGTTTGTACTTAGTGAGGATTCTGTATATGATCATGCATACCGGACTGCTCTATATTGACCATAGCTGTTACCCGCGACTTCGTCTGCGGTGATTGTAGAAGTGGGTATATACAGACGTGGGTAAGGTTTTCGTACTGTGTATAAGGTATGGGATATGAAATGTAACTTTGTATCTTGTTTTTGCTGTAATTCAGAGAATACGTGAGACTTTTGTGTTGAAGTTAATTTGTATTAGAGCTGCTATACGGTGTTGTGAGAAACTTTACATAGTGACTTTGGGACAGAAGTATTTGAAGTTAACCCTTTCCCGCCTATGGCATTTTTTGATTTTCGTTTTTGACTCCCCTCCTTCTAAACCCCATAACTTTTTTAGTTCTCCGCTCCCAGAGCCATATGAGGTCTTAATTTTACCTGGGACAAATTTTTCTTCATGATGCCACCATTATTTATTCTATATAATGTACTGGGAAGCAGGGAAAAAATTCAGAATGGGGTGGATTTGAAGAAAAAATGCATTTCTGCGACTTTCTTACGGGCTTTGGTTTTACGGCGTTCACTGTGCAGCCAAAATGACATGTCCCCTGTGTTCTGTGTTTCGTTACGATTCCGGGGATACCAAATTTATATGGTTTTATTTACATTTTGACCCCTTTAAAAAAATCCAAAACTGTGTTAAAAAATTATTTTTTGAAAAGTTGCCATATTCCGACAGCCGTAACTTTTTAATACGTGCGTGTACAGGGATGTATAGGGCGTCTTTTTTTGCGGGACCGGGTGTACTTTGTAGTTCTACCATTTTCGGGAAATGTTATTGCTTTAATCACTTTTTATTCAAATTTTTATCAGAATCAAAACAGTGATAAAATGGCGGTTTGGCACTTTTGACCATTTTTCCCGCTACGGCGTTTACCGAACAGGAAAAATATTTGTATAGCTTTGTAGAGCGGGCGATTTTGGACGTGGGGATACCTAACATGTATGTGTTTCACAGTTTTTAACCACTTTTATATGTGTTCTAGGGAAAGGGGGGTGATTTGAATTTTTAATCCTTTTTTTTTATTTTATATTTTTTTTACTTTTTTTAAACTTTTTTTTTTTGCATTTATTAGACCTCCTAGGGGTATTGACATGGTTGGGCGGTGTCACGGATTGTCAGAGCGGTGGGGGTCGGCAAACATGGCTGCTCCGGAGCGTTAAAGAGAGCCTCCTGGAGTATCGTTAAGGTGAGGGTGAAAGTGGTAAAGTATATGTATACAGTCCTATGAAAAAGTTTGGGCACCCCTATTAATCTTAATCATTTTTAGTTCTAAATATTTTGGTGTTTATAACAGCCATTTCAGTTTGATATATCTAATAACTGATGGACACAGTAATATTTCAGGATTGAAATGAGGTTTATTGTACTAACAGAAAATGTGCAATATGCATTAAACCAAAATTTGACCGGTGCAAAAGTATGGGCACCTCAACAGAAAAGTGACATTAATATTTAGTAGCTCCTCCTTTTGCAAAGATAACAGCCTCTAGTCGCTTCCTGTAGCTTTTAATCAGTTCCTGGATCCTGGATAAAGGTATTTTGGACAAACAATTCAAGTTCAGTTAAGTTAGATGGTCGCCGAGCATGGACAGCCCGCTTCAAATCATCCCACAGATGTTCAATGATATTCAGGTCTGGGGACTGGGATGGCCATTCCAGAACATTGTAATTGTTCCTCTGCATGAATGCCTGAGGATTTGGAGCGGTGTTTTGGATCATTGTCTTGCTGAAATATCCATCCCCGGCGTAACTTCAACTTCGTCACTGATTCTTGAACATTATTCTCAAGAATCTGCTGATACTGAGTGGAATCCATGCGACTCTCAACTTTAACAAGATTCCCGATGCCGGCATTGTCCACACAGCCCCAAAGCATGATGGAACCTCCACCAAATTTTACAGTGGGTAGCATGTGTTTTTCTTGGAATGCTGTTTCTTTTTGGACGCCATGCATAACGCCTTTTTTTATAACCAAACAACTCAATTTTTGTTTCCAAAATGAAGCTGCCTTGTCCAAATGTGCTTTTTCATACCTCAGGCAACTCTATTTGTGGCGTACGTGCAGAAACGGCTTCTTTCTCATCACTCTCCCATACAGCTTCTATTTGTGCAAAGTGCGCTGTATAGTTGACCGATGCACAGTGACACCATCTGCAGCAAGATGATGCTGCAGCTCTTTGGAGGTGGTCTGTGGATTGTCCTTGACTGTTCTCACCATTCTTCTTCTCTGCCTTTCTGATATTTTTCTTGGCCTGCCACTTCTGGGCTTAACAAGAACTATCCCTGTGGTCTTCCATTTCCTTACTATGTTCCTCACAGTGGAAACTGACAGGTTAAATCTCTGAGACAACTTTTTGTATCCTTCCCCTGAACAACTATGTTGAACAATCTTTGTTTTCAGATCATTTGAGAGTTGTTTTGAGTAGCCCATGATGCCACTCTTCAGAGGAGATTCAAATAGGAGATCAACTTGCAATTGGCCACCTTAAATACCTTTTCTTATGATTGGATACACCTGGCTATGAAGTTCAAAGCTCACTGAGGTTACAAAACCAATTTTGTGCTTCAGTAAGTCAGTAAAAAGTAGTTAGGGGAATTCAAATCAATAAAATGATAAGGGTGCCCATACTTTTGCACCAGTCAAATTTTGGTTTAATGCATATTGCACATTTTCTGTTAGTACAATAAACCTCATTTCAATCCTGAAATATTACTGTGTCCATCAGTTATTAGATATATCAAACTGAAATGGCTGTTGCAAACACCAAAATATTTAGAACAAAAAATGATTAAGATTAATAGGGGTGCCCAAACTTTTTCATAGGACTGTATGTGATTGTGTGGGGTTAGGGGCTAGGCTGTAGAGGGCAATATGAATTTTGTGGCTTGCTATGGTCCAAAGTGTGTGAGATTGCAGAGATGGTGGTGTGAGTTTGGGTTTTGTGGGGGTCCTGGCACAAACGTATGTGCGCTATTGTGACGAAAAGTAGCCTATTGTTTAATCGGGTGTAGTGACTATGTTTGTGGAAACTTATAGCCAAATCGGTCGAGCGTTTTTTCCGTGATTGAGGAACAAACATCCGAACATGCAAACATCCAAACACACAAACCCACAAACTCACAAACTTTCACATTTATAATATTAATAGGATTGGTTTGTTACTGAAAATCCACTTGTTTTCTGATTTTGGCTTTGACATTATCTCCCAGATTTATTTATTTGTTTATTTTAACATTTAGAATTTTCTTGAAATTTTTGTAACAATACAAAGAACAAATAAAAAAAGAAATCAACAATAATGGGCATATAGGGCAGTGGAAAGGTTCAAGGGGAGGGGGGGTAACAGAGAGGGCAGAAAAAAACAAATGACATGTAAAGAACAGGAAAAGAGAATAGGGGGAGGATGAAACAAAAGCTATGTCGCAACAGAGCCAAATAAGCAGTTCAAAAACAAATACCTAAACAAACCTAATGTCATGTAGGAAGAGAAGAAAAATAATAGCAAAAAAGGGAGGAAAAAGGAGAAATCAGAAGGACACACAAGGAAAGGTGGACTGAAATTCAGGGGAGTGGTAGAAATGGTTCCATAGGAGCCACGTTTGCTGTTGGGCAATGTTGTCATCTTTCAGCTTTGTGAGCAGATTTTCCAGATTGAATTTTGGCTTGGACACATTCACTCTCCTGATTTATCTTCCTGGTTTTCCCTTCCATGTTTAGCGTGGGTTTGGTTAGACTTCAGATTGTGGAGTGTTTATGTCTTATACCAGTTTCTGTGGTGATACCTTGGGCCTAAATTCAGCACAAGTCCATCTGGCTGTGCAGCTGGTGCTGGTGAAGGCGTTTGGATGCCGGCGATCTGTCTCTTGGCACTGTGTGAGTTTTAAGCCGCCTGTTCTACTGCTCTCTGTTGTCAGGCAGTTCCTGTAATTTCTGATGTTTGCTCCAGAGACATTGATAACCAATTACATCATACAACTGATCAATATATTGCAGTGTTATGATCATACTATATTCACGTGATTGATTTCTTCTTGTCATGGTGCAGTTTTAAGTTTTTTAAAATGCAAATAAAAGTTGTATTTTATTTAAACACACAATATTTTATTTGAAAGCTACACAGATGGCAATTGTGTATTAATTTGCCCCTTAGGAGCCTGAGTTAAAGGGATTCTACCATTAAAACCTCTTGTTTTGTGGATAAGACATCGGAATAGCCTTTGGAAAGGCTATTCGTCTCTTACCTTTAGACGTGTTCTCCGCCGCGCTGTTCCTTAGAAATACCGGTTTTTACCGGTATGTAAATTAGTTCTCTGGCAGCGATTGGGGCGGGTCCCAGCACTGAAAATGCAATGGGGACGTCCCCACTGCTGCTCGAGAACACAATCCTGCGACGCCTCTGTCTTCGGCTGGATCCTCCAGTTGGCTCTGCCAGTGAGACACTAGTAGTTCAATGCAGGAGTGGCCTCCCAAAAATGGCCGCCGGCCAGCATTCGCACTCTGCTCTGCTGGTGTCTCACTGGCAGAGCCAACTGCACAGGCGACGGAGGTGACGCAGGAGGAAGACGACAGAGAAGGGGAGGATCCAGCTGAAGATAGAGGTGTGGCAGGATCATGTTCTCGAGCTGCAGTGGGGACGTCCCCATCGCATTTTCAGCGCTGGGGCCCGCCCCCATCGCTGTGAGAGAACTAATTTGCATACCAGTAAAAAACGGTATTTCTAAGGAACGGCACGGCGGAGATCACATCTAAAGGTAAGAGGCGAATAGCCTTTCTAAAGGCTATCCTGACGTCTACTAAAAAAGAGGTTTTAATGGTAGAATCCCTTTAAAGAGTCACACTTGCACTGTTCTCTATCTCATTTGTATCCGCCATGGGATCCGCAGGATGGAGAGCCCATCCGCTAAAACAGCCATGTAGGACTTTTCTTGTTGCCAATTTTTGGCAGAATCTGCAACGGAGTCTCTTACGGAGGATTCAAAGCAGATGTGACTGAAGCCTGAGTGCAATAATCCTGGCATGGTGGGGTATAATGTGGTGTCACCCATCAAAATGGTCGTGGTCGGCGGAAATGGGAGCTTTGCTGTTCTGGAATCCTCTACTTCCCATATAGTAGTCCAGAAATGTTGGCCAGTATTGCAACAGTGGCTATTAGATTTATGTTGAAGGACAGGACCATCATTCTGGCAATAGGTGGGGGTCCCAAGGGTAAAAAGGATATTACATAAATATCTTAGTTGTCAAAAACCCATTATGAACTATAGAGATCCACTAAGAGGCTTAGGCACATGGCTGTTTTATATCCACTGACTTCTTTTTTTAAATTATTCAAGGTGTTAAATGTAGATGTCCCCACTAGAAGTCAATATAATAGTTACTTATAGGGGTTTTCCATGATAAAATGCAATTTCTACACTAATCTAAACCCTCTCCCCCCGCCTAGACACATTTTCTGATTATCCAGTGAGTTTCCATTCCTTCATTTTCAGAAATGGAATGTCACCAATACTAACCCCCACCCCATCATACTTACCTGTCTTCCCGTCCAGACTTTCTTCTGTGGGAACGGTATCTCCTCTTCTTTGATGATTGCTGGCATGTGCGCAATAGAGTCAGAGTTCTGGCATTGTGCTGTAGCTCCATCTCTATTGAGCAGACGTGGGAGGCCGGAAGAGGCTCCCACACCTGAGCAGTACAGATGGAGTGCTAGCTACAGCACAATGCTGGGACTATTGTGCACGCGCCTGCACACATCAAAGAAGTGGAGGAGCTGAGTTAGTTGGGAAGGTTTAGTAGTGGGTGTGATAGCTAGAGATACAAGAAGCAGATTAGATAGTATGAGTTAGCTCATGCAATGCATCATGGTAGTTGTAGGCTAAGACAGGAAGCTACACCATGTGAACAAATGCAGAGGATGCCAGGATCTCTCAGAGAAACCAAAAAAATCACTCAAGACACTGCTAAAGGTATTTGGTTGCACTTATTAACCTATTAATAGCACTAATAGACCTTTTTTTAAAAAAAAAAAAGTTGATTAATTGCAGTTGATGTTCAGTGATGTTTTGATCTAACTGGGCAAATGTCAAGTCCAATAGTGAGAACAAATACCAAGATTGGAATCTGCCTCAATGCAGTAGGAAATTCATTTATTCAGTAAATACATCTGACTATGAAAAGTCTAGTGAGTTTTTAATTCCAATGGTTTGGGACTGAGCCCAGAATCTGCCTTTGATGCAGCAAGAAATTTACTTATTCTGTGAATACATCTGACTGTGGAAGGTCCAGGGGGTTGTCAAGTCCAAAGGCAAGAACAGAGACTAAGCTCCGAATCTGCCTCTTGATGCAGACAGACATTACTTACTCGGCTAAGGCTCCATGTATCGAAACAGCAAAGATGATTGCGAAAAAAAACCTTGGCGGAAACGCATTGTGTTTTTTTTCTGCAGCATTTTCCATTGCATTTTTGCAGAGTTTTCCTTTGTGGACTTTCTGTCCTTATTATAACTAAACAGAGAAGCCAGTGTTTCCACAAGTACGACTGAAGTACTGCGATTTTCAAAAACGTGGGTGTTTTTGAAAACACAGCTTTGCAAAATTCTGTAATGTCTGGGTGGGATTACCTAGAATCCAATTCACTTTGTAGGTTCTGTATAATGCTGTATTTTCACAACATGGGTCTTCAGCCTGCAGTGAATATGTTTGACTGGAGAAATCCATTGGGGAGAACAAAAACTGAGACCAAAATCTGCCTCTGAAGCTCAGGTCAATGGATCCTGCGAAAAATGTGAAAATAAGAGAGTGTTTCCATAATGAAGGTGACTTTATCCCTGTTTCAGTATGTGTGAAACCTGGAAAATGGCTGATGTGTTGGAGTAGAGAGAAAAGAGAAGGTTCCCCTCCCTCTAGAAGGGCGGTCCGAGGTTTGGGCTACTTAATAAACTTCATTAGGTATCGGCCGAGGAGACTCCTGAATAAAGGTGTTCAGGACTCAGACATCTCCTTCAGCCTGGGGAACGAGAGAGGACACATCTCCCTGAGGAGACATTGCTGAAGTATTGCAAGTATAATAGGTTGCTGTTCACATTGAGACTGTGTCTGACTGGTCTGAGATAAGCTCAGCTTAGTGGTTGGACAAGGCTAGGGCTTTGTGTTTATGATTTATTTTTGGTGCAACCTGTAGAATAATTTGGTTGAAGAGTTTAAACCAGAAAATCCTCTGGGTTGAGCTGAAATTTTTGGTGTGCTATTCCATCTAAACCAGGAAAGACAGCGATTCCTAGAGCTATTCCCCACTGAAATTCACATAACCCTAAGGGGGAGTTCACACGGAGGAAAGAGGCACGTATACACGGCATTCGCAAAATCACGGCTGCAAAATAATGCGGCGTATACGCTCCTAACTCCCATTGAAATGAATGGGAGCATTTTGAGCGCATCATCTGCTGGCACATGTATACGTGCCAGATTGCACTCCACTTTCCTCTGTGTGAACTCCCCCTTACATGATCGCCATTGTTGTAGATTTGTGACCTCCAGCTGTATCCCATTCTTATCGTCAAGACACAGCCAGACCCCTGCTCTGTAATAGTCATCCGCAGATACAAAAAATGAACAGGACTAGAGATAGGTGAACGGATTTGATACAAGCCAGGTTTGATCTGAATATCCCAAATTGTTAGGTTTGTTAACTAAACTAAATAAGTGGTGATTTGTCTTGGATGGACTAAAATGGTCACCATCACATGTATTGTGCAATGACAACACAGAAGACTCGTGTCACTGTAATATTCTGATGGCACCTGGCAGCTTCTCAGCCAATAGTCAGTTTTAAGTGGACACTGTACAGTGCTAGAGTCATTTACTGCTGTGACCTGGAACACAAGGCATTTCAGTGATGATGGAAGTAGCGAATGAATGTCTTATTCATCTCACTGCATGATCCTAAGCAATTACTCCATTTTCTTCAGCAATACACAGCACTTACTGCAGAAAATCTTGCAATCCAGCTAGAGCAGCTAGTCAGATTTAATCAATTATAGGCAGATTAGTTATAGAAATCAAAGATAAGAGTGAGGGAGAATATCTGTGCTGCATGAGCTAGATTGTTGCAGTAATACAGACAGAAAAAGGGAAGTTAACCATTTCATTGCCAATAATCTAATTTTGCCTAAGTTTTGCAAAAGAGCAGTTTGATTTGTGACTGACTGTCCATTACTTTGTTTAAACTAGCAAGTCAGTCCTGTTAATGAAAAATCCTTTTAGAGTGTTTTTGGTCAAGCATTTATATTTTTTTCTTAAAATATATACAAACTACTGTTTTAATGGCAAAATCTAAAACATCTCCATATGTTAAGGTCAACCAACCTCCTTCATCCTCTTTTTGGTAGCCATGTGGTACCGTCTGAGAAAGCTCTTTCTCCTAGTCAGAGCAGTCTTCTCCCTCCTGTTTTTGATGAGCTGAATGAGAATAATCAGTATTGTTTACAAGTAGAGGAGGAACACATGATGTCTGTTGGTGGTGGAGTTACTAGTGGCAAGGGGATGTGGTACTACTACTGGTAGTTATTCTGATAGAACAAGAGGGACATATGGAGATGGAAATTATGAGGGTCTGCAGGAATCCCATTGCCACGATGAATCATAAAACAGCAATAAATCTTGAATCCTTTGCGGATAGAACCTGGTACCCGGGTCAAGGTGATATCAGACTAAAAGGCTGGTGGCATTGGTGATAGTAATGATTCCAGCCAATGCTCAGCCCATCATCCAAAAAGCCTGCATGAGACATATCTAGGGGAAGCTTGTGGGATGGGGGTGGTGGCACACAGATTTCCGCTAATGTTGGCATTTTTTGTGTAAGAATTTTTATCTACATTGCGAAACAAGAAATCCATGTGCATGATTTTTAAACAGAAACTTAAACAAGGTATAGAGGACCAAATGTAGGAACAACTTCACTACTTACTCACATGAGAAGACATCACTCTTATTTACCAATCAGAAGAGAACAAGAGTGTCCTACTCCTTCTCCCCATGATCTTCCTTATAGGTAAACCATATCTAAACCTAGCACATGGCCATCACTATAATCCTCATCACCAACTATTTGTCCTACGTGCTAATGACAGACATCCATAAGGAAATGTTTATCCTGGAAACAGCAACCTGCGCCCAGCCATCCATCAGTTCTGCAACTTATCTCACAGACATCCAAGCTGCTAGTGGTGCTGTCACTGCTGTACCATTAGTGGATTCCACTGCGTTTTGACAACTGATGGGATGCCCACAGTCTCTTTGTAGGATACCTAGCCATCATTGCTCTAGGAAAGCTGTCCCCACTTTATATCACCATGTGTCATAGAATGCCGGCCTTTCACTTGATATCTCAGTCTATGGAAAAATGCAAGTGTAAAGCAGCTTCATAAGTGGAGAAGGAAGCATTCTTCTGTTTCTATTACAAAATATTTCATTAAATTATGAAAAGTTTTTTTTTATAATTCGGGTTATGATTTAACTCTCAGTAGCCTGGTGACTGGTCCTTGCCTTGAACTAGGGCCCTCTTATTTCTGGGAGCCAAGAAATCCTGTTTACACAGTAGCAGATCTCAGGCAGCAAGATGACTATTGTTTGACCCTGTTGGCAAGGTTGGAGCGGGAGGGAAGATGCTGGTCTGCTGTCTAGATGTCATCTCAGAGTCTATATAATAATAGACTGGGGAGTTTGGTAAATCATCTACTATGGTAAATCCTCTATGGATGACATGTTATCATATGGATAAGAGATAAATATTGCTCATTGCTTAACCCCTTTAAATCCAACCAAAATGATGGCATCATTCCATATTCTAAGACCATAAATTCTAGGACTGTATTTGTGAATCATACAGTAAGAATGGCTTCTTGAGTTTCAACTTGGTTGTCTTCTTCTGGACTTGTGAGGTCTTGTGTTGTGTTACAACTTGGGCCCACCAAAGACCTTGCTGGTACTCTAATGATTCATTCAAACTCTGGATATCAAGTAGCAGCAGAATGACATGTATTTTGGTATTCAAAAGAGAAACAGAGAGACGTCGCGCACACTAAGTGTAGTATTACGCTGTTGGGATGGGTCAGGTCTTGAATTAAATAAGAACGACCAATTGGCCTCTCACCTGATTGGGTCGTGACAAATCACAATACCCAACATCTGGGTTGTAAAATAGGTGGTACAGGCGAGAGTGGCAGCGGCTCCTTCAGCAGACACCGGAGAACCGGGAAGTAGACATAACGGCAGGGGGAGAGAGGAGGATCCGCGCTCAGAAGTCGTGCAAAAAAGGTCGGAGAGAGATCGTGTAGATAAGAAAAACTTTATTGTAGTGAACACAGTACAGCACACCGCGTTTCGGGTTAAAAGGAACCCTTTTTCAAGTGCAAAATCACTGTAATAATAGAGGAAAGCAAGAGCGATTGAGTGTAATATTACAAGACAATAAACCCGAGGCAATAGACCCAGGGAAACATCATGCCCAGTGTAAAATGTACTGATTGAATACAATCAAACAATCAATTAGAAGTAGATTGACGGAACCTATAATTTGATTCAAATTGAAAGTATTTCCAGAACCCCTATTGTGAGGAACTCATTGTATTGCAGTAGGTCGAGTGTACATGCCCAGTCCATATATATACACACACATATACGTATATACAGATATACATGTACATACACAAAAAATTTTAAAAAATTACCCTTTAAAAGATAAAAATCTAAAAACAGCAATAAAATAGGGTTGGTCCCCGACTTGAATTGGATTGTGACACAATAATATCTGATGAATAGACAATCTGATCATGATATCAATAAAAGGTATTGTGCATGGGGATAATTTCTTCTATAATAGATATTAAAAAATATAGAAACAATAAATATAATAAAATTTCAAAATAAAATTTAATGCGTGCAACAGTACACATATCCAGATAAAGAGTCAATGTGAGATTAATCAGTTAAGAGACTATGCATGTGACAAAAACAAATAATGTCCTCTAAGCTTGGAAAACAAAGGGTTAAGATGAAAAATAAACATATCTAAATGGAGAGTCAATAGAAGATTGATCAATTAAGAGACTATCCATGTAACAGAGACAGATAATGTCCTCTGGATTTGGAAAACAATGGGTTAGGATGAGGAGATAGGGATTTGGATAAATAGATGACAGTGTTCCAAACCAGCTTCCAAAGCAAGGCTACCCAACAAGAATCCCATAATTTGGAAGGACAGAAAGTAGGTATCAGGTGAGTATACCAAGATCTTTGTTCGAAGTAATAAATCTAGCGAGTGAATAGTGTAACTTACCAAATACACATTGGGCAGGATGCATGCCAGCCCGACAAGACACTGCTATTTGTAGTGTAGATGCTGGGGTCGGATGGCTTTCACGCGCCCAAAAGGCAGCCATGCATGCGCACCTGGCTCCACGTGGAACCCGAGCCGCGATGTCTCGGTGTCCGAGCCAGTCCAGTGCGCATGCACACCCCCGGCCGACTGCCGCGCATCGGTGCATTAGGACTTATCCTATATGGAAAAACGAGGGAGAAGGAAACTTGACATATGAATGCTGTATATCTTGGAGGAGGGAGAATAGGAGTGGTTCATATATATCATTAGTATGAGGCTGTTGTAGAGTACAGAGAATTTGGGCAGAGACATAAAGGGAAAGTATTGATAGCTCTGCAAATTACACTATACCATAGTAATGTGACAGAACTGTTTGTCTGCCCGCAAGATAGAGATAAGTGGAACGATTGAAGAGAAAGAAATTAGGGTGAACAGAAAGATGGCTGTGAAAATATAAAAACAAATGAACAAATACATGAATGTGGTTTAGGAGAGTGATCTTCTTGGATATGATCATGCATTTTTCGAGTTTCCATGTTTTGTGTGTATGTACATGTATATCTGTATATACGTATATGTGTGTATATATATGGACTGGGCATATACACTCGACCTACTGCAATACAATGAGTTCCTCACAATAGGGGTTCTGGAAATACTTTCAATTTGAATCAAATTATAGGTTCCGTCAATCTAGTTCTAATTGATTGTTTGTATTCAATCTCTACATTTTACATTGGGCATGATGTTTCCCTGGGTCTATTGCCTCGGGTTTATTGTCTTTTAATATTACACTCAATCGCTCTTGCTTTCCTCTATTATTACAGTGATTTTGCACTTGAAAAAGGGTTCCTTTTAACCCGAAACGCATTGTGCTGTACTGTGTTCACTACAATAAAGTTTTTCTTATCTACACAATCTCTCTCCGACCTTTTTTGCACAACCTCTGAGCACGGATCCTCCTCTCTCCCCCTGCCGTTATGTATTTTGGTATTATCTGTAACTGGATCTGACTACGGCTACAGTCCTTGGACCACAGGTGGAAATCTTCCTGTGGTCCATTCTTATTCTATATAGATCATGTGTACACCCACTTTTAATTTCTTCATAATCATTGTACATAAGGGTATAACATCAGTAAGATATAAAAAGTTCTTTGAGAATTATCCTATAAGAAACAGACCCTATTGGCAAGTGTCAGAAGACCCAAATGTCCTGCAGAAGACAATGGGGTTGTCTTCTGCAGGACATTTGGTTTCATTATTGTTTCAGAGCCTTTGTCTTCTGGAGTATCCTCTGTTACTTTGGAGGTCAGTTCAATGTACTCTCGAACCTTCTGTATTTCTTCATGCCTTTCTTTTCAGAAAACATTGAAATAAAGTACTCACAGATAAATGGCTATTTTTGAAGAATATTCCTTAGTGTAGTACGTAATGGCAATGTCAGATTAGTTTTCTTGGACTGGTGTAACATCTTTGCCCGTCCGGGCTTTGGCGTCATCGTCTGGCTGCATGCTGCGGCACAAGAGGCATGTTTGGCTGTGATTTCTTTCCTTGGGTTCTTCTTGCATTTTCTGAACACTGTCCTATTCTTTCACCTTGATAATTGATTTTTCCACCACACCCATCTCCTTCACCTTCATTTCCCTCTGCTCTTCTAATAGTTAATTTCAGTCTTGTCCTGTGATTGACAGCCTATCTGCCTATCAACTCCGGGGCGGGTTCTTCCTTCTATTTATTCTAGGCTCACATTCACATTGGTGCTTGCTATTGCCTTGTGCATACTAGCTTCTTCTCTTGCTGTCATTACTTGTATTCTCATCCTTGACCTCTGGCTTTCCCTACTGACTATTCTTTTGGACTCCGGTTTGGCACTGCATTGCTCGACTGTTTCCTGACCCTTGGCTAGCTGACCTCCCTTTGTTGTTGTTTCGTCTTGTCTGTGTTTTGTGTATCAGATATATAGGAAGGGATCGTTTTCGAGTTGCCGCCTATTACGTAGGATAGGGCCTGGCAATAGGAAGGGACAGTGGGGGATTTCAGCTTAGGACTCACTGTCTCTCCAGGGTTTCCAGCAGCTAATGGGGAATTGCTGTCCTGGAAATTCCATAACAAATGGCACCAAAGAATAGATCTTGTACATGCCTTGGGAAACTGTAGGAGTATTTTAGTCAGTCCTTGAATTCTTAGAAATGTCTTGAAACTGATGCCAGGAACATTATAACATTCAGAAAAAGTTGTGAAACGTGATAAATTTAAAGGGAGTCTGTCACCAGAACCCAGAATATTAACCCAATAAACTTCAATGTACATTGTCATTGCTCCAAAGAAGTAAGACACAATGCCATCATTTACATACGGACAAAAACAGTGATATCTCAGGAATGGTGGCAGCGATTCACAAGGCGAAATCAGGGGACCCTAACCTATGTATCTGGTGGGCTGGGTTGATATACTGGGTTATGGTGACAGACTTGCTGTAAAATCCAACATAACTGGTTACAAAAACAAAAACATTGCATGCACTTGTGTCACGTGGAGTAAACTATAACCTGTGTCTTTTATATTGCTTTAATATGATATATATTATAAGCCATTGCACCTTTCTGGAAAAGGAACTGGCATCTTCTAGTTCCATATATTACTTCATTCCCTTTTTGACATCCTGTCCATTGATGGCTGGTGGCTGAGATGAGTCAGTAAAGTATCAGAGGAAAGAGGGGCACAAAACCTAAAACAACCTACTTCTCCATATTTAGTAGAAGTGGCCAACACTTCAAAATTCTATTTATGTAACAAAAACATAGAACGATATGAAAAGAAATGACAATTAAAAGCCCCATGAGGTGTTACGTTGTGGCCTCTACACTGTTCCGTTTGTATACGTACTGTTGTCCAAGTGCACAGTATGGCAGCTCCTTCCATTCCTACAAATAAAACAAGTAATATAAACATTGAAGAGGTTGCAAAGATCGCACCAACGCCGTGTCACCTTAAATTGTCTGATATAACCTGGAAAATCCCTTTAAAGGGATCCTATCATTGGAATACCCTTTTTTTTCTGACTAACATGTAGGAATAGCCTTAAGAAAGACTATTCTTCTCCTACCTTTAGATGTCTTCTCCATGCCGCTGTTCAGTAGAAATCCGGGTTTTCTTCGGTATGCAGATGAGTTCTTTTGCAGCACTAGGGGTGGGCCCCAGCACTCAAACAGCACTGGGGCCATCCCCAATGATGCGAGAGAAATCTCCAGAACTGCCTCTATCTTCTGTGCTGTGTTCACAAGGACAGGGTCAGATATTTTAATATCTTCTAGGGTAGACTTATTTTAAACTTGAAGCAGATAACACAGGATCACGCCATTGACCATAGGTGATGGAGACAACTAAGTTCCTTCTTACCCTCCTTGTGACTGCCACACAATACATGTCATAGACTATGCCCACAACGCTGTACAAAGCTAAAGAATAGCAATTGCCCATTGTGACAACTAGATCTTAGAATAAAAAAAGTGAAAGCAATGTTATTAGTTATTACAGACAAGTCTCCCACTTCTCCCATGCACTTCTGATAAATTTCCCCCATTACCTAGTTTTGAATCCCTTTTTTATGTTCTGTATTGGTAAAAATAATCATTTTGTATATTTAACAATTTTTGGCTATAAGTGCATTTTCTACATAGTTTTTCATCCATGAATAGTTCATGTTAATATAAGAAACTTACAGGTTATTAAAGAAATATGTTTTCCTCCACACTTTTTGGGCAGAGTTACTTTCTACATATTAGTCTACAAAGAGGGGAGGTTGATAGAAATTACACAAATAATTGTTGCTGTTATGATTTGCTATTTTAAACGCTGTGAACACTGCTAGGTTGTAGATAAGAGACTGCTAGTGCCCAGAATAAGGCAATAAATGAATAAACAAGCTGGCAGGAGAATCCTACCGCACCACTCCCTTCTCCATTGTGCTTTATGTGTGAAGTTGAATTTGATCAATCTAGTGTACAGACAGCTACAGTGTTGGCCAAAAGTATTGGCACCCCTGCAATTCTGTCAAATAATACTCATTTACTTCCAAACAATGATTGCAAGCACCAACTCTTTGGTATTAATATCTTCATTTATTTTGCTTGCAATGAAAAAACACAAAAGAGAATGAAAAAAAAGTCAAATCACTGATCATTTTACACAAAACTCCAAAAATGGGCCGGACAAAAGTATTGGCACCCTCAGCCTAATACTTGGCTGCACAACCTTTAGCCAAAATAACTGGGAACAACCGCTTCCGGTAACCATCAATGAGTTTCTTACAAGGCTCTGCTGGAATTTTAGATCATTCTTCTTTGGCAAACTGCTCCAGGTCCCTGAGATTTGAAGGGGGCCTTCTCCAAACTGCCATCAATAGATCTCTCCACAGGTGTTCTATGGGATTCAGGTCTGGACTCATTGCTGGCCACTTTACAAGTCTCCAGTGCTTTCTCTCAAACCATTTTCTAGTGCTTTTTGAAGTGTGTTTTGGGTCATTGTCCTGCTGGAAGACCCATGACCTCTGAGGGAGACCCAGCTTTCTCACACTGGGCCCTACATTATGCTGCAAAATGTGTTGGTAGTCTTCAGACTTCATAATGCCATGCACACGGTCAAGCAGTCCAGTGCCAGAGGCAGCAAAGCAACCCCAAAGCATCAGGGAACTTCCGCCATGTTTGACTGTAGGGACCGTGTTCTTTTCTTTTAAGGCCTCTTTTTTTTCCCTGTAAACTCTATGTTGATGCCTTTTCCCAAAAAGCTCTACTTTTGTCTCATCTGACCAGAGAACATTCTTCCAAAACGTTTTTGGCTTTCTCAGGTAAGTTTTGGCAATTTTTCTTTTCCGTCCACACCTAGGGAGGTTAGCCACAGTGCCATGGGCTTTAAACTTCTTGATGACACTGCGCACGGTAGACACAGGGACATTCAGGTCTTTGGAGATGGACTTGTAGCCTTGAGATTGCTCATGCTTCCTCACAATTTTGCTTCTCAAGTCTTCAGACAGTTCTTTGGTCTCCTTTCTTTTCTCCACGCTCAATGTGGTACACACAAGGACACAGGACAGAGGTTGAGTCAACTTTAATCCATTTCATCTGGCTGCAAGTGTGATTTAGTTATTGCCACCACCTGTTAGGTGCCTCAGGTAAGTAACAGGTGCTGTTAATTACACAAATTAGAGAAGCATCACATGATTTTTCAAACAGTGCCAATACTTTTGTCCACCCCCTTTTTATGTTTGGTGTGGAATTATATCCAATTTGGCTTTTTGCCAATTCTTTTTTGTGGTTTTCCATTGAAGACAAATTAAATGAAGATATTAATACCAAAGAATTTGTGATTGCAATCATTTTCTGGAAGAAACTGAGTATTATCTGACAGAATTGCAGGGGTGCCAATACTTTTGGCCAACACTGTAGATAAACTAACCATGCACTCTTACCTGCTCACATTGCAAAAGTGGATGGTGTGGCATATAAATACAAAATGCCACAAATAAGAACAAAAGTCACAGAACTCTACTTTGAGCGTTTCTTTTGCTGTAATTCTAGAGTGGAGCGATTGATAAATTCCACCCACTGTCATATGTCCATATGTAATATGCAAAAGTATCTGTTAGTGTTGGGCTACATTCAGATGACCAAGAGCAAAATGGCTGTGGAAACGTCTGTTTTTCACAGCCGTCTTGCACCAGAGGAGCAGATGTCTTCATGGATACCCCATACCTTACAGTAAACAGACAAAGATAGGACATGACCTATATTTTGACGGTCCGTGACAATGGACTGTCAATAATAACAGTGATGTGAATAGCCCCTATTCCCTGTCATTGAATTTAATGCTGCCGGGTGATGTCCATTAAGAAAAAACAGATATCACGCCGCCATTATTCACTGTTGTGTGAATTTAGCATAATACTTTACGCACCAGTGAACAAATGATATTGTGCAGTTCCCATATTGTATATGTAGAATCTCCAACAAATAACACCAAGCAGAACCTGTATTACCACTAACAATGCCAACCAAATATCGCCATGCAACACACATAATACCGCAGCAGAGACAATAGGAAATTTCCTATACAGACGTCAGTGACTCTTTTACAGGCAATGTTGTGACTTCTGACTGTCAAGGATCAAGACACATCATGTATTAAGACTGAAGTCTTCACTATATAACCATTATCCACTATGTGAAAGCAGAAGTCAACCATAAAAGATGGGGATATTAATGCAAGAGGGAAGAAAAGCAATTTCCTTATGCAACATGTTTCCTGAGTCTTACAATGTGTCCTTACAGTACACGCACAGTCTCGCAGTACTTTGACATTGCTCCTCAAGTCTCACTTCCTTCTCTCTATTGGAAGAAATTTTTTTCTGCTGAAATATCAAAAATGCTTCTCCTCAGAAGTTGTGGGTTTTCTTTCTTGTAAACGTTGCAAAATAGATACTGACGTGCATAGCTACGAGACCTATGTAGGACAAAGAAATGATGTTGCCATGTGCTTTTAGCTCTTGGGTAAGACTTTGGGTTACTGTGTAAGCTGTGGCGTTAAATTGAACTTGACCATATATGATCCTGTGCTAGCTCCCCAATGGTTCCCCTGGTCTCTGTTTATAGCATGTGGACAGCACGTGACCTCTGAAGACAATAGGTGGCCACAGCAATTATGGCTCCCATCACTGAACCATACTGTCAGTAGTGTGGCAAATTGAAGACCCTCATGAAGACCCTCAGAGAGCCATTGAGGGATGGACACAATGATGTGATTGATATGTTCTCTTTATCTCCCTTCGTATTGTGATCTCTAGACACCAGGTCTCATACACAATTCCGTCTGAGCTGAATCTTCTTCCACCGCCATTATATTTTAGTCCTGGTGCTCTCTACCGGGTATTACATCTGTCCCTTAGAAACAAAATAGCAGGACTGCTAAGACGTCTGGCAGGTCATGTTGTGGAAATTATTCGATATAAATATATAAATTATTCAATATAAAACAAGGCAAAGAGAAAAGTTTTGTATCAATGTATTAGATTTATTCAGGAACATTGCATGCAGTACAGTGGACCAAGTGAACAATATGGATGTTGCAATTGAGATGACCTTTAATGAAATGTTGAGGTTGGAGTTTTTTGTATGTTTTAGGATAATTTACATCTAGATAACTTCATTTGCGATGTATTTTCGGTTTTATTTTTGTATTTATTTAGCTATATCGGTATTATCATGTGACTTTTTTTATCATGTGATCAGGATTAGTGTCCCTTTTGGATGAGCTTGAAGAGCAAATGCCACTTTGAAACAGCCGGAGCAAGGGCCCCATATCATATCCTAGAGCAGACAAAACTTTAGTACAATTCTCAGCTTGTATTGTTTTTGTATTGTTCCATTAAGTATTTACTGACTCTATTTTCTGTATGCCTTCAGGTCTGAAAAACCAAGACTCGGTGCCTGCTAAGAGTGAAGAAATTATAGAGTCTGGGAGCCAAGTCAACTTGACATGTGTCGGCAATGGAACTGTGAAATGGATCATTCAAGGAAAGGAAACTAGACCTACTATATCCAACACAATTCAGATCCCACAGGCAAAATATAGTGACACGAGAACCTACAGATGTGTATACAATTCCTTAGATTCTACAGAGAGTGTATCAGTGCATCTCTTTGTAAAAGGTAACAGTATTGAACAGAGGCTCTAATACCCTTACTTGTCAACTGTGCCAAATTTGACAGGATTGTCTGGAATTTTCAAAAATAATCCCAACAAATTGGGCATGTCCCAGTAAAGTCTGCGTGAATGTGGGCAGTTTGGGGGTAGTCTTGTGAGTAGGAATTAAGAACACTATTTTTGACCATTAGATACTGGTATATTTTATATAGTGTATTTTATAAGCCAGTCTATTCCTACTGTATACCCAGAGGTGTAACATGAGGTTTCTGAGCGCCAATACAAAAATTGTACCAAGACCCTTAGTATATTGTATCATAACTATTACTTAATTTTAGAGCACCAATAATTCCTGGTGCTGGACATTATTATATTAATTCCATGGTGCTAGACATTATTACATTAATTCCATGGTGCTAGACATTATTAGATTATTTCCATGGTGCTGCACATTATTATATTATTTCCATGGTGCTGGATATTATTATATTAATTCCATGATGCTGTACATTGTTATATTAATTCCATGGTGCTGGACATTATTATATTAATTCCACGGTGCTGGACATTATATTAATTCCATGGTACTGGATATTATTATATTAATTCCATGGTGCTAGACATTATTATGTTATTTCCACGGTGCTGGACATTATTATATTAATTCCATGGTACTGGACATTATTATATTAATTCCATGGTGCTGGATATTATTATATTAATTCCATGGTGCTGGATATTACTATATTAATTCCATGGTGCTGCACATTATTATATTAATTCCATGGTGCTGGAAATAATGATATTAAATCCATGGTGCTGGACATTTGTAAATGGACTTTTAACTACCATGTGCCATTTAGAATGGTAGTATGTGTTATGTGGCAGAGGAACCTTTAAGGCCCCCCTCAGGGTCCAGTAACAAATGCTACTGTTGCACTCCCTATAACTATGTCCCTGTGTACCTCCCATATGATTTCTACTTTGTAGCAATGTGAGACATTCTTCCCAGAAACAGCGCCCTTCCTGTCCATTGGTTGTCTCTGGTACTACAGTTCTGCCCCATTTCTTATAGTTCATACAACCCTCTTAAGTATCATCGCTGTGCTTTCTTCTAATTTCACAGATGCAAAGAAATACTGGAATCCCCTATTCCCCACAAGACGTTTTTATGAAGGAGACGATGCCTTAATCCCATGTCTGCTAACAGATCCCTCCATTCCAGACTCTGCAGTTTCTCTTGAACCAATAGATTATTTTGGGAAAGATCTAAATCTATCTTTCGATGCTAAGGAAGGTTTTACAATACGGAATGTGCCGTTGGATCTTAACGACAATAGGCTTAAGTGTACGGCAAAAGTGAATGGCAATAAATGGGAGAGTAATCCTGTGAAAATTTACATCAGCAAAGGTAATGAAACATGAAATTGACGAAACGAAGCTGTAACTCGACTGCAGCATTTGAATAAATCCTTGTAAAATCTCGCAGAGAACACAAAGGCGTTGCGGCAAGGTTCACTATTGCACAACAGTTTGTTAGGAGCCTCTATTGTAGATTCCACCAAAATTCACACTTTGCGCCATTTTGTTTTCAAAATGATAGACGCTATACTGGAAACCTGACAGACCCCTTCATAGACAATGGGTCCATTTCATAGTATGTCGCCAAATACTGAACATAAAATCTGACAGAGATGTGAACATAGCCTTATTCTTTTCTGATCATTGTCTTTCATGGGTGACAAATAGCAAGTGAGTATTGGGGTTTTAACCACTTCCGGACCGACCACAGACTATATACGTCCGGGAAGTGGTTGCCTAGTTCTGACAGGACGTATCACTGTGTATACAGCACTCAATGAGCGCTGTATACACAGCTATGGACGCAGCCATAATTCAGCTGCCCTCTGACCCGGCGGACACGTGATCCGCTGGGAGCAGAGTCTTAACAGAGCTGCTGGGTCCTACAGGACCCAGATCAGCTCAGTAAGCTGTATATACAGTGTGCAGGAGGCTGTATTCCTCCTGTATCTGGGGTTAAATGTACCAGCCCCAGTTATAGGAGAAATCAGCCTCAAGTACAAAAAAAATAAGTGATCAGATGTCCCCCAAAGGTCTCTTATGACTTTATGGGGACACAATCTGGAAAAACAATAAAATAAAAATATAATAAAAAAGTTTTTAAAAAATGTAAATAAAATAATAATAAAAAATAAATAAATAATATGCTAATAAAACGCCGTTATTAAAGCTTAAAGCCCCACCCCCGACGACACCATACAAAATAAAAATCACCGTAACGGAGAGGAAAAACTATATTATAAAGTTTTTCAGTGACACTTTGTGTTATTAAATTAAAAAAAAATAAAATAAAATTGAAAACCAGACACAATTTCCCTCCTATTTTGTTTATATTTTCCCAGATATAAAAAAAAATTAAAACACATTCGGAAATAAAGATAACATAAAAATAAAGCCCTATGTGTCCCCGAAATATGTTGACTGAGACATACGGGAAAAATGTTACAGCCCTCAAAACCGCACATACAAAATAAACCTAAAATGTGTCTGGTCCTGGAGCACAAATTGGCCCGGTACTGAAGTGGTTAATGAAGGAATTTCACACCTCTATTTTGCCTGTACATGTAATGGTTGGCTCCAGGGGACTGAGGACGGCATAATAAAAACACTTACTTATATCTGGTTTGTATGCAGACATAACGCATCCGTAGAAAACATATAATGTGAATAGGATTAAGGGCACCCGCTTACTCAAAACCTAAAATAATCAGTTTCAATTTTTTTTAGTGGAAAAAATACCTTCAGTTTCTCTGACGTCCTATGAACACATCAGAATTCAAGGTGAAGATTTCCAAACCACCTGCGTTGCAACTAGTAATGTAAGGTGTTCAATTGAATGGGAAGACAAGACAAAAAGTGTACGTACTCAAATTTCTGCTTTTTACTTTGTACAGATGAGTGGAATTTTTTACATCAACAATATAAATAGTAATTGACATTTACAGGGCCAGTTTTAGACAAAGTGGGGCCCTGGGCAAGTTTACAAGTGGGGCCCTAAATTCCAAGGAGTGGAATACTATACAGTACTTTTCTCTCCACATGATTTGTGCGCACACCACACGGAAACCACACGGATCCCTTTATAGTCTATGGGGTTCGTGCGGTTTCCTTAGGTAACCACTTTTTAATGCGTATAGGTTGCGTATATGGGCCTAAGCTTCACTGCATGCAGAGATCATGTGCCAGGGTCAAAGGACTCATCTCAGAGGACACCAGGCATCTTTAAGTTTTGATACCTTTTACAACTAAACTGTCTGATAATGATAAAAGCGAGTGTCATAAGGAAAAATAGTCTTAGTTGCTCACAGCAACCAATCCCAGCACTATATGCACTATAAAATGGAGGCTGTGCTGTAATTGGTTGCTATGGGCAACTAAAACCATTTTTCTTTATGACCGTTTTCATAAATTAGTCATAGTGAGTCTGTGCAAACTGGCTGATGACCGGCCAAAAGCAACTCATCATGACAAGTGCTGATATTAATGGTCAATTGCTGGCCAAAAATTCCCAATTATTTTTTAGGCAAAATCTGCCGTTGCTCATTATGACTCATGAATGAACATTAATAATATTTTAATGGTTGATTAACTGCAGAAATGCAGCGTTTTTTGTTACAGATTTTGCTGCAGGTTTTTTTTTTTTCTAACCAAAATTAGGAGTGGCTTGAAAAGATTTGGAAAATATAAAGTAAGTTCTTAGACGTTTCCCTTCTGTTTAATCCACTCCTGACCTTGGCTCCTAAAAATGCAGCAAAATCTGCAACAAAACATGCTGTTTTTCTGCAATGTGGCGCCTTAGGAATATGATAAAGTGGTTCCTGTGGATAGGTCATCAGTAGAGATGAGCGAGTAGTATTTGATCGAGTAGGTATTCGATCGAATACTACGGTATTCGAAATACTCGTACTCGATCGAGTACCACTCGCTATTTGAATGGAAAAGTTTGATGCAGAACCAGCATTGATTGGCTGAATGCTATACAGTCGGCCAATCAACGCTGGTTCTTCTCCTATCTTTAGGGCTAGTTCACACGTGGGCAAAGGGGAGGTTTTTGACAGCGGAATTCGCTTCAAAAACCTCTCCTTTAACATGGTGGTCTATGTAGACCACTAGCTTTTTTTTTCCTCCTAGCGTTTTCCGCCTGAAGAAGCGACATGACCTTTCTTCAGGCGGAAAACGCCTGAAGAATTGCATAGAAGTGAATGGGAGGCGAAAACCGCGCGGTAAAAAACCGCGCGGTTTTTTGCACACAAAACCGCGCGTTTTTTTGCAAAAAAACGCGCGGTTTTCGCCTGCAGTTTCTATAGCACATATAGGAAAAAAAAAACCTAGCGAAAACCGCTAGCGAAAACCGCGTCAAAAACCTCGTCAAAAACCGCGTGGAATGCAAAAAACAGCGTCAAAAAAACTCCTCGAGGTTTTTTACCTCGCACAAATAAGCTAGGCGGTTTTCACGTGTGAACTGACTCTTAGAAGTCTTCTCCGTGCAGCTTCCCCGCGGCGTCTTCCAGCTCTGAATTCACTCTGCCAGGCATCGGGCCTGGGCAGAGCCGACTGCGCATGTCCGCTTGTAGTGTGGGCATGCACAGTCGGCTCTACCCAGGCCCGGTACCTGGCAGAGTGAATTCTGAGCCAGAATACGTCGCAGGGACGCTGCAAGGAGAAGACTTCTCGGAGGATCCAGCCCTCACTTGTCATGATCAGTTGCTTTTGGCCGGTCATCAGCCAGTTTGCACAGACTCACTGTGACTAATTTATGAAAACGGTCATAAAGAAAAATGGTTTTAGTTACTCGTGGACTTGGTAAGTATACTTTGATCGAATGTTGCCTACCCCTGAAACGAGCATTTCCCCCCCATAGACTATAATAGGGTTCGATATTCGATTCGAGTAGTCGAATATTGAGGGGCTACTCGAAACGAATATCGAACCTCGAACATTTTACTGTTCGCTCATCTCTAGTCATCAGTATCCATTACCTTAAGGAACCCTTTAAGATGCTTTAAAGAGGACCTTTCACCAATTTGGACACAGGCAGTCCTATATACTGCTGGAAAGATGACAGTGCGCCGAATTCAGCGCACTATTGGCTTTTCCGAACTGAGCCCCAGGTAAAGAGCTATCGGTCCCAGTACCGTAGCTCTTTACAGTCAGAAGGGCGCTCCTGACAGTCTGTTTGTGCTAATTGTTTTGTGCTAAAAAGAACAGATGCTTGCTGCTTGCTAGACACTTTTTACAATGATAACTGAAAGTATGTGTCTTGTTTTGTAGAAGATCACACAACTACAAAGTCTTAATTCACAAGGTGATGTTTGGAACACAACTTCCATCCTAACTATTCCAAAGGTGTCATTTGAGGACAGTGGGAAATATACCTGCATTGCTGGAAACAAAGTAGGATTCAACAGAACCACAGCAACCCTCCGAGTAATAGGTACTGGGCTAAGGCTAAGCTCCTACTAGAATACACCTGTCCTAGTCTACCAGTGATCCATGGACACCAAGGACAATATAGATAATGAAAAGATTTATTCTCACATGTGGGATCCATTTCAGTAGGCCACCCATTTCCAAAAAGTGTGAAAACAACCTAAAAAGTAGTAACTGGTGACTTAGACACCACCTATTAAGTAGGCCACAGCACTTTACAGAACATTACCTGCAAAGTGGATGGGATTCTGGCTAATCCCGTACACACATTGCAGAAAAAAAATCTGCAGCGGAAATGCTGTAGTTTCAAAAACACTTGCATTTTGTACATGCAGCATGTCAATATATACCTATGGAAATGCTGACATTTTCCATGTAGGTATAATTGTGACACAAAGTCCACAGAGTGTGAGGGTGTGAACCTAGAGGGCGCTGTAGAGCAACCAAAAACAGGATTAAAAAGGACTCTGACCACACCCGTACCAGAGAAAGGGGCTCAACTCCAGGGGGAGTGCACACAGCAGGAGAGTGCGGTTAGTGATCTGCAGGAGCAGGTGGACTGGACCAGTTGGAGACAGACAGGAGGTCTGTCCCAAGAAGACTGGATTCCATAAAGGACTTTGAGCCAGAATAGTGAGAAGAAACCTCAGAGTATCTTGCCCCAATAGATTAGTCAGGGTTCAAGTAGTGAGGTGTTGCCCTGTGTGTGGGTTAGGTTGTTTGTTATTTTTGTTCCTGTTATAAGCTGAACAAAACCACTTATTTTGGTGCATTACCCGATCTGCTGTCTATTTGGCATCCAGCGCCACCAACACCTTTGTAAATCCAGGAAAATCGCTTAACTTTGATGCTAAATTAAGCCCAATTGTCACAAATGGAAAACTCTGTGGACCTTCTGTGAAAAGCGCTATGGAAAAAATCTCAGTGCTGCCGCTGTCTTCTTCACAGCGCTCTTTTGTTGTGGCTCGCTACATGGAGCCTTAGCCTAAAAGGGTTTTCTGGAATATAAATATTCATGTCCTTTCCTCCTGCAATGTTTGGAGGAACTCTACAACCTCTTCACTTCTTACCAAGCCCAGCGCTGTGCATTGTACAGTGGCTACACTTGGTATTGCAGCTCAGCCACATTCACTTGAATAGGACTGAGCTACATGAAGTAGAAGCAGCACTCATCTGAATGCCACGGTCACTTCAGTCAGTTGCTTGGTAGGACTTCCAAATGTTGAACCCCCTCCAATCTAATATTGATAACCTATGCTAAAGTTAGAGCTTTACCAATTAAGTCCCAGAAAAGCCCAGGGTCTGTAGGTGAATGAGGACCTTAATGATAATGCATTGACTATATTAATCTTGGGATTAATGAAGTGAATGAAAACTGCCTTATTTTATTTTCTAGAAAAAGCTTTTGTGAATGTTTCATCATCACAGACCAGAAACGTTACATTATTCAAGGGTCTGAATGCGGAGCTGCTGGTAGATATTGAAGCTTACCCAAGTCAGCTGTCCTGGCAATGGCTACACAACAATAATGGCATTACAAAGGATGTTAGTACTCTAGCCAAATGGAAGAACACCGGACCTTACAGGTTAGATTTCAACGTTCAATAACATGATCTTTTACTGTATGAGAAGCAACTTTGGTCATGATAGCTACAAGTCAAGAAAGTTATCCATCAACATTAGTGACTACCAAGAAGCAATGTAAGGGGGCATTCACACGCTGGCGTTATGGCAGACTGCCGAACACTTCCCATTCACTTCAATGGGAGCGCTCGTAACAGCTGCGTTTACGAGCACTCCCATTGAAGTGAATGGGAAGTGTTCGGCAGTCTGCCGTAACGCAGGTGTGTACGGCTGTGATACACGCCCGGCGTTACTCCGTGTGAGTGCCCCCTAAGGGGTGCATTCACACGGAGTAACGTGCCGTGTGACCTGGCACGTATACGCCGTGTGAGATTTTGCGGGCCGTATACGCTCCCATTGATTTCAATGGGAGCGTGGATCGTAAACGCCGCGTTATTTTGCAGCCGTGATTTTTAAATGGATTTAGTAAATCCATTTAATCCTATCTACGCATCAACATTGTGTTTACAGTACAGAGCGTGAAATTGGTTCTTCAGTCTGGGATTAAGTCCCAGTCTTCCTATAGATATTCCCGTGGAATAGGCATAGAATAGGGGCAATTCGCTTCGGGCAAACAAAAAGGAATGCATAATCATATTTTTGGGTCATTTAAGACCCCTAAATATAATAGATGGAGGTCCAGGGGAGCAACAAATATGAAAAAAAAAAAAAAACATTCTCCACTTCCATTACCACTTTTGGGCCTCCTCATGCGTTCTCCTGTAATGTCATGTGACTGGGGTCACCACTGAGGTCTGTGATTGGGCCACCAGCAGTCACACTGGCAAGCCAATTGTCAAGACATCATGACGCGTGCCCATGACAGCGTGCCTATGTGAACACTGAGGCCTCAGTGGAGACCCCGGGCATATGACATCAAAGGAGAGTGCCAGACGTCACTGAGCGTGCAGGACGCTGCATGAAGGCCCAAAAGTGATAAAGGAAGGTATTATATTTTTTAGCTACATCTCCCCTGGGCCTCCACCTACTATACTTGGGGGTCTGAGGAGACCCCAAAGTATAATAATGTCACAAAGCTGAAGATAAGCTGAAACAGAACTTATTCGAACCAAAATGAATCTTGCTCCCAAAACACTCGAAACGAATCTTGAGAGGTCTGCCCATCTCTCAACAGTATATAGAATTGAAGCAGTTGAGATTTTGGTTTATTTTCTAATTTTTTACTTTTATTTTTTGGGGGGTTTGGTTTAGGCGCAGGACCATCCTGTTTCTGAACCGTCTGAATGGAAATGAGAGCGGGACTTACACTTTCTTTGCAAACAATTCAAAAACCAGCGCCAATCTGTCTTTTGAGATAAAGTTATACAGTAAGTGTTTTTGGTTTTTTACTAGTTTTAAGCAATATAAAATAACTTTAATGACAGCTGACATGTCTGCCAAGCAAGCTGTTGAAT
Source organism: Leptodactylus fuscus (assembly GCF_031893055.1). Lineage (NCBI taxonomy): Eukaryota > Metazoa > Chordata > Amphibia > Anura > Leptodactylidae > Leptodactylus > Leptodactylus fuscus. Next base: position 192,575,998 of record NC_134269.1, read on the forward strand.
ATATCTGCCCCTGTGATGTCTGCCCCCTGCCTGTTACACTGTGAATGACACCATAGTGATATAATGCTGTTATGTATGTGTTCCAGGTGCTCCAACTGTGAATATGACGCTTTATAGTGTAAACGACTCCCAGGAAATAAAATGTATATCACAGGGGTATACGCTACCGGATATTAAATGGCTTCAGTGCTTTAATACAAGGTGAGAACTGCAATGAATCTGGAAAATGTAGAAAATTGACTCATTTAGGCCAAAAAAATGTAAAAAAGGAACAGCGATGTGGGACTTTCATACACTTGTGTGTTGCCACTCTATTCAAAGCTTCAGGACTGGTCTAGCGCTATCTCCATCAGTTCCATAGAAATGAAGCAGAACATATGACCATCTCTCCATCCAAATGGGTGGGACCCAGGGCTGCACCTCTAATGAGGCGATGTGAGGCAGCCGCCTCAGGCAGCAGTTTGGGAGGGGCGGCAGCCACGGGACTTTTTTGTTTCCTAAACAGTATTAAAGTTAAATGACCTTTGATGATGTCAGTGATGATGTCATCAAAGGTCCTTTTGCTATTCGGCATCTATCCAGGGCCCGCGTCACGAGGGGGGGGGGCAAACATCCTCAGGGCCGCATACTTTCTCTTCCATTAGGACTAGATTGGCAGCAGATAAATCACTGCCATTTGCAGGGGCTTCCGATCGCTGTTTGTAAAAGTTTCCCTGCACACATTAGCTTGCTGTGCCACCCCTCCCCCTCAGCATCGGCGTGTGAGGGGAGAAGTCTCTTGCGATGTCACAGCTTTCTCCACTGCCAGGAAGAGCTGCACATGAGTTTCACTCATGTCCTGTGCACCCAGCACATCCAGCAATTCAGCCAAAGGTAAGTATATATTCTTGGGTAAAATATGTGTATATGTGTTTACATCAGTGGTGTAACTACCGCTGTAGCAGCAGAGGCAACTGCCACAGGGAGGGGCGCTGGAGGCGGTTACAGGGGGAGAGGAGGAGGAATTTTCGGCGCGCAAGCTTAAGGTGGGCCGGTTTCAAGTTATGATGCGGGGGGTGCACGGTGGTTTGGAGGAACGCCCAGGGTGCACAGACAGGCGCATTTACATATCGGTTTTACTGGTATGTAATAAAAACTAGGGGGGGGGGGGGGTCTCTTTAAAAAAAAGAGTAGCAGCGGCCCCCTGCAACCACTATTATGCCCCACAGCGGCTATGGAGCATAATAGAGTTGGGTGGGCAACTGTGTGGCATAATAGAGGTTTCAGGGGGCCGCTGTGGGACATAATATATATTGACGCACACCTTCCCCCCGCTACCTGATGCGGACGATCAAAAGAAAAACCCAATCACGCCACCCCCCAAGGCAGCAGAGGGGCCAGGTTCACCACTAGTGGGACCTCTATTCCTACAGTCAGTCGGAGTTCAAAAGGTCAGACCTACACTTATCGTGGAGATAGGATGATCACTTGTGATAAAAGGCATCTGGCACCAGAGCCACCATATCAACCCAGCCCCGCAGATAGATAGGTTAGGGTCAGCTGAATCAAACAGTCTTTTCCCCTTGTGAATCACTGCCTTTCTCGACAAGATTGCTGTTTACCTCTATGGAGCAATGGCAACACCCTCATTGCTCCAAAGAGCTCATTTGCATATTCACAAAAAAAGGTGATAGCTTGGCAATGAAGGCACAGATTCACAAGGAAAAAACACTGATTCAGCTGACCCTAACCTATCTATCTGCGGAGCTGGGTTAATATGCTGGTGTTAGTTTATTATATAGAACAATGGAAAAACCTCTCTTAGGCTATGTTCAAAGAAGTCAGTGAAAAATCAGACAAAATAGCCCAGCAAATCTGATAAACCCTGTTATAATCTATGTGGCTATAGTCCGTCATGACAGATTTATCCCTATTAAAATCTCAAGGAAGCGTGAATGCAGCCATAGCTGTCATTGAATAAGAATATTCCTCAGGGAATGAAAATCTGTATAGACATAGTTCTGGTCTCAGATGAGAAGAGTAAGAATAAGATAAGAATTGTATCCAGTCTAGGCAATGCTCTGTGAGTTAAACACATCATCAGCGCTCACATAAATCACTGATGGTTTCCGTCCAGACCAGCAGTCAGGCGCATTAGGCACGGTTCGAGGCTCCTAGGCACCGATGCAAAACCTTTCATATAATATACACACATCCCTACATCTATGGCATATAGGTAATATCTGCTCACCTTCTTCATATCTGATTCGTTTCTATTTACAGCTGCTCGGATGGTGAAAAAGTCCCTTTAAAAGGTGAAGAATCGCAGGATATACAGGAAGACGTAGTGATAAGTGTCATGAGGCCATATACGACTCTCAGCAACGTCACTATTTTCTGTACAGCTTCAAACAATGCCGGTGGTACATCTGATAAGATCTTTGTCGCTAGCACCATTACATGTAAGTGGTCATCTGTAGTCAGACATCTTTTTATTGAATGTACAATTTCTGAGAACTGCATTGATGTAAAATATAGGTGATAAGTTGTATATGTATAGGGAGTCTATGAGGTTCAAAAAGTCCTCCAAATCGATAATAGTGAAATGTAGAGGCCATTAATAGGAGCAGAAATGGAACTATGTGGCCACAAACTGATGACGCAAAGCAGAGATGATCATCTTTTTTAGACCTGAAAATCACCCTGCAAGTGCACCAGGGGCGCAGATTTTCCTACAGACCATAGCAAGTAAGCTGACTCTCCTTAAGAATCTCTTCCCAACATCACCCCTTTATCTCTGACATTTTCAGTCCTGGTTGTGTCATGGTTGTTGTTAGAGATGGGCAGATTGGTTCATATTAAGCCAGTTTTGACACACATATTCCAAATTATTAGTTTTTTAGTAAACTGACCAAATGGGGATTCATCTGGGACTAAAATGGCCACTGCATTGTAATCCTATAGGCCTGTGATTGGGCCTCAGTGGTAACATGAGCACACTGAGTAACATCAGGTCATGACATTTGGCGTGCCCATATGACTGCTGTTGGCCCCATCATCTTGGGCCGATGACATTACAGAAGATGTCGAACATCACCAGCTAGATATTATATAGATGGGTTCCTAGGAGCCCTGACAGTGTCTTACACTATGTTTTATAGATAGGTTCCTAGGAGTCCTGACAGTGTTCTACACTATGTTATATAGTTAGGTTCCTAGGAGCCCTGACAGTGTTCTACACTATGTTATATAGTTAGGTTCCTAGGAGCCCTGACAGTGTTCTACACTATGTTATATAGATAGGTGTCTAGGAGCCCTGACAGTGTTCTACACTATGTTATATAGATAGGTGTCTAGGAGCCCTGACAGTGTTCTACACTATGTTTTATAGATAGGTTCCTAGGAGTCCTGACAGTGTTCTACACTATGTTATATAGATAGGTCCTAGGATCCCTGACAGTGTTATATGCTATGTTTTATAGAGCCCTGATAGTGTCAATGTAAGGTGTGTAAAGCCACCGTAATAGTAGTTTAGTCTATTTAGACAATCTTTCAGACAGTATTAGTAAATCTAACCCAATGTCCAAATCTACGGATAGTGTTCAGTGATGGGGAAATAACAAAATGACTTCTAAGCCAAAAATCTTTCAAGCCAAAATATCAGCTAGACAGATTTTAATATATGGTTATGTCATTTTGAAGGATATTCTTTTAGGGTTGAAAATATAATAAGGCCATTATTATTATTATTGTATTAAATGATAGATAGTACCTTTAATTATTTTCCCATTATTTTCTGTAGTAATGTCTACTGGAAGAGTTGAAGATCTCCAGCAATTCAACCCCATGATAATAGCACTGGCGGGGGTTGGAGCCTTCTTCCTCTTGCTTTCAATGTTTTTCTACTACAAATACAAGCAGGTATGTAACTGTATTAAGTTTTTCTGCCATTAGGTCAGTATAATTCATTTTGACAGACAGTCCACCTGATGGTTACTGGAACACTTTTAGTGGTATAATCTACTTGATGGTTACAAAGTGAGCAGTCTTTGACTGGGGTTGGGGACAGTGAGAAACTGCAGGTCCACCACAACCATGTTGGAGCTAGAGTGAGCGTCCCATCCCATCCATCAGTGTCACTCTGGGTCTCTGGGGAGGGGTAGACTCCATGACACGGTCTGTCCAGTCTAGACATTTTTCCTAGGCTTGAGTTGGTTACTATGTATGAATCTTCCATCTGTCCTTGTGGCACCTAAAGGCTGTCAACTACACATCTCACACTGATCCAAAAATGGCTCCCGAATTGCTGTTGTCTCTCTTCAGCTTGGTGTTGGCACTTTTTGTGTAGCACTTTGTACCTTCTAGGTTGCACTGACTCATTATACATCTATACTTTCTTACCTCTTCTCAGTCCTCCATTTCCAATGGCGGCCATTCCGTTGGTCTGTTTAGAAGTCCCCTGGCTGACGTCACTAGTGACATCCCATTTGTTCTAGCGGACCTCTGTAGTCCATCACAGGCCTCAGTAGATAAACGTCACGTGACCACAGTGATTGTGGTTGTTCTAAGGTTTATCTTGCCCCTACACTGTGAGCAGAATAATTTTACACCTCACGCCACGTTGGCCTATGCCGATGTCTACCACCTTCTAAAATAGTTTGCCAACTTTTGGTTGGTTTTGTTTTTTTTCCAGACTATCAACTGTAGTTATATTAAATTTTTAGAAAAACACAAAAATGTGGTCTTTCAACAGGAAGCACACTGTCATAGGTCTTGAGAAATCTCAGTCAAGCCTTTGTTCTGCAGAAAAAAATCTAAATACTGGTTAAAAAAAGCAGGAACAGAAACAAAAGGAAATGTCGATACTTTAAAATCAGAAATGTATGGTGGAAGGTGGATGTTCAAAGGGCTTACACAGACAAATACGGTTGTATTTTTCCCAAAACAGTGCCACTCCTCTCTACAGGATGCATGAGGCATTGCAGTTTGGCTGAAAGAAAGCAACCAGGATTTTTGTAGTTAAAAATAAAAGTGGTTGTTCAGGATGGTGATCATAAGAAAAAGGGTTTTAGAAAATATAAATGAGTAAGTTGATGGCCTCTTTTGTTAATACATATGACAATTTTATGTTAAACCAATTGCTAGTCAGTGAGAAGGGTCACCCTACTGACAACTAAGCTCACAATGAGTAGAGATATATGTTCAAAGAATAAGTTATGAAGATATATATAGCAGCAAAATCGTGAGTAGACAGGACTCCCAGGAAAGACAGTGAGAGTCCTCAGTAACATTGAGAGCTTTCCTTTGAAAGCTTTGTATCCAGGGCCGATTCTCGCTTTTCATCTTTCTGAGGCTAAAATTCTAATTAGGCTTTGACTATGACTGCGCATGTGCACTATTCAGAAATGAAACCGCTGGGCTGAAACACATCTCAAAGCCCCCCAACGCATGCACAAAGATTGAAAGGAGCCGGGGACACACAATAAGTTTTATTGTGTATCTTAAAGGGGTATTCCCACGTCGCATACTCACCAGTCTTCACTGCTGTAAAATCTTCTTTCTTTCTGGTTTCTTGCATCATTTGGTGGGCTGGGTTTCATATGCAACCTGTCATTTAGCTCCGCCCCAAATTAGCATGTAGCTCCGCCCACCGCATAGCGTGATCCTATGGGGTGGCTGAAGGGCCTGTGATGTCATCAAAGGTCCTCAAAGAAGACTATATGCACAATATTGGACTATGAAGTACAGGCAGGAACAACTCCATTCTGTGTTACATACAGAGACTGCCTGTCTCTGCCATAATGAACACAATTGAATTAGCTAGCCTGATAACTGGGAGAACAGAAGACGAGTTCAGAAATGAAAGCAGCTCCTCTCCCCTATCTGAGTGCAGGAAGCTAGGTCACGTGGTGCAGACACAGGAATAGCTAGAAACACAGGATCGCTCCCGTGCACTTAGCCCCTCCTCCCTCCCCCTGAGAGCAGCAGATACATCACTTGACTTTTGACCAGATAAGTCAGGGCTGTGTCAACACTGAATTGAATAAAGTAAGATAGTGGACACACAAAGCAGTTTTGCTTAGCAGTGTATTTAGGAAAAGTCTTACATACACATTAACAAGCAGTATAGATAGGATTCTTGTGATGGGACAACCCCTTTAAGGGGTAGTATCCTTTGGTTTGGCATATTTCCATTCTGACTCACTATCATGGAGGTCAAAATCTCTTCATAAATCGGTCATGCCCTTGATTAAGAATGACGTACGAAACACCATTATTAATATGTCTGCCCTCTGTACTATTTATTTGCTTTAAATCTATGCAGGAGGTTTGTAGCTTTGTATTGTGAAACCAAAGCTCTGACATCAATAGAGATGTATTATGAAATAAAACATTTTGGATCTAAAGTCTAAAAGGATGACAGATTTACTTTAAAGGGCAATAGTACTGTACCTTTGGCACGACAGCAGGTCATTGTGTATTATTTGGCAGTAAAATGGCATAAACTGAATTGTGATGTATAAGGTCACCTGTCAGTGATGAAGAAGAGGCAAATATATTGGAATATTGTCGCTTCCAATGAATATGCATTTCCTTCTCTTTGTTATTGCAGAAACCTAAATATGAAATCCGCTGGCAGATGGTCCAGATGTCAGAAGGCAACCAGTACATATGCATCGACCCTACACAACTGCCATACAATGAGAGATGGGAGTTTCCAAGAACCAATCTGCAGTTTGGTATGTATGATACCGGGGGTCAGATTGGGGCTATATGGGTCAACTGGCAAAATCAGGAACTGCCATCTTGCAATGATGAGCAAGACTCAACATTGTTTAACACTGTTTAGATTCATATGGATGTCACTAATACAGCCATAGCCTTAACTACTCACACATACAGTACATGTAAGTAAAGTTAGTGTAGCCAGCTATAAAGCCCTTACATACCGCTGCGACACAGTGCCTACAACATCTAAGCCAAGGGTCCTCAAACTGTGGCCCAAGGGCCACATGCGGCCCGCCAAGCACTTCTGTCTGGCCCCGCCTACAACGCCGGCAGGCGTGCATTTATAATGAAGCTCCTGGGGAGCTCGGGCCAGGCCATGGAGCGCACTTCACTTTACCTATTGGAGGGCACCGCTCCCGATGTCTGTGCGACCTGCTCTGCCTCCGGCCCACTGTTTAAAAAGTTTGAGGACCCCTGAATTCTAAGCAGTAGTAATATATCTAATGTGGAATAACAGGCCTGTGGAGTTGGAGTCCGAGTTAGTAGATTCCCTTGCACTAGGGCTACCTATAACCTTTAGCACTGTCTAGTAACACATCTATGTCAGCCCTCCTTTCGTTTCCTGTTTAGCAGTAAACTTGTTGCCACCACAGTCCGCAGGTTTGTGCTTTGTTTGCTAGTTTCTTGTGGTTTTCCTGAAAGAGAACTGTGAAGACATTAAACAGGATGGAGGTTACAATGTACTATCTTACATATAGGAAAGACTATAGGAGCAGGTGCATTTGGAAAAGTGTTGGAAGCAACAGCCTTTGGGATGGGGAAAGACGACTCGGCCCTCAGGGTTGCTGTGAAAATGCTAAAACGTAAGTATACTTCCTTTATGACTTGTATTTTAAGCTGGCCATACACGGTAGAAAATTCGCGGCTGAATTCAAGAATGGGCCAAAGGGATGGGGATGTTCAATAACAGAGGCAGAACTTGTCTGGCATCATCTTACAACCCTCTCCCCATTCCGAACACCATGATTCCCATTATACAATCATTTAGTCAATGATGATAGCTTAGAGCGGTTGTTTAGGTTATATAATCCTGGACAACTTCTATAATACTGTCAATACAATATAAAAGTAGTCTTCTAAAAAATGATGGTTATTGGATGGTTCCTTTGGGCAACCTCCTTATCTCCAAGAGGACATATATATCAGAACTGTAAATAAGCCTGGTGTAGGAATGATCTCCATCCAACAAAAAACTCTGCTATCACATACTGTACAAAAACATGGAACCTTCTTTTCTGTTTCTTTAGCCAGTGCACACACAGATGAGAAGGAAGCATTGATGTCGGAGCTTAAAATTCTCAGCCATTTGGGACATCATGAGAACATTGTGAATCTTCTGGGTGCTTGTACAAGTGGAGGTGAGTGGTTTTCATACTTTCCTTTTTGCTTTAACTTCAATATTACAATTGATTTCTGTAAAGTCAGACGTCAGCCAGTCACTAGACCGTTCAGCCATCAGCCAGTCTCTAGACCATTTAGGCATCAGCCAGTCTCTAGACTATTCACCCATCAGCCAGTCTCTAGACTATTCAGCCATCAGCCAGTCACTAGACCATTCAGCCATCAGCCAGTCTCTAGACTATTCACCCATCAGCCAGTCTCTAGACCGTTCATCCATCAGCCAGTCTCTAGACCATTCAGCCATCAGCCAGTCTCTAGACCGTTCATCCATCAGCCAGTCTCTAGACCATTCAGCCATCAGCCAGTCTCTAAACCATTCAGACATCAGCCAGTCTCTAGACTATTCACCCATCAGCCAGTCTCTAGACCATTCAGCCAACAGCCAGTCTCTAGACCATTGAGCCATCAGCTAGTGGCTGGACTATTCACCCATCAGCCAGTCTCTAAACCATTCAGCCATCAGCCAGTCTCTAGACCATTCAGCCATCAGCTGGACTATTCACCCATCAGCCAGTCTCTAGACTATTCACCCATCAGCCAGTCTCTAAACCATTCAGCCATCAGCCAGTCTCTAGACTATTCACCCATCACGCTTCAGTACCTCTCACAATTTCACCCTGACTCAACCATGCATAAATATACACTTCAGATATCTCTGTAAGTGGTTTAGCTCCGCTGTAATAAAGGGTTGAATATTTTGGATATACTTCCTTCTCCCCAACTCTTACTGTTAGTAGGGTTAGTCATGAAATAAAAACAGGCCCCATTCTGTTTTGGTGGAATTCATCATGAGTGTCTATGCCTATAGGAGGCAGCATTGTAGCTCAGTAGTTGGCCTTGGAGTTCTGCATGGAGTTTGCATGTTCCCCGGTGTTTGAATGGGTTTCCTCCAGGTATTTTGGAGTGTGGGAAGAAACCAAAGACATACTGATAGGGAATGTAGATTGTGAAACCTACTGGAGACAGTAACTGATGACAATATATTTAACGTGCTGCGGAATATGTTGGCACTATACAAGTAAGAGAAATAAATATTAAATAAACAAGATACACACTCTCATCAATATGATAAAACAGCCAATGGAAGTCTTCCTGCTTGCTGCTCCGTTCTTTGTGTATCATCTGCTGGGAATAGCTGACTGATGGGGGTGCCGGGTGTCAGATCTCCACCAATCTGATTATTAGTGACCTCATCAATATTTTTAGCCTTCAAATATAGAGATGAGTTCCTGGTTGGTAGTGAAGCCATGGCCCCCATGATGCCTCGATATGATGTATATCTGATGGTAAACGTATAGAAAATCTGTATTTATATAGTTAGCCGTATTACCTGTATGGTTAATGCCTGGAACATTTCCTCTGTCTTCTAGGCCCAATTCTGGTGATCACAGAATATTGTCAGTATGGAGACCTGTTGAACTTTTTGAGGAGAAAAGCAGAAATCATGAACAACAACTTTACTGCAGCTCTTGCAAATTCTATTGGCGACTACAAAAATATGGCGGTAGAACGAAAGTATTTGGGGAGGTAAATAACTTTTCACCATAGCTCTTTTATTCACTGTTTACAAATGTGTATAGTGTACATGTATGTGTAGCGTCACCCAATTTAGAAATCTTGAGACATTTTTTGGATACATCATTATTTTATTTTGGAAATGTGTAAGAGAAGTCAGTAGGTTCCTGTGCAGTACTGGTCAAGGGTACAATATCTTGAGCTCCAGAGCCGATGTTTCTAAGAGCTCCCCTCCATCTACATAGACCATACTGTACGTTCCCCAAGATCCTAGGCTTATTGGATGAGAAAAATAAGATAGAAAATAAGATTAATCTTTTTTATGTGTATATTTTTTTATCAAGTGACAGCGGGCTAGGAAGTGAAAGCAAAGACAGTTATATTGACATGAAACCTATCATCTCCAACACGGAGTCCACACCAGGTATGTTGTTTGGATTTATTGATTGCATTATTGATGGAGATAAATATAAAGAAGTAATCCACCAATAATAGGCACAAAAATAAACATCATGAAACAGTGTCCATAATGCAATACTATATACACTCACCGGCCACTTTATTAGGTACACCATGCTAGTAACGGGTTGGACCCCCTTTTGCCTTCAGAACTGCCTCAATTCTTCGTGGCATAGATTCAACAAGGTGCTGGAAGCATTCCTCAGAGATTTTGGTCCATATTGACATGATGGCATCACACAGTTGCCGCAGATTTGTCGGCTGCACATCCATGATGCGAATCTCCCGCTCCACCACATCCCAAAGATGCTCTATTGGATTGAGATCTGGTGACTGTGGAGGCCATTGGAGTACAGTGAACTCATTGTCATGTTCAAGAAACCAGTCTGAGATGATTCCAGCTTTATGACATGGCGCATTATCCTGCTGAAAGTAGCCATCAGATGTTGGGTACATTGTGGTCATAAAGGGATGGACATGGTCAGCAACAATACTCAGGTAGGCTTTGGCGTTGCAACGATGCTCAATTGGTACCAAGAGGCCCAAAGAGTGCCAAGAAAATATTCCCCACACCATGACACCACCACCACCAGCCTGAACCGTTGATACAAGGCAGGATGGATCCATGCTTTCATGTTGTTGACGCCAAATTCTGACCCTACCATCCGAATGTCGCAGCAGAAATCGAGACTCATCAGACCAGGCAACGTTTTTCCAATCTTCAATTGTCCAATTTCGATGAGCTTGTGCAAATTGTAGCCTCAGTTTCCTGTTCTTAGCTGAAAGGAGTGGCACCCGGTGTGGTCTTCTGCTGCTGTAGCCCATCTGCCTCAAAGTTCGACGTACTGTGCGTTCAGAGATGCTCTTCTGGCTACCTTGGTTGTAACGGGTGGCTATTTGAGTCACTGTTGCCTTTCTATCAGCTCGAACCAGTCTGGCCATTCTCCTCTGACCTCTGGCATCAACAACGCATTTCCGCCCACAGAACTGCCGCTCACTGGATGTTTTTTCTTTTTCGGACCATTCTCTGTAAACCCTAGAGATGGTTGTGCGTGAAAATCCCAGTAGATCAGCAGTTTCTGAAATACTCAGACCAGCCCTTCTGGCACCAACAACCATGCCACGTTCAAAGGCACTCAAATCACCTTTCTTCCCCATACTGATGCTCGGTTTGAACTGCAGGAGATTGTCTTGACCATGTCTACATGCCTAAATGCACTGAGTTGCCGCCATGTGATTGGCTGATTAGAAATTAAGTGTTAACGAGCAGTTGGACAGGTGTACCTAATAAAGTGGCCGGTGAGTGTATGTAATATATGCATTAATATAATAATAAATAATGCATTAAAGGGAGTGTCCAAAATAAAAAGATCATCACCTGTACAGGATTGTTAATAAATGTACAATCATTGGGTGACCCACAGCTAGGACCCCTCCAATGACAAGGGGTCATGTTCCAAAGCATCTTAACAGGAGCAGCAATATAGATGCCCCCCACTGCTCCACTCCATGACCATATTGAGTACTATGATGTTCAGTCCCATAGATATTGAATGGAGCAACATCCCACATGCAAAGACTTTTCATTCAGACCCCTCTGGAATAGGTACTCAGGACCCCCGCTCTACCGATCAGTGGAAGTCCCAGCAGTGGGGTCCCCAAGGATCGTGCATATGATAGATGTTCTTAGGTAGATGTGGGATAACCTCTTTAAAGAGACAGTTCATTTTTAAACTAGCCTTTTTGTTAGAAGGGACCCCTAGACAATGAGCTGATCACAGGCTGTCTGTAGGATCAGGTTCACCCACAAATGACTTGGCTTTTACATTATTAAGACATCTGACATATATATATATATATATATTGTAAGCCGATGGCTGGCCAGGTAATGGAGGGGGTGTACATCTCACCCAGACTACTAAGGTGGGTGAGATGAGAGAACTCCAGAAAGAACATTTCTCAGCAGATAACTATTGCCTGCTGAGTGTTATTTCAAAGTTCCGGTTACTGGGCTGGATTTTTAGGAATGGCAGGTAGGTTGGTAGTGGGACCGGTCATTCCACCCCCCTCCAGTCCACACTTTGGAGATGTTCTGGCAGCGACTCAGCTGTTGAGAGTCTCCTCGTCAAGGAGGCTTAAGAAGCCAGCTCCAGCAGCAGATTTTGGGCAGAGCTTGGCTGGAGAGCCAAAGAAAGAGGTCATATTTTTGGAGCTGTGTCCTGAATGACTCAACTGGCTTTTGGTTTCTGTTATTCTAGGTGAGGTAACCTATTCTATGTTTAGTTAGAGCCTAGCCGGGCAGGTACTTATTTTTGTATTGTTTCCTTTGTTGCTGCACTACCTTTTTGAGTGAAAATAAAACTCTACCTTTGTTTTGGACTAAAGAAACTGGACGTGTGTGTCCATGCCACCCCACCTAGCAACCCCAGACCCTACAGTATATATATAGTCTCTTGCTTACCAGCCAGTAAGATCTTGAATTTATTAGGATTCAATGCCTGATGACTATGAGTTGACTTTGTGTTTTAGATAATCCAGTGGAGGAAGAAGAGGACATGGATGATCATTTACCATTGGACCTGCATGACCTTCTAAACTTTTCACTTCAAGTATCACAAGGAATGTCATTCTTGACCTCTAAAAATGTAAGTTGCTAGACTTTTCTTAGAGGTTGTCCAAAGTTTGGAGAAAAAAAAAATCTAAACTTACTGAGAATGTGTTAAAAATTAAAAAGGAGAAGTTCTCTCTTCACAAATCTCCAGCTGATAGAGAAACCAGACCTGGGGAATATTAGAATGGAAGCCATGGGGGATCGGTAACACAAGTATGGCATCTTTCTGAATTTACCCTTTTCTGAGTAATATTTATAATATTTATCATAATTCCAACAGTTCCAATTTTTAGCAGAACAATCCCACAAACCAGACCACAATAGAGGTGTAGAGTACGTAGACCTCACCGAAAAGTGGGCATTTGGAGATGTTTGGACTTAAAACTCCCAGATGTGGGAAGAAGATGGTGAGAAACTAGGTGGCTTGTTGAGGAAAGTCTAATAGGCCTTCAAAATCTAATGCTGGACTAGACATCTCTACTTGTAATGGCAGCCAAGAGTTGTCAAATGCTATATACAGAGGTCCAGTTGGGATTTTTATATACAGCTTCTCTACTGATTCATTATATACCTGATATACATTATCCATGTATTATTCTTAAATCCAATGTAGTGCATTCACAGAGATGTGGCAGCGAGAAATGTGCTGGTGACCAACGGACGGGTTGCAAAGATCTGTGACTTTGGCCTGGCAAGGGACATTGAGAACGACAGCAACTATGTTGTCAAAGGCAACGTAAGTCTTCCATAACTTTTCCATTATATATTTATGCTTATTCACCATATATATATATATATATATATATATATATATATATATATATATATATATAGCCACCTGTTTGTCAGAATGATTCTAGAAACTCTTCTCTCATACATTAGTTGTTTATGTCCAGAGGACACCCTCTCATTGCATGTTTTTCCATGATCACATAGTATATTATCAACAGCAGGAAAACCCCACATGGTTGGTAGTTTTGAAGCACTGGCCTGGGCTAGTCTTGCTTGGATGACATTGTGTCTTGGAATTTACTGAAGACGCTTGATTTTCCCATTATCTGATGTGGGTACACATTGGAACTGATCCATGGAAAACTGTCTCACTTGATTCTATGTTGCACTCCGGGGACGTATGTCTAATTTCCATACAATGAAGCTGCTATCATGAAAGGGCAGGTGTCTCTAATAAAGTGGCCATTTAGTGTATAACTATTTCCCTCTGTTGTATATTGACAACTGGGTGTTTCTACATAGTCAGGCGCTGGCAACACCGATTGGCCAATGTGTGTAAGGACACATCCTATTATTTATAGGAGGAATAAAAGATGAGTTATAATAAGACATGATCCAGAATTGTTATTTTATTGGAAACACAAGTATTTACTAAAACATATATCTCAGGGAAGCTTACAGGTGATCTTTTATGAACAGAAATACAAGTTTATTAGGCCACGTTTTGATCTGGTGGATTTATTGCATATATTTCGTGCAGATAGATTGTGTGAATGTGTCCTAAATCTGCTGACATGATACAGAGAGAGAGGAACAAGTCCCTTGTGCCAATAACTCTGCATATATAAGTCCTATTGTAAAGCTGCTATTATTAGTATTACATTGGTGTCAACAGTTTCACTTCACGTTTAGCGTAGCCACTAGTCGCTGCTTTTTCAGTACGAGGCAAATTTCTACAAATTGTTTACATTGTGGAAAAGTCCTACTATGCACCATGTAACAAATGTACTATATAGTGTGTATGTGTGTGTGTATATATATATATATATATATATATATATATATATATATATATATATATATATATATATATATATATCAGAGCTGCATGCATGGAGCCGGTATGGCTGTGCGTAATGCCATACAACTCCTTAGTGAAGAGCGGCACAGCCTCCATATGCTGACGTAAAGTAATAGTCTTCTCTATAAGCAATGTTTCTTCACATGCACATATAGCAGTGATGGAACTAGGTGTCTATTCGTAGGTAGGAATTACTGGCCAAGGCCGTCCTCACTGCAGATTCCAGGTGTGTATGGCATGGTGGTCAATGTTATGTTCTGCAGAGATGACAGTTTTCTATTGGAGGCATATTCTAATAGAGAAGAGTTTGAGGGAACTGTTACAGAGCATCGTAATACTCCAACCTAGACACCATTGAATGCAAATTTTAATGTACAAAAATTGCTTTATATTTTTTTCTAAGGCTCGACTTCCAGTTAAGTGGATGGCCCCAGAGAGCATCTTCGATTGTATCTACACAGTACAAAGTGATGTTTGGTCCTATGGCATTCTCTTGTGGGAGATCTTTTCTCTTGGTGAGTCCAGATCATTGAAGTGCAAATCTTTTCAGTGGCCAAATAGTTAACCATCAGGTGCTGGTATATTAAGTATCCATAATCATACTATGAAATGCCAGGCCCAGAGTAACCACAATGCAATCCAATCTGATACATGTTAGTTGCCAAAAAATACATTTATACAATTCAAGAGAGATTCTGCCTACAAGAAGTTCGGATAGGGGGTAACTTGCTGATTGGTGAGGATCCAACCTCTGGGACTCCCATTGATCTCATAAACTGGAGTGTTTTAGTAGAATTACAGCGCTTGGGTACCCTTGGTGGCCCCATTGAAATGTGTAGGGAGCAGTTCTCGTGACTGGTGGGGTTCCTGGAGGTATGTCCCCTATGATCACCAATAAGTAAGATGTCCTGTGCAGCTTCACTGGTAATAGATTCCCTTTAAGAGTATATAGCCATAACCCAGCATATCAACCCAGCCCTTCAGATAGATAGGTTAACGTCTCCTGAATCAAATAGTGTTTTCCACTTGTGAATTACTGCTTCTGTTGCTGAGAGTCATGCCTTTTGTGCATGTGCAAAGTAGCTCCTAGGAGCAATGCGGTTTCCCTCTTAGATGTGTTGCCATTGCTCCAAAAAGCTCATTTGCACATAGGCAAAACACTGATATCTCAGCAATGGAGGCAGCAATTCACAAGGGGAAAATATCAGGTTATGGTCACCTGAATCAGCTATCTAAGGTATTTATGCACATACGATACTATGAAATTGCATTTATGTATGTCTAATTATACAGTCCTATGAAAAAGTTTGGGTACCCCTATTAATCTTAATCATTTTTAGTTCTAAATATTTTGGTGTTTGCAGCAGCCATTTCAGTTTGATATATCTAATAACTGATGGACACAGTAATATTTCAGGATTGAAATGAGGTTTATTGTACTAACAGAAAATGTGCAATATGCATTAAACCAAAATTTGACCGGTGCAAAAGTATGGGCACCTCAACAGAAAAGTGACATTAATATTTAGTAGATCCTCCTTTTGCAAAGATAACAGCCTCTAGTTGCTTCCTGTAGCTTTTAATCAGATCCTGGATGAAGGTATTTTGGACCATTCCTCTTTACAAAACAATTCAAGTTCAGTTAAGTTTGATGGTCGCCGAGCATGGACAGCCCGCTTCAAATCATCCCACAGATGTTCAATGATATTCAGGTCTGGGGACTGGGATGGCCATTCCAGAACATTGTACTTGTTCCTCTGCATGAATGCCTGAGTCGATTTGGAGCGGTGTTTTGGATCATTGTCTTGCTGAAATATCTATCCCCGGCGTAACTTCAACTTCGTCACTGATTCTTGAACATTATTCTCAAGAATCTGCTGATACTGAGCGGAATCCATGCGGCCCTCAACTTTAACTAGATTCCCGGTGCCGGCATTGGCCACACAGCCCCAAAGCATGATGGAACTTCCACCAAATTTTACAGTGGGTAGCAAGTGTTTTTCTTGGAATGCTGTTTTTTTTTGGACGCCATGCATAACGCCTTTTTGTATGACCAAACAACTCAATCTTTGTTTCAACAGTCCACAGGCTTGTCCAAATGTGATTTTACATACCTAAGGGGGCTCTGTTTGTGGCGTGGTTGCAGATACAGCTTCTTTCTCATCACTCTCCCATACAGCTTCTCCTTGTGCAAAGTGCGCTGTATTGTTGACCGATGCACAGTGACACCATCTGCAGAAAGATGATGCTGCAGCTCTTTGGAGGTGGTCTGTGGATTGTCCTTGACTGTTCTCACTATTCTTCTTCTCTGCCTTTCTGATATTTTTCTTGACCTGCCACTTCTGGGCTTAACAAGAACTGTCCCTGTGGTCTTCCATTTCCTTACTATGTTCCTCACAGTTGAAACTGACAGGTTAAATCTCTGAGACAACTTTTTGTATTCTGCCCATGAACAACTATGTTGAACAATCTTTGTTTTCAGATCATTTGAGAGCGGGCTGCCCATGCTCGGCGACCATCAAACTTAACTGAACTTGAATTGTTTTGTAAAGAGGAATGGTCCAAAATACCTTCATCCAGGATCTGATTAAAAGCTACAGGAAGCGACTAGAGACTGTTATCTCTGCAAAAGGAGGATCTACTAAATATTAATGTCACTTTTCTGTTGAGGTGCCCATACTTTTGCACCGGTCAAATTTTGGTTTAATGCATATTGCACATTTTCTGTTAGTACAATAAACCTCATTTCAATCCTGAAATATTACTGTGTCCATCAGTTATTAGATATATCAAACTGAAATGGCTGCTGCAAACACCAAAATATTTAGAACTAAAAATGATTAAAATTAATAGGGGTGCCCAAACTTTTTCATAGGACTGTATATAGAGAAAGATTTGCATATGAGAAATTGTAAAATACACAGTCAGTAATATAGTTGGTTGTAGGGTGGTATATAATATATCTGATAGGCAACCTGGCAGTTGTGGATCTACCTCTAACTTCTACTTCTGGAGTAATAGATGCTCTTTGTTAGGTTCTAATTTCTGGCACATGGGCCATAATAGGTGATCTGGTAAGGGGCTATCATCATAATACCCTGTTCCAATATGATTTTTTTGGTATCTTTTGGAGAACAATTGCATATACTGTATGTGTACATAAAAACTGTTATCAAGGTCGTTATAACAGCGCAGTATTTCACAGGTTGTTGTTTCTTTATTACAGGCAGAAGCCCATATCCTGGGGTCATTGTGAACCGAAAGTTTTACAAGATGATAAAAGATGGAATCAAGATGGACTGCCCAGATTATGCTCCTCTCGATGTGTAAGTAACAATAGGATCCAGCAGTCAGGATGTGGCTGGGTAAATCACAGGACCTCCACTATCTTCATTGCTATGGACGCAGTGGCCACTGGCAGTCACTGTTTATACAGCAAATTCATAGGCAATAGGGGGGCAGGGGTTAGGTTTTCTGTGCCAGTAGCCATCAGTTTATAGATTTGTACAGATCAGATGGTGGTCAACCCACTTAAAGAGGACCTTTAACCAACTGCAACAAGTCAATTTCTTTACATCATTTAATAGCTGCTGCTCCACTGATTCCAGCACAGTTGAAATTTTCTCTCTAGCCCCCACCATTCCTAAGCAAACTAATCAATGCTGTTAATTTTGGTGCTGGATATACTATTTAGACTCTGTACTGTCAGGAGGGTGGTGTCAGGCAGAAACAGACAAGGGGTGTGATTCTGAGCTCTGACACTGGCTGCCTCTGATTGGAGCTCTGAATCACACCCCCTGCCTGACACCGCCCACCTGACATTACAGAGCTTGAATAGCACATCAGGCACCAAAAATACCTGTTCTCATAGCTTGGGAATGGTGGGGGCTAGAGAGGAAGTTCCAACTGTGCTAGAGTCTGTGGAGCGACGCCTATTAACAAGCACTGAATAGGTGGAGATGGTGACAGTTTCTTTTTAAATCCCCTGTCCTCTAGTGAAATGACTCTTCCCCAGTCTGCAAAACTGAAAAGCGAGCTACAGAAAATGGGAAATGTAAACCTACTGTGTGTGCTCTACTAGTATGAATAATCACATAATAAATCAAAATAGAGAATTTCGAGAAATGTTTATTATGAAAATTTTATTTAAATAATGTTTTCTGATGATAAAATTTCTTAATTTTAGATATCGCATCATGAAAGCTTGCTGGGATTTGGAGCCTACTCGTCGGCCAACCTTTAACCAGATCACGGATCTTATCAACAGGCAGATGAGCTTAATCACAGGCCAGGTAAGACTATATGTGCTAATATGGCACCCCTATACAACTATGTATGAACAATGCCAAAGGGACACCTGCCTGAGAAATACCATATAGGCAAAATAGGAGACTGCTATAGAGTCCATTTGGGCACCGCCAAGGTGGAAAATAAGTGTAAAGAGCTCAATGGTTGGTGTTTCCCTTTCCTTCTAGAAGTAATGGGGACTGACGACCATTATTTTATTTTTTTAAATATATTTATCTTGCTTAAAGAAGTTGCCCACAATTTTTTTTAAATAGGTTTAGGGTACTATCTGATTATTGGCGGTGGTGGAAGATCAGTGGCAGAAGCTGGCCCCATGCAAATCTGCTGTTTGGTACCTCCAGTTTGTGTACTATGCAGTGCACAGAGATAAAATCTGTTAGCTCTTTGCTATTTGTAATGGCTGGGAGTTGAGCTGTAGTACTAATGCCTGGTATGGATATCCCATAAATAATGGACAACCCCTATAAATAATACCAATATGCTGTGTTTCCAGTGTCATCATTTGAGGTCTTCAGTACGAACAGCACCAACCAGTGAATTGCCATGGTGGCCACATCTCATTCTTTAAATAAGGGTAGATGTGAACCATCTCTAAAGTGAAGCCAATTGAGATGTTACCTATGAGGTCCTCCCTACTCTTTGAATGTTTCTGCCCGATCCCTCAGATGTGATGCCAGATCCCTCAATGTGTCATCCCTTCTTATGGAAGCTTTAAAACTAAACCGATTGACCTTGCACCATGTAAATGTCTTTATATTTCACAACTCAAATTTTCTACTTTGTCTTAATCTTAAAGGAATACGCGAACATCATTCAGGGACAAGAAGAAGATGATGACTGTGCAGATGTAAAATGTACGGATTCTCAACAACCTCTCATCAAAGGGAACAACTACCAGTTCTGCTAGTCGGAGACTAACACACTGGAGACTTTGGACACGTCCACGTTGGATTCCATACAAATCATTTCAATGTGTGGAAATGTTGCTATCCTATGGAATATGACCATCAGAAATGTAGTTTTGGGCATTAGTTTCATACATATTAAGCTAGCAAATGAAATGTAGTCTCTCTGTTACCAGAAAATGTAGCATTAATGTTGTAGCACTGGAAAATCTGTTACTGTCATGTTCTGCTGAAAGGTTCACCAGATATTCATGAATTACTGACAACCATTAACTGACCTATGTCTGTGCAGTTACCACTAGGGGATCAAGTAGAAGAGTGTGCCCATAATAAGGAATGAAGGTTGTACTATACTCCAAGATGATCACACTAAAGGCAATGATAAGTGGCCACCTAGGGGATGGTCTTCTCCAGGAAGATGACCACTATGTATGGTGGAACCAGGACATCTGGTCTGGATAAGGGGTTGGGCTTCTCAAAGAGGGGGTCTTTAATAGGTTAAATCAAGTTAACTGGAAAATCAACTATCCATAAAATCCCAGACTGCACATTATGAAAATCTGTCCTCGGAATCTGCATATACAGTATGGTTTCTACAATGTAGCAGCTTGTGGCTTTATGTATGCGACATCTGTATGGTAAGTAAAATGGTATTCCTGTCTTGCTCAAACAAGATCCCTGTGTGAATCGGTAGCAGGGACCTCACATTAAAGAGCCTTTAAGCCTCAGACACCAATGTCTGAGTATCACCCGTACCTGTGTATCCATTGTGGCTACACTCCTGGTATGTGATATTCGTAAGAGTATGTTCAGACAGCAGAAATGGAATTCGACCTTCAATTGCAGTTCCCTTTGCACCCGTCAGACTTTACTGCCTGTCTCTCATTGAATACAATAGGAGGCAGAATCTGCTTCAAAATCAGCGCCAAATTCTGCTGTGTGAACTTGCCCTAAGGGTTCCCCAAGAGGGGAAACTTTTGTCTGTGTTGTAATGAGGTTGAGAATAATCCTCTTAATGTTAGATTGCGTTATATATGTGCTAAGGTCAGTTGTAAGTGGAAAAGGGCATTAATGTAACTATGGCATAAGTCATACATTATAAGCTATCTCGATAAATGTTCTATTTTTGATGATCAAGGCAGTAGCGTTATCATTACAAATCTAAGTGATCACATATTATATAGCATTAATCGGTATATCCTATGTATATTCATATATATATCTACTAACAGCCATTACATAGTCCTTTATCATTATCTAAAAGCATTAAGGCGATTCTAAAATTATTAAAATATTGCTTAATGGTCAGGATTTTATATTGCTTTGCCTTTTATGAACTTAAAGGGATTGTTCACGTTGAATAATCATCCACTGAAATTAAAAGGGCTTCCCGTGAATTTGATATTGATGGCTGCGGCCTCTTCACTACTTACCAAGTATAGCACCATATATTGTATAGTGGCTGGACTTCGTCTGAATGGGACTCAGCTACAGCATGGCCAAGTGACCATTGGAAATGATGTCATAAGCCTGAAAAGAGGAAGTAGAGCTCACCAGATGATGGTGCTGGGGCTTTGCCAATCAAATATTTATGGCCTTATGTGAAATTGTTAAGGAATATTGATATTATTTCTCTAAGTACCCTTCTTCTGGTAGATCAAATGTATACCATGGGCTACATGCAGATGGAAAGACAGACCTGATTATTTGAATGTAAGGGGGCCTAAATATTTTTTTTATAACGGCACATACACGCCGGATCCTCCAGAGAGATACCGTACATACTTGAGTATAAGCCGACCCCCCTAATTTTACCACAAAAAACTGGGAAAACTTATTGACTCGAGTATAAGCCTAGGGGGGGAAATGCAGCAGCTACTGGAAAATTTCAAAAATTAAAATGGTCGGAGTTTTTGGGTGCAGTAGTTGCTGGGTGCTGGGAAAGGGGAGGGGGTGTTTTGGTTGTCTGTCTGCCCCTTCCCTGAGTTTGAGGACTGTTTTTTCTTCCCTCACTTGGAACTCAGCCTGGCTGAATATAGGGTAACTGTGCAATGCTCCTATTAACCCCCATAGCAACGGAACAGGAGCACTGCAGATCCCCTATATTCAGTAGACCGGGCACTGTCAGACACAGGGATACCTAATGTGTTTGTGTTTCACTGTCATTTTCTACTTTTATATGTATTCAAGGGAAAGGAGGGATTTAGAACTTATTTTTTTATTTTTTTTTTTATTTTTGCACTATTTTATGGGAGATTCTATACATTGACAAACTGTGCTGAAAAATTCGGCTTATACTCGAGTATATACGGTAGATGGTGTTTGTATGCCATGTCGCTATTGAAAGGGGCAACACTAGCTGTATTGGAATGGGAAGCAAGAGATAAATTATGAAAACCGTAATTCCTTTCACATTAGGATAATATGACTTCATTGATATATAACACCAGGTAATCAATCGGGGTCCTTCAAGGCAATACAGGCTATAATAGATATGATATTTGGACGTTTTGGCCAACCTTGACCTTCTCCAGTGAATATCTGTGGATGCCTGGAGATATAGAGCTGATGTTTTGGGCAAAATGTTTTGGATAACCCTTTCAAGAAAGTTTACTGATACAGTTTAACTACGATAGGCCCAATTTCAGCGGGGGTTCCCCAGGCTCCAGCACACTTCACTTCCCACGCCCACTGACATGTTATAAGGGAAATGTCAGGCCCTGTTTATTAGCTATGTCTTCCCTCTTCTTTGTCCCTGACTTAGCCATGATAAAGAACTCTGCCCTTCAAGCATGTCACAAACACACAAGGAAGGAGAAGTTCTGTTGGAACAAATGTGGAAATGGAGCTTTCTGGACCATAGAGTTGGTGCAGGAATTGGGCCTTTGGTGGACCTTTCATAAGTAAACTATATTATAGTGTTAGCCTGATTTATGACGATCACATGATCCATACTAAAATATTACTACTCAGTACACTTTCTACAGCTTGTTTAATCCAGGAAGATGCTTGTTTGAGATTTGCTCAGAACCTCCTTAATTCTATGACTTGTATCAAAAACTAACTAAACAGAGACCATAATAACACAAGTTTTCTTTCACTTATTCCAGTAAGATTATTTCATTATTGTGTTAAAGGGCTTGGTCCAAATCTAGAATCCAAAAATAGTTTAAGTAAAAAAAAAAAAAAAAGTTTGGTTACCTTCTACAGGTCGTCCATTCCATTTGGGTGAGCCAGTGCTTAAAGGGATTCTACCATTAAAGCAACTTTTTTCTTATTACCACGTCGGAATAGCCTTAAGAAAGGCTATTCGTCTCCTACCTTTAAATGTGGTCTCCGTCGCGCCATTCCTTAGAAATACCGGTACTTACCAGCATGCTAATGAGGTCTCGGCAGCAATGGGGGCGTCCTTCTTCTTCATCTGCCTCCTCCCCTTGTCTGTTGTCTTCTTTCTTTGCCATGTCTGACGCCTGCGCAGTCGGCTATGACAGCGAGACCGTTAGAGCCGACTGCGCATGCTCAGTAAGGTCCATACAGCCCTCCGACGCGCGAGTGAACTGATCCAGGCGTCGGAGGGCTGTACGGACCTTACTGAGCATGCGCAGTAGGCTCTAACAGGGTCTCAGAGCCGACTGCGCAGGCGTCAGACATGACGAAGAAAGAAGACGACAGACAAGGGGAGGAGGCAGATGAAGAAGGTGGACGCCCCCATTGCTGTCGAGACCTCATTAGCATACCAGTAAGTACCGGTATTTCTAAGGAACGGCGCGACGGAGACCACATCTAATGGTAGGAGACGAATAGCCTTTCTTAAGGCTATTCCGACGTGGTAATTAGAAAAAAAGTTGCTTTAATGATGTCTTCTTGTTATATCCGGTTTCTATTCCCATCACTGCTGCACCCAATGGAGAACTGTGCACAGACATCACATAACTGCTGAGGCCAGCTGATCACGTGCCGCTTAGGTCACCAATGTGTCTATTGATCGTGTTGCAACGGTGACTTGACAACAGGATGTCACAAGCAAATATTGTCAAGTACCGGCAACAAAGCTGACCATAATGCCAGTGCATAACAGCTGGAAATGGCAAGTTATTATTTTTTTTTAATTTAAACTATTTTCAGTCTATATGATTCTTTTTTTCTATTTTGAGTTGGACAAACCATTTATTTTTTTATTCCCATTAATTTAAGTTTTTGTAACTGTTATAAGCTGATCATTCTTTGTTTCTATGGGTTATAAGAAGCCACTAACAGTATTATATTCATTCTAAATAAATACATTTACTAAACTGGTGATTCGGTGTGTGATGTATAACCGTAATACATAATACTTTCCTAATGGCAATAATTATTACCAAGATTTGTAATAATAATCAAAAGTGAGGAAAAGAGTGAATGATAAAATTATGTTCCTCTTCTTTGTATCCAACTGAGCATATCAGTTCCGTCAGTCTATGCCCGCCCTGGTAAATGGCCAATAAACAGACCCAGTCCATATACGGTGATATACCTCTCCTTAGTAATCCTCACACCCTTCAGGTTTAGAGGAAGCCTTCATAAGGATGTCATCAAGCTATGGAATGACTAAAACTGTCCTGGTTGGCAAGTGGTCCATGACAGCCACCATGACCTGTGTGAAGATGTTAGGAGACTTGTCCAAATGGAAGAGTGATGAATTGGAAATGTGGTGTTAACTTTAAGGGTAAGTTCACACTAATGCTTGGTTTCCGTCCTTTGACCTGAAGAACGAAAATTTTGTCCGCCTCAAAAAGCTGATTGGACTCTCTGCCAATTTAAGTGGAATCTCAGGCAGATATGTCTGAATGTTATTGTGAACCTAGCGTAAACTAGATGAATTGCTGATGGTGGTCGGGTTTGCTTCACACCTACAATGAGACTGAGCCATCTATTTGGTGATAACCAACAGGTGTAAATAACATACAAGTGGGGATAATGATGTCTAAGCTCAGGAGCGAGTGCAGACCTTGTATGAAATTGGAGGAGTGAAGGAAAAGATTGAGGAGGGCAGTAACCATAGACTGCAAGCAGGGCAGCGTTGGGGGGCTTGGACACTCAGAACAAGGTGGTACTGCGTATGCCCAAGATTTCAACAGCTGGAGCAAGAATAGAGAAGACAGGGCGGTACAGGATATCTGAAGGAGGAGGGCATATGGAGCAAAAGCTGTGGAGAGGTCCTGGGGTACGCCCAAGGTGCTCCTTGGGGCGTATTTACATATACAACTTTTTCGTTTTT
This sequence comes from Leptodactylus fuscus, assembly GCF_031893055.1. Classification (NCBI taxonomy): domain Eukaryota; kingdom Metazoa; phylum Chordata; class Amphibia; order Anura; family Leptodactylidae; genus Leptodactylus; species Leptodactylus fuscus. The sequence continues at coordinate 192,601,035 of NC_134269.1, forward strand.
AAAAGAAACCATGGGGTCAGTTGCAGTAGTAGAGGCAGAACCTGAATAGTCTTTTAAAAAGTTATTTAGGCATATAGTTAGCTAAAAATGCACTTTACGAATGATAGAATCCCTTTAAGCTTCCTGGGACTTAGCAGCAGCCTGTGCCGCCCTAAATTTCCCCCTCCCCCTCATGAGCAGTGACTCCTCCATCTAATTGGAGTGTGAAGGGTGAAGTCTGCTGCGATCTAAGAGCTTTCATTACTGCCAGACTTCGAGCTGCACATGAGTTTCCTTCATTTCCATTGCACCCAGCAATTCAGCCAAATGTGAGTGTATTCTTTTGGGTAAAATATGTATATTTAATATGTATATATGTGTATATTTGATTACAGTAAGTGTCTTTATATACTGTGTGAGTACTGTATTTTTGTAGACAGGTGTATATATTGTATATGAATGTTTATCTGTTTTCTTCTGCATATATGTACCATTATACATACTAGAATTGTATTCTATAGAGAGATGCTCAGTATATTGAGATGTTAAATGGGTTGTCCAGGAATTACTGTTTTCTGCAAGAGTAAGGGAAAGGTCAAAGATTAGAAAACCCATACTCACCTGTCCCCGCTGCTCTGGTGACTCCCATGGCTGGCCTGGGGGGCTTGTTCTGGTGGAAGTCCTGACCATCCTTTGGACATCCTGGTTCCTTTCTTTAGGCTAGATTGGCCTCAGCGGTCACATGTGGTGAGGACTGCCGCTGAACTGGACAGGGGTGAGACAGGTGAATGCGGCTTTCCCCGGCCTTTGTGCAGAAACCTGTAATTCCTTCACAACCTTTTTAAGGATTAGGCCCAACACAGCTAAAAAGACACTGGAGAAAAAAGCAGCAAAAACACATTGTTTTTACCCACAGCATTTTTCATTAAGCTTTTGATTCATTTCACTCTGCATTTTCTTCCCTTCCTAATAAATATATGTGGAAATGCTCGCAATTGCACAGCTAAAATGTAACCTGCTGTGGATGAGATTAAATGATGACATTTTATTCACTTTATACAGCCGCCATAAATACTGGGTTTCATGTTACGGAAAAGCAGCCTTTTTTGTTGCAGATTTTGCTGCAGTTTTTTTGAGCCAAAGCCAGGGGTGATTTCAGCAGAAGGGAGGAGTATGAGAAGCTTCCGATATATTTCCCATTCCTTTGTAGTCATTCGTGGCTTTGGCACAAAAAACAAAAACAAAACAAAAAACAAACAAACTTGCAGCCAAATAAAAAAAAAAAAAAAAAAGCAGTGCTTCCACAAAGTGGGGCCTCAGCCTTAGGGCTAGTTCACACGGGATTCCAAGTGTACACATTCCTTTGCGGCATCCCGCTCCGGATTAGGCCCAAATGAATGGCCCTAGTCCGGAGGGTGGTGTCGCGAGGCGGACGTCCGCGGCTGAATCCACCTGAAGAAAGGGCAGCTCACTTTGTTCTGCAAGTGGGAACAATCCGCTCGTGGGAAAAGGAAGTGACCGGCACCCAGTGATTTCAATGGGAGGCGGTATTTTGAGCAGGATTTTGACGTGGATTCCGCATCAAAATCCTAACCATTTTGCCCTGTGTGAACTAGTCCTTAAAGGGCCTTCTTCATAATCAAAATTTATCATCTAAAATAAGTGATAAGTTCCTGACTGCTGTGTCAGGTCGGGTGTCCTGTGTCCTCCCATGTCAATAACTTGGTGGGTGAGTGAGCGCACTGCAGCTACAAAGTGTATGGGACTGATGGAGGAAGTGGAGGTCATCTGTCCCATAGACATTGAATGGAATGGTAATGTGCATGAACACCAATCCATTGAGACAGGCGAACATGGGACCTTGTGTGTGTGTTTCGATGGTGATGTCACCCATTCTATGGATAGATGACAAGATATAAGATTATAGGAAAGGCACTTTTAGATTGTCTACACAGGACGCGCACATGCAGAGGATTGGATACTAAGGATTTGTTGCTGTCTTATTTGCCGCATTGTACTGTAGCAGCAAAGTGGATGAGATCTAAATAATCCTACTCAGGGGGCCACACAGTGGCTCAGTGGTTAGCACTGCAGCTTTGCAGCGCTGGACCCTGGTGTTCAAATCCCGCCAAGGGCAAAAAACCATCTGCAAGGAGTTTGTATCTCATATTCCAAAAAAGACATACTGATAGGGAAAAATGTAAATTGTGAGCTCTATGTGGGGCTCACAATCTACATTTAAAAATAAATAAATAAATAATCCTACTCGGGTGCAGAATGTCTCACACCAGCTTCATGTCTACTTATGCTACAGGTCATTCTGAGCTTTGTTTGTTGTGAAGTAGATCAGGAAAATCCTCTGCTGGTTTCCTGCAATAGGATATCAACAGCGGACACATCCTATATAGAAGTACCTGAAATCTGTACAGAAGACTAGGTACGGGCATGTTGGAGGTTTACTAATATATTCTCACTACAAGTTGTTGAATCTCATTGTGAAATGCCAACCCCTGGTAGCGTGAAAATGGCCATTAACAAAGGATCATGTGATGCTGCAGCGCCCACCGCCACACCCTATATAATGCACTTCACCTGCATCAGTCTCCTGATATTTCCAGACCACTGTCCAGCCAGGAACCTGGGAAGCTGCTGTGTATGTATTGGGAGGCGCCAGCACTTATAAGTGAGGAATACATGGCTCCTAGAAACAACCTGCATACTGTAGTGTACTATTACAGTGCAGGGCAGAAAGACACACGTCCAAAACAAGAACGATGAGACCCCAAGGACACTTGAACCCCCAATCTGCACACCTCATACCCTCCCCTTCTCCCCCCCCCCAACCATTCTTTGCTTTGGCAACACCAAACAATTTTTTTTTTTCTTCAGTAATGCAAATAAAGCTCTTTTGATTAACTGATTGATTGAAAGAGGTTGCTGGTATTTAAAAGGGGATAATCAATATGGAAAATGGAGGAAACTCTGATAGTATTTAAGTGTTTGGAGCTATGAAGGGAATATTATACAGTAAAACAGAGGGGAATCTGGCAGTAAGTGGGTGACAAGACCGTATTTAGTCCCGGTATAGCGATCAGTGGTTGGCGTGACAGTATTTAGTCCCAGCATAGCAGTCAGTGGGTGACGTGACAGTACTTAGTCCAGGTATAGTGGAAATATTTGATAACTCTATCTACAGTATATAAATATTTTATTATGTGTGGGGAAAGACATATGCCTTGTTGCTTGGGCACCTGATTTTTAGCCTCTTCTGGACTGCATATAGATTGTATATGTCTAGGAAGTCCTTTCTTGTTCTACAAGGTCGGACTGGTATATCCTTGCAGTTTTAAGCAGCTGCAGAAATGGGGAGTCGGCTGTAACTAGAGAAGACAGGGACATTAAGAAACCTGATCACCGTGTACAAAGCGGTCATTGAGCGCTGTATACACAGCTATGGGAGCCGTCATGGTGCGGTTTGGGTTGAATGTTTGGCTCTAGATAGAGTGAGAAGGGTCCTTTTATCACCATGGCCTTGAAGATATATGACATATTGTGTCCTCAAACAAACGGGTTGCTAAAAAGGGAAGTCCGACAAGAAACTAATTTGAGGCTCCATTAGCTTTAAGTCGCATAATCTTTCTAATTACCATAATGTCCAATAGCTTGGGGGAGAATCTGATGAAATCCAGGGAACCCAAAGATATTTTTGAGCGTGGATGATCTGGTCCTTGAGGTCCAATAGTAGCTCTGTCAAAGTCGCAGAGAAAATTCTGTATTTGCATTGTTTGGAAGAAAGTTGAGACTGCTCTGAAGATCTAGGTGGCTACAGAAGCTGGACAGGGGGGGAAAAAAAGTCTGTTGCAAGAGCCACAAAGGCAAGTGGGGATGTATTCTCCCGTACTGGGATCCTAGAGATAGGGAGCATCCTGGTGAGGACATGTTCACATCTGCATTGTCCTGCTCTTCAGGTCTGTCACAGAATGTAAAAACGGTCTGTCTAATGACCGAGAACTATGACATCTTGAAGGACCCTACTATTATGAGGTTCATCATGTATCCGTTATTTTTTTTTCTTAACATCACTGGACAGGGTCAGGTTTTTAAGATAGACTCTGCGCCAGTGACAGACCCAGTCCAGATGAAAGTAAAGGAGTCGGGGCTCCAAAAAGAAAGCTAATGTTTTATGTGAAGGAAGAGACTTTTAAAAAGGAGGAAAATGAAGTAGGATGGTGACTTTGGAAGTAATCTAGCTCAGGCAAAGTTACAATGTTACTCCTTTTGGGTACGAAAGATACTCTACTCTGGAAAGTGCCACTTACAACCTAGAACAGACATAAGGCAACAGAATAGAGAGAATTGGAATAGGGGGCATCTAAGTCGCCAAAACTGTGACATCTTAGGGTAAGTTCACACAGAGTTTTTTGATCAGGATTTTGAGGCCTTAAAACCCTGACCAAAAAGATGGCTCCCACTGAAATCAATGGGAGCCGCTCAGGTTTTTTTTCTGGGAGCCATTTTTTCTGGCTCCTGGAAAAAAGAAGCGAGGTGCTCATTCTTCAGGCCGAGTCACCTCGCAATTCGGCCTGAAGATAATTCCTCCTCTGGACTAGGCCCATTCATTGGGCCTAATCAGGAGCAGAGTGCGCGGCTGGATGCTGGTGCAGTACACCGGCTTTCAGTCGCATCTACCTGGTTTTTGGATCGGAACCTGAGGAGTCCTCCGCCTCAGATTCCAATCCAAAAAGCCTAGTGTGAACTTACCCTTATTATCTCTACAGAAGCTGTGTCCTACTTCATAGAAATGATACAAAAATAGTGAAAAACCGTAGCACAAAACAAATACAGTTTTTGTCAGCTGTTTCCCTTACTTATTTTAGTAAACTGATTTGCACATTGTCTTGAAAAATAAAAATCAGTGACCTCCTCCTTACACCTAGAAGCCGTCCCATCCATCTATCAAATAGGCGTTTCTCCAATCTAAGGTGGAATTACCATCTCCTATATATTGCCAAATAAGAGCATTTAGCATCTGGAAAAAAGTTGTAGATTTTTCTTTTACCTTTATATTAATAAACCTGGTCAGAATTTTCACGATAGTCACGTTGGCAACCCGTTCTTTACATAATAAAGGTCGAATATACTAAATGACCATTGGAAGAAGCCAAAAAAACTATTTTACAAAAACAAGATGACGATTTTTTTCAGAAATAAATAAAATGTATTGTCACATAACTAATATAAAAACAAAACAAAAGCCAGATATAAATAAATGTGCATGAAGAGAGAACATTTGCAGAAACAACTACAATTTCAGTGAATTTAAATAACAATTTCAATGCAATTTGCACCTCGATAACAAATTACACTTAAGGCAGATGATAATAAATATTCATTCCATAGAACGTATCAGTCATGGCAACGTAAGAGTCCCGATTATTCCTGCACACAAATGGACATCACTAAGAGCATTCTCATTCTTGGATAATTTTTCTGTATTTTTGTAATTTTTTTTTTACATTCTTAACTCCTTACTACATCCATCTTAGGGGCAAATTCTACATTTATGACATCACAGCAATATGTGCTTTGTTTCCTGGTTTCAATGTATCTAAAATTAAAAAAACCATGATTAAAAATCTAAGTTTTGTGTCTTCAGTTCTGTACGTTTAGGGGTCTCCTAAGTGATGGACTAATCCTTCTATCACTCCTATACTTCTTACTAGTCTATGCAATGTATGTCAGGAGGAAGTATAGGCCACTACAAGACGGGACTACACAGGCTTTATTTGAAGTCTTTTACCATGGAGACACATAGGACTACAAAGAGGCTGTAGACATAGTTCAGTGGTTAAGGAATTTAAGTCTATCTATAGGGATTATTTTCAAGGAGACCAAGTAAAGCCATTGATTTTCAGATCTGCAGCTCTTCTAAGTAAATGTGTAGCCCGCACAACTACATCATATTGAACTAGCAGCAAGAACTGTAAAATATATTACAGCATTATCTCCTTCCTCAGGACATCCCGCTACCCATTCATCATCTAGCCAGAGGAGATGTCGTGAAGAGAGTTAGGAGCAATGCTTCACAGAGAGATGTAGCAGTCAGCCATTACAGGCGGTGTAACACGGGGACATGAAACAGAAGTAAGATCACATTTTACTATTACTATAAAATGATATAAGGCGGGCGCGAACAGTAGACACCTCTGCAAGCAATACTAGCTGTAGGCCCTGTATATAGTAGACACTATACACACTTGGGCAAATTCATCGATCCCTCTACACCAGAAAACTGGTATGGAGGGTTGACATTAAGATGCACGTTAGGCGAAAGGCACTTTCCTTTTTGCCAAACATGAACCTCAAGCCACGTTGTTGCTATAGATTTATTATAACTTCCGTCAGTTTTCTGATGTCCATCTTGGCGTGGGGACAGCAGATAGATGTATGGCCACAGCCTCTTTATAAATCTCTTTGTATCTATTAGAATATGTTAATTGGTGCCGCACCAATGATCCCAGTTGGAATTTGCTTTCTAGCCCCCACCGTTCCCGAGCAAAAAGTGTCCTTGTTAGTGTTGATGCCTGATGTGCTTTATAAGCTCTGTAATGTCAGAAGGGCGGTGTCAGGCAGGAGACGTGATTCAGAGCTCCAATCAGAGGCAGCCAGTGTCAGAGATCAGAATCACACCCATTGCCTGCTCCTGCCTGACACCGCCCTCCTGACATTACAGAACTTAAACAGCATATCAGGCATCAAAACTAACAACAACACTTGTTGCTCGGGAATGGTGGGGGCTAGAGAGAAAATTCCTACTGGAATCAGTGGCGTAGCGGCAATTAACATATTCTAAGAATTTGAAATTGTGGAGCTTATGAAAAGTCCTCTTTAAGACTGGCTTACTGTACCCTAGTACTGAGCCTAAATACAATATTAGGCACCAAAACTAACAGCATTGATTGCTTGGAAAAGGTAAGGGCTAGAGAAAAACACTCCAACTGTGCCTGAATCAATGGGGCAGCAACTATTAAATAATGTAAAGAGAAGGACTTGTTGGAGGTAGTAACAGGTCCTCTTTAAATTTTCCCCACTGTGTATGGCTTGATCTCTCTTAAGAAATGTTCAGTTAGAGCATTGCTAAAAAGATACTGTAGAGCCATTTTTTTTTTGATTCCTACTACTGCATCTGAAATGAAGGTGAAAGAACATGCAATGGTTCCATAATGTTTTTGCCGGGAGATCAACATAAATTTGGTTGACAAGTACAATACAATTAGAAACAATGGCGGACAAGTGCTGCCTATAACATTCTGTATTATAGACCAGGGGCCAATACTCTGTGAGAAGTTTTGTAATACTAAACCTTTTCAGAACAAAGATCTGTCATGAAGAACACACAGGAAAAAGGTCATACGCTGTAAAATTACTGAAAAATAATCAACATATTCATGTATAAAATCGTTGCCTATTAAAAAAAGAACACTCTAAAATGCAACTGATTGAAAAGGATGGCTCAAGCATTGTATTTCTAGTCAGTGCTTAGTTGTATCTGCTCCAAGGAAAGGGTAGGGTGACAGCAAACAGAGCCACCAATGAAACTCCTACATGTTTTGTCATCCAGCTAGACTCCTGAATAGTAAAGATTAGAGATGAGCGAACACTATTCGGAACAGCTTCGAAAAGCACGCTCCCATAGAAATGAATGGACGTAGGCGGCACACAGGAAGTTAAGCAGCCGGCTGCCGGCAAAGTCTGTGTGCCGGCTGCTTCCATTCATTTCTATGGGAGCGTGCTATTTGGAACGGCTGTTCCAAATAGTGTTCGCTCATCTCTAGTAAAGATTTCAGGTATTCAGTGATATAGTACAACCCCCCCAGCTTTATAGCAAAGAAGGCTCTTAGGGTCCATTCACACGGAGGAAAATGGTGATGAATTTGGTGTGGAAGAAGGAACCAATTGAAGTCAATGGGAGGCTTATTTTTCAGCGCTGAAATTCCACACCAAATTTCTCACCATTCTCCTCCATGTGAATGGACCCTAACATAGCTAAGGCTTTGTTGACATGTTTTTTCTAGCTGGTAAAATGATGGATACCATGACAGAAACTTGCCACATGTGGGGTGTTGGGAAATCTTCATGTGTGTCATGCAATGGATTTGGCTCTTTCATTTTATCATTATTCTGTTCCTATAACAGAGCAGAACAATGGAAATAACACTTTCCACAGAATCAATGGCCAACTTTTGGGATACCAGCGATCAGGAGTATGGGGTACTGTGAATACCAATGAGAATAGAACAGAGGTGTAAATGCTCCATTCATTTTTTTATAGGACTTCTGAAATGGTGATATCCATCAGTTCCATAGAAGTTACCAGAAAGATCCTCGCTCAGTTCACATGAAGCACTCAAAGACCCCTGTTCTCATGATTGTGGGGGGTTAGTCAGACCCCAATGACAATTATACCCTATCCCATAGATATCAGTAGTGGGAAAGACCTTTTACATTATGTAATGACACAAGGGAAGGGGATAGATCAGTACAGGACTGGGCAGGTAGGTCTTTTAGAGGTCTGGGAAAGCTAAGTGACAACCTTGTAACTTGCAATACTAGGTCATTCTCAAAAACAGACAAATGGCTACTTGAAATTTTAGGCGAAGAACGGTGCAGAACAATTACCTATAATTCTTACTGCGAGCCATGTTTTTAGGTGACCCATTCTTTTCCTATCGCCCATACACACAGCTATTCCTTTCTGTTTTTACCATCCAGGCTCATTGCAACGCATAGATCTATGAAGGTTGCAGCAGCATATGGATATCATCCAGGTGCCATTTTCTCACAGACAATACATGCACTTTATGCATATAGGATTAAAAGTTTTGTCTGAGACATAATCTGGCCATACACTTTATATAGCTGTGGACTTCACATCTATACCTTCTGACGCCCTCATTCACATATCAAGTCGTCTCGACCAAGTGTGCGTCTGTTCTAAGCAGGAAGAGGGTAGTGAGAATCCAATATGGCCAATCCTTCCTTCCCCAGATATCTGCTCTTGAGAGAGAGTCAGATAAACCCCATACACATTAGAAACTTAACAATTCCTGATGAAAATTCACAGATTTAGCCAAGACTCATCTAATGTATAAGGCCATCCTTAGAACAGGCCCTCAATGTGTAACTAGTAGTGGTCCAACACCCTCTGATCTACAGAATGAAGGGTCTTGGACTATGAAAGACTTGTATGCAGTTTTCTCCTTTGCTCAAGCATTTAAATTATTAAAATTTAATAATGCAAAAAGCCTTACCAAAGGAGCTGTATGAGTGAAAATAAACAAGACCGCTTTCTTCCACAAACAGTACCACCCTTACACAAAGTTTGCATCTTGATAACATACAATACAGAGAACACCTATGGACAAGGATGGCTCCATTTCTGGAAGGAAGACGCCATGTCTGTAGTATCTTACACATAACTACATTTTCAACAATCTGACACCACATAAGCCAGCCTACCATAACAAAGTGCTTTACTCATTTCCCACCATTCATGGCAATTTTAGGCCATAGCTTTGGGCATGAAGATTTCACAGTCTCTCTCCAGCCAGCTGATTGTCACCATAGCTTGTAGAGAAATGGATGGATTCTGTAGTGCTCAATACTATATTGAAGACAGGATTACACAGAACTTGGCTGTTCCAACAACACATCTTCCTCCAAAACACTGTCTCCTAATTCAGTCTTGATTTGTGCAACACCAAGCCGGTACAGAGCGTCTCTAATAACCACTTCCCCGGGCTGACAGCTCTGGACAATGTCATGAATCTGTCTGTTCACGATCTCTCGGCTGGTCAGAAAGTCAATGAGCCTGTTATAAAGGTAGTAGTGTGTCACGTTGTCAAAGTTAATGGGGTGGTGGCGAATGTTGCTGGTTTTGCTGTCTCCGATGGCTGTGATGATCGCACTGTAGGGCTCCATCTCCCGGCATAATGAAAGTGAGTGGTGGCGAGCGGTGGGGTCACAGACTCCATTGTGCTCTGCTACTGCATGGACAATTCTTCGAGATTCAGACTTGGTGACAGGATGTAGAATTGAAGGTTCGTTGGCCATCATATCCACACTGTAGTGCCTGTCTAGGAGTTCTGGGCAGGACACGTACTAAGACAAAGGAACAATATTCGTATTTATTTACTGAAGTATTTACACACATCTTATATAAGGCTATGTTCACATGTCAGAATTTGGCACGGATTTTGAAGTGTATTCGGCCTTAAAATCACAGCCAAATTTCACCATAAAGGGGTTCTCTCATCTCAGTCTTTCTTCAGGCTGCATGCAGTGTCTGCTTCTCACCTTTTGTATTTCTCCTTCCTACCCCTCCCTCTTGCTAAAAAGCCGAAGTCTCACAACACTTATACAGGACAGATAATATGCAGATTCTTGTTCAGAACGGACTCTGTGTTATCTGTGTGTTTACATAGAGAGATAACAGCCTCGGCTTGATCATCAAACTGCAATTAGCTGCATGGATTGTCCTGATGGCACTTGTCCTATCTCCTAGGTCTGTGGTTATAGGAACATAGTGTAAACAATGGGAGGAATAAGGTCACATAGCAGGAGAACAGAGCAGAACTTCTAAAGCAATATAGGAAAAGGCTTCAATTTACATAAGCTTCCAGTATAAAAAAGGATCCTTGAGATGGGACAACCCATTTAAATCTGTCATCCCATGGTACTCAATAGGAAACAGAATCCAAGCATGACCATGACAAAATAAGTGCCCTGCTCGATCGTGGTGCAGATGCCACAGAACCCGCTGCATATAATCACTCTGCTGATAAAGGCCATTCAGCACATGAGAGCCAAAGAGGAAACATGAGTGGCAGAACGTTGGGAGGAATCTTTACAACCCCCAACCCTAAATTTAGGGAAATGATATATCTACTTACCTTTGGTGACTCTGAGGGGTCCGAGAAACATCCTTGATTCTTCCCCCACATCTGTTTTGTCAGATCTGGATGACAGAGATCGGCACAAAGGGCCACCTGTGTTGCCATATCTACCACATAGACTGCAGGCCAGTGCCGTGATGAGGCCAAGAGATCTACGTGATCCCGGGGGCTTTCTCCACGCACAATGTATTTGGATCCACAAACCACCTAAAGAAATGAGAGACATGATAATGTTCCATTTATTACACTGTTCTCAGTATTAGCCAATAATTGTGACTGGGTGCCTCTGAGCATTTTCTTTGTACTGAGAGACACCATGGCATGGGGAGCAGCAGATACAAGAAATAGCAAGTTAGTGTGAATAGTATTACTTTAGGGCCCCATGCTTAGCTCTTTCAAGTTATCTTTTTATTCCCCAGGAAAACCCCTTTGATGTGCATAGGGGTGTCCTGACTCTACAACAGCAGATGTCGGGAGGAGAGGGAGTAAGGAGAGAGATGTGTTAAAGCAAAAAGGTAACTGCCTTGGCATTACTAAAAGTGGTTAGCGTTCCCATTCATTTCAATGGGAACACCGGAGGTAGTTGCAAGTACTCGGCTGTCGCTGTTTCCGTCAAAATTGCAGCGAATGATAGTAGGATCTTTCTATTCCACATTCAAAAGGAAAAACCATTGATAGTCTAGAGCTACCTTTAAGGAGTTAACTTAAATCCCCAATGTATACCAAAGAGGTGCACTACAAACACAGTGTGAATGGACCCATAGATGTACGTTCTATTACACAGCATGGTCTTACCTGATGTGGGCAGACTTTATACAGCTTCCCGCCAGTTAAATGCGCTGGAGGTTGCTTAGTCTGAGTACCATTCTGCACAAACTCAGAAAGAGCCAGAATGGAATAACACATATTATCCTATAGGACAGAAAACAGTGAATCTCTTCAGTATGTCATATAGGACAGAAAACAATGAACCTCTTCATGGGCTGTACGATGACGGAGATGCTGGATCTTAGGTTCAAATCCAATCCAAAAAGTTTCAATGTTCTCCTCGCATGTGCCAACATATGCAGCACTCAGATCACGTTTTTACATCCATTTAGCATATGCACAAAATGTACGGATGGCCCAACCATTTACATAGACATCAATGTTAAAAAAGCATGCATATCTGTCCCTTTTATTTTTTTTTAAATGAAAGAACATGTCTGTCCAAAAAATAAATATATATATATTATTTTTTTTTTTCAAACATTTAATGTCTATGTAAAAGGTTGGTCATCCATATATGTTTTCTGCATGGTCTAAATGTATGCAAAAATGTGATCTGAATAGAGCCAATGGGAATCCTATATAGGACAGTGACTGCAATGTCTGTAAAGTGCTGTACTATACAAGTAGAAATAATTAATAATGCCATACATATACAGTCTAAAGACAAAAGGGAAAAATTTGTAGGCAACACTGAATACTGCTATCTTGTGGTTAAGTCAAGTACTACTCAAATCTTCCAAAAATAGAAACTTGTGTTGCAAACATTAAATCAAAGATAAAACCATCAGGAATATAAGAGTGTAGAAATGTAAGGATGGGAAAAGGTAATTTACAACATTTCTTTGTATTTTGACTTGCATATACATTGCAAATTATTATTGGAAATGGGATAGTCCTACAGAAATGGAACCATCCAATAACCTCTTGGCATTACCTTTGTATCTGTGGCATCCCAAGGAATCCCACAAAGCGTTAAAACCTTTTGCAGCTCCTTAGTACTGAGCTTGTTTAAGTCATCCAGCTTCAGCGTCCCATCATGAAGAAGTCTTGCAAGGGCACTGCCATTACCTGCAACCCCAAAAAAGTCGAGACAATAGTGTCAATAGAATATTGTAAAGCCCCTGGGCAGATGAGGCTCCCGAATCTAATGGGTTGTTTTACCAATGGATCCTTCCTTCCTTCCCTGCAGTCTCCTGACATTAGGCCTAAACTTTGGGTGGAAGAGCTGAAGTTCTAAAGGTAGCCATAGATGAATTTCAGCCCAACCTGCCGATTTCCACAGGACTTGTATTTCATCTTTCCTTATACAGCAGATGTCTGTGCCACGAACGATGGATGGGGCTCTTCAGTATCATAGGCAGAGTGATGTGGAAAAACTAAACCCTGATACTCACCTTTCCTCAATTCCTAGGACAAGTGTCTGGTTTTCTCTGACACCATCTGCTGGCATCCTGGGTGACATCATTGATGCCAGATTATTGCTAAGACCTGTGATTGGGTCCCCGATGCAAGTGACATCACCCAAGAGGTCAAAAGACTGCGCGAGAGAAGACTGGATGTCACGATGGAGACCTGGAGAGATGAGGAAACATTTATTTTTATTTTTTTTTCCTGAACCTTCCACGGGCCTCTGCTTACAATACTTTGGGAACTGTACAGTCTGAATAGAAACTGGAAAGTGAGCCTTGCAACTATTCCTGAAATGAACCTAGCGGGCTTCAACCATCACTAGTAAGAGCATAATACTAATTCTTGTATGGCGGACCCCAAAAATATTGGTTTGTCCAAACCCAAGATTTTAGGAAAATTGTGAACAAAACCAGATTGTTACAAACTGGCTTGTTAGTCTCTACCAAGAACAGCACAGTCATTTGTTAAGCGGCCTGTGTGCAGCTCAGTGCTATTCAAGTGAATGGGGCTGAGTTGAATACAAAGCACAGGCACTATACAATGTAAGGTGCTGTGCCTGATGAACAGTAGAGAGGCAGCAACAAACATCCAAATGCTGCAATGTCTGCAAACAGCTGACTGGTAGGGTGCTGGTTCTTGGACCCCCACTGATTTGATATGGATGACCTATCCCCTAGTATGAGCAATGTATAGCCACCTGCTACTTTCTTTATTTCCAGATTCTTGTAGCTCTCGCTGTTCACTACCACGGCTCCTCTCATAAGTGGAGGAAAGAAAGGAGAAATGATGGAGGCATCAAACTTTGTGATAGGAATGCTGGATGGGAAGGCGGCTTGCTCCAGGACTTCATTTTCCAGCGTGGACCAGAAATCCTCCATGCTCACCTCATTAGTGGTTAAAAACTCTGGCCAGGTAAACTGGTGACAAAGAAACAAGAACGATTGGTTATAGAAGGGTTTATAGGCGGACTAAATGGCAGATACATTCTAATAATGTATAAAGGAGTAGTCCCACAGAAGACAGATGGTAAAAGACATTTACCTCAATGTTAGTCAGTGTCAATGTATTCTCTATATTTCTTTGTGCAATTTCCACTTTTGGTGCCACGCCACATACCCCACAGATCATATCATTATAATCCCGGATAGTGAGGCACTCAAAGGCCCAGTATCCACAGCTCAGCAGCTCCTGCACCGACAGCAGCTCCTCCGGACTCAGCACTTTTTCTATGGGGATGAAAGAGAACACGCGTTAAATCCTCTAAATCTTAGGATATCTGAACTTACAGAGACTAGAGGTAGCCAGGATATTAATAACTATTTTATATTCTTTTTATGGCAACTCATAAAATTCAGACCCTGTGATATGAAGGACTCATAAAGGGGTATTCCGGGATTTTTTTATATGATTATTTTTTTGGAGGTGGCAGCTAGTATTATAAAACAAAACAAAACAAAAAAATCATTGTTCAACTGCTAAAGTACCTCCAATTTAAGTCCTACATGGTCCAGTCCCAGTTGGACTGGAAGTGATGATGTCATAAATGTCTTTCACATGGCCTCAGTATACAGATACCAGGCAGCACTCAATAGAGATATCACAGATGGGTGCACGTTCCAGATGGGAACTGACCAAACTTCCAGTAGTAGACTAATATAGAAGGAATGGGTGTTAATCCACAGGAATAGCTGCTTGAACTTTACTTTTATGAATATTAGGGAGTCACATCAGGAATGTCACCGTAATTCATGTATATCCAAAAACAACATTTTGGGTCATAACTAGAGATGAGTGAGTACTGTTCGGATCAGCCGATCCGAACAGCACGCACGCATTGAAATGAATGGACGTAGCCGGCACGCGGGGGGGGGGGTAAGCGGCCGGCCGGCGTCAAAGCGGTAGTACCAGGTGCTTCCATTCATTTCAATGTGTGCGTGCTGTTCGGATCGGCTGATCCGAACAGTACTCACTCATCTCTAGTCATAACCTTCATCAGACATGAGGTATCGCATCTGTAGGCAAAGCATGAATAGATGTGACACTCAATAGGATTATACGGACATTCCTGATTTGACTCCCTAACGTACAAAAGAAATAAAAGTAACCTACAAGCAGATATTCCAATGGAGTGCCGCACCATTTCTTCTATATTGGCCTATGCAACTAGTCGTACACAAACAGAACATGATGCTGTGGCCAGTGATTGGCTGAGCAGCCATGTGAGAAATGGACATGTCGACATCACTTTCAAATCAATGGGAAACTGAAGCCCCAGGATCAGATGGTGTGGCACTGGCCATGCTGGTCTCTAGTTCCAGGTTCCTTTTAATGCACAGGAAATGACCAGTCAATCGATCGCTGAGGTAGCTCACTGTCTCCCAACCAGTAGCTGACTGGTCATATCCTATTGAAATCCATAGGGAATTTGGAACTGATAGAACTTGTGCCAAATTCCACCATGTGAACATGACTTCATATTTACTTAGTCTTACCTGCCTGTCCATGCACTGACTCCAAAATGTTGCTAATGGACGTTTTGGGGTCTTCACCTACTTTTATTTGGTTCCGGATAGAAAAAAGTAGATCAAGACTAACCAGAAGCTTGTTCCCCACATTGAAGAGTCCTGAAGATCAGAAAGGGAATATTACAAGGGAACATAAAAAAGAGAATCGTAGTTAAGTGGCATGGTTCAGGAACCCTGTTATTATCTGGGACCAATGCACGCTAACAATACACAACTACTCCCTAATATGACGTTTTACACAATGCTGCCTAAATATGAGAAACCCTTAGAAAAACGAAGGGCACACCAGGAGTGTAGACGTTACCCAAAGCAACTTGTCCACCACCCATTGACTATATACATCCACTATATATATCTGCAAGGATGGTCCTGTATGTCCTTGCACCTTGCTGAATCAGCAGCAGTATGATCAGTGACAGCTGGGCTCCCCAAAGAGGAGGCCGGTACGATTTATTATTGTCCCTGCCTTCCCGATCGCTGTATACACAGTGCTAAGAAAGCTGCCATGATGTGGCTTTCTCCATGCCCAGCAGGTATGTGATCTGCAAAGTGCAAGGGCAACTGTCGGAGCTGCTGAGTCCTAGAAAACCCAGATCAGCTCTGAAGTAAGTGTTATGAGGCAGTATTCCTCCTGTAACTGGGGCTAATGTGTCAGACCCCAAAGGTCTATTATGACCTTATAGGAAGACACAATGAGTAACAACAAAAAAAGAAATAAATAGTCTGGTCATGAAGTGGTCATGAAAATACAAATGCTGACTTCTCCACATCTTATTTTTCTATGTGCACCTCCAGCCTGTATTCTTTCTTCCAGAAAAAGCGTCACTTTGTGGACTGTGTCTGGTATTTTGCAGATCTGCCTCTTCCATCTGCAATACCAGGCACAACCAGTTGAAAAGAATGGTGCTGTTTATAGAAGAAATCACAAATGGATAACCTGCGTCTCTCCTACTGTTACAGTTATTTAACAAATAGATGATTTTTTTTTTGATTTTTTTTTTGTAATTTTAATATTACCGTAAATTGCAATGACCCATGAATTGGCTGAACAGTGGATCAATGTATAGAAAAATGAGAAAATTGAGTGGATGGCATTAAAAAAAAAAAAAACTGAGCAAAATTTCGATTTACAGTACAATCTTGTAATTATATGAATTTTCTACATCTTAAAACACATCCTGCTTTTTCTATCCTAATATGAAGTGGATTTAACACTAAAAGCTATATCAGAAAATACAGTCAGCCTTATGTCCTGCTCATTAATATAGGGCAAGTCACAAATATACGGCATTTTCATCCCAAATACTAGCCCCATACCAGACCCCCTAACAAATACAGATCCCAGACCAAACCACACTCCACATCCCATGAGCTAAACCCTTATATCAGATAAAGTGCAAAAAGAACCCTTCAGCTACCTGTACCTGCTTGTTTTAGGAACTACTTCTACTCCACATGCAATAACTCTACAACATCTTTCTTTATTTCCCTGCATTCTGCCGTTCCTCTGTTATTCCTCCTAGAAATGCATGAATGGCTAGGATTGTGTTCCTCTACACACTAAGACCATGTCTGTGCCAGATAATGTAAGGCGAATGGCAACACCCACTTGTCAATTTATTCATACATGTCTAAGAGTAATAACAGAGGAATGACACAATGCAGAGTTATAAGTAAAGATGCCCCGGAATTATTTTATTGGGAATACAAGTATTCATTAAAACAGACATAAAAAAATGACAGCTGTCCTTTAATGGATACCTTAGACCATGCACACAACCGTAAGTGCATCAGAATATATTGACATTTATGGGGCTTCCGGATCCATTTCATTCCGATAACACGAAGCAGAATAGGACCTGCTCTATATCATCCGAGTTACTGGAATGGATATGGAAATCTGAAAGATTTCTGACTGCATTCCGTGATAATCTCGGCCCCCAACTCAGATGCACACATGGTTGTGTGCATGGGCCCTAATAGTGACTGCAGAGTAGTCGATCTCCAAAATACAGGAACCAGGGGAGGAGAGTATATATTTAAGAGATGTTTGCTCTTCTGGAAGAATCTGGGAAGCATGCTAATAGTAAGAATAATGCAGAATGATTGATTACATTTGTAAGGTAGTTTGTGAGATTATTTTGTTCATACATACCAGTATAGATGTCACTAAAGTTGTGTAGTGCCAGACACTGGGGGTTCAGACACACCTTCACCTGCGCGCTCACCAGCTGCAGACGAGTGGCTGTCAACAACCAACAGTCCTGAGCGCCCGCCACTGAGCTGCTGTATAGAAAAAGTACATTGTTAGTAGGACAAGTTAACACTAACCCTAAATCCTGAAGTAAGCTTAAAAGGATTCTACCATTAAAATGCTTTTTTTTCCCTCAATAACACATACGATAGGAATAGCCTTAAGAAAGGCTATTCTTCTGCTACCTTTAGATGTCTTCTCCACGCCGCCGTTTGATTGAAATACCGATTTTCTTCGGTATGCAAATGAGTTCTCTTGCAGCGCTTGGGGCGGGCTCCAGCGCACAAACAGCACTGGAGGCATCCCCAATGCTGCAAGAGAACTCTCCAGCACCGCCGCCATCTTCGTCAGGAACCCGCCTCTCTGCGAGTCTTCTTCCAGAGCTGGGTTTCAACCTTCTAGGCCTCGGGCAGAGCACATTGCCCATGCCCGTGGCGTAGAAGCTTGAAACCCAGCTCTGGAGAAGACGCGCAAAGAGGTGGGTTCCTGAAGAAGATGGAGGCATCTCTGGAGAGTTCTCTCGAAGCATTGGGGACGCCCTCAGTGCTGCGAGAGAACTCATTTGTATACCAAAGAAAACTGGGATTTCAACCGAACGACGGTGCAGAGAAGACATCTAACGGTAGCAGAAAAATAGCCTTTAATTCATGATCTCAATAAAACATAGCAAAAGGACATACAAAAAGTGAAAAGTTGGAAAAACATAACAAAAAACATGGATTAAAACTCACTGACATGTTTCGGGACTCCAAGCCCCTTAGGAGTTTGGAGTCCCGAAACACGTCAGCGAGTTTTAATCCAGGTTTTTTTAGGTTTTTCCAACTTTTCACTTTTTGTATGTGCTTTTGCTATGTTTTACTGAGATCATGAATTAAAGGTTAAATTTTACGAAAACTTGGGAATGATGCAGATCTTTCTCTTCGAATACTGAACACATGCTGCTTTGGAAGTCCCTGTAAGCAAAGGTCGTGCACCCTGAAGGTTTCTGAATATGGTGAGCTACAGACAGTTTCTTTTCTATTTTTAGGAGAAAAATAGCCTTTCTTAAGGCTATTCCTACTTGTTATCGAGGAGGAAAAAAAACATTTTAATGGTAGAATCAATTTAAGGCTTTCTGCTTAAAGCCCTGTATTGTATGTAGGACAGGTGGTAGAAGAGGCTCCTTACAAGTGATCGGTCCAGGGGTCAGTTTCAGGGGTCCTCAGGGTAAGTCATAAATAACTTAAGTCCAGACAACCCATTTAACAACAAGGGTACCTTGTTTGGGTCCCAACCATCATCCACCTGCAAACCTTACCTACCCTGAACACTGTAATATAGACAGAGAGCGAGAGAAGCTTAGCAGCTTTTTGGCATGAAAGTCACAATTTTTGCACAGATTGGGACTTTTCATTTTTGCACTGCCAAATGCTATAGCGAGTATGACCCCTCATAAATGAGATGCACCTTCCCCCAATTCAATACCAGTCTCTAGAAAGCTGTCCTATAATGTATAGAAAAGCGACTGTGCTCTACTAGCCTATACACAGAGATACAGCAAAAACACATCAACTGCACTCTATATGTTTTTATACAATGGAGGTCAATGAGCTACTTATCCCACTTTATAACTATATATACATGGCCCTTCTTCAGGGTAAAAATATACAGGACAATACTTAGATGACAGAGAAAGAAGGAAGTTGAAAGAAGCAGATCCTTATAGGCGAGAAGGATGTTAAAGAGGACCTTTCACCACTTTTGGGCACATGCAGTGTTATATACTGCCGGAAAGCTGACAGTGCGCTGAGTTCAGCGCACTGTCGGCTTTCCCGATCTGTGCCCGGTGTGAAGAGCTTACGGCCCGGTACCGTAGCTCTTCTATGGTCAGAAGGGCGTTTCTGACCATTAGCCAGAGACGTCCTTCTGCCTCGCGGCGCCTATCGCGCTGTACTGTGGAGCGGGGAGGAACGCCTCCCTCCCTCTGCTCACAGCGCTCGTCCATAGACGAGCATTATCAGGAGAGGGAGGGGGCGTTCCTCCCCGCTCCACAGCACAGCGTGATAGGCGCCGCGAGGCAGAAGGACGTCTCTGGCTAATGGTCAGAAACGCCCTTCTGACCATAGAGCACTACGGTACCGGCACCGTAAGCTCTTTACACCGGGCACAGATCGGGAAAGCCGACAGTGTGCTGAATTCAGTGCACTGTCAGCTTTCCGGCAGTATATAACACTGCATGTGCCCAAAAGTGGTGAAAGGTCCTCTTTAAGAAGCAGTGACCTTCTCTAGTCTGGGACATACAGAAATGTCTCCGCAGAATATGTCAATGTGTTACCACAATGTACCGTAACATATTTCTAGAAAATGTAAAGGTTTTTTTTTTTTATATGGCAGTCAAGGGCTCTGTTCAGTTGTGCCTGACTACACGTACTAGGGATATCCCACTGAAATACGCATCAAAATACAATGACTATTCCTTGCACGAGTGAGGGTTTGCAGCCGGGTTCAAATCCTACCCAAAAACGCCAAAGATTTTTGTGGGAAAAAAAACATGAGCTGCAGAAATAAAAATGCAAGTATTAGCCTCATTGAGTGACAATGGGGCTTATCCTTGTGCAGATCCATAGCACATCAAACTACATATATGGCAGAAATGAGAATGATGATGACTAGGAAATATGTGTTGGATGAGATCCAAGCAAACCCCTGATGGCCATCAATGTTTGATCATGGACATTAGAGTCCTGTCACAATGAATGGGGCTATTAAAAAACAAAACAAAACAGTACAGTAATAATAAAGAAAACGACTTACTTCTTATCACCCTTAAATAACTGGGTTCCACACAGCAGACACTGGTCAGATGGCGACTCGTAGACGTTGGCCCAGGAGGTTTGCTCTATGGTGACGGTGCCGTCACTCACATCAGAAAGTACTAGACGAGAACTATTCAGCTCTTGGATCAAATTGAATGTCTCGGATAACTCTGACTCATTCTCAGGGATCAGAACAGTCTTTCGGATTAGCTGCAGAGTGGACTGACGCTGGATTTCTTTTTGCGCTTGTGTAAGAGAATCACGCACACTCAGATCAGCGGCAATACAAACCGGGGATTCCTGTAGTACAGACCAGATTGTCTATCAGAAATTTGGAAAATTCCCTAGTGGTGGAAAATGCGGCATCAAATAGAGGCAAAGGTGCAACGTCTGGGTTTTCTACACTTTCCAAGACGGATTGCCCTGATTGCAAGTTTGAGTACGAGATGTCACATGACAGTGGCACCACACATTGAGGGGGGTTATTATCGCTGTTAGTTTATAGCCATAAAAAGGTACAGTCTTTGTGACATGCCGATTTTTCACCAGAAATTGCACCTTTTCACAATGTTTCTGATACTCCTAAAGGTTTTTAAAAGCTTGGGGGGCTGTTGCAGCGAAGGACGGGATATGAGTGAGGCCTTTACAGCTCGACTCATTCTTATGCCAGATAACTGATGTAACAAACGCTTAGAATCCACCTCAGGTTGAAAGCTACACCGCCATCGGGCATAGATTTAAGCTTCAGGCATATGGTCCACCCGAGATACACCAAAATTAAGTACTTTTAATCATCTTGGTGCATATGTCACCAGCGTAGCCTATAATTAGTAGTGGCGAACTATATGGCGAACAACCAGTCTATATACAACACGCCAGTCTTCATAAAGCAGCCCCACCATGTTCTGTAGCTCAATGCATAGATAAAATATACAGCTAATGAACACATAAAGGACATCCTATATGCTTTAATATATACTGTATTTTTGACCCAAGGAGACAATGCATCTTGCTGGGCAATATAACGAAAACTTGTAGTGACCTCAATATTTATCCACTAATATTAGGGACCAGCTTGGAATCGGATGGGATTTTAGCTAACAAACCAAGCCTGAGCTGACTTTTTATGATATGTCTTATTAAGACCCCTATAAAGACCAACATGTAATTTACATTGAAGAGGGATAGATACTCACGGGTTTGGCTTCTTTTTCTAGTTTGTCCTTTGTTAGACTGAATCCACAATTGGGACATGTTTTGGGTTTATGCCGATTGGTGTACATGAAGTTGCAGAAAGGGTTTTTACACTTTCCTCTCCCCCGTTGTGTAGCTAAGCCCAGGTCCTGTTGTAAGAAGAAAAATTGTAATGTATTATGCATTCATTTTTATTTATTTTTTAATTATGGCCCTGTAGCACCAAGTATAGATATATACTTAGATAAATATTAATTTCTACATTCTGAAGCAGATTAATTTTATTGTTAAAAACACCATTGCAAATTTTTGATGCAGGTCCTGTGCATGTATCCTCTGAGGAACAATTTAAAGGAAACCTGCCCCATAAAAATGCAGTCTAATCTTCAGGGAGCATGTTATGGAGTGGAAGGAAATGAGCCAACCGATATATCCTTTTGTGGGGGAAAAAAAAAATCAATATAACTGAATCCACCCTTTTATATATCACTACTCTTTGGGTATGTTCACACAACAGAATTTCACACTAAATGTGAAGCAGATTCCGCCTCAAAATCAGTCCCAAATTCCTCCTGAAACCATTCTCCATTGACTGACCGCATTCACTGAAGTGAATGGGAGGCAGAAATATATTGCCAGACAGGTGGGGAATTTGGCCAAGTATAAAAATTCAGCTTCAAATTCCTGAAGGTGAATTTTTCCAGGTAGGAAAAATTCCACAGTGTGAACATACCCTTTCTATGACTAGAAGCAATCATCTAGTCATGGGAGCGGTCCTAGTGATTGACAGCCCTCCGTATATGACTATACATAGAGATAGCTGCCAGTCCTTAATAAGACCGCCACCATGGTTAGATATAGATGGATAAAAGACAAGTTATATGGACTCTTTTCCCACAAACCTATCTATCAATCTGCTCTGTGGCTCCTGCTCTATAACATGCCACCTCCAGATTATATGACATTTTCATGGTACAGGTTCCCTTTACAGCACCCTCTGGTTCACAAAACAAAATTCCCCAATAAATTCATAATGCATGGTTAATATATAAAATAAAGTGCTCATGTTTGTGCCAGACATTTTCTCCCTGTCCTCAGACTTCCAAAGCACAGTGTGAACAGAACAGTGTGAGAAGTTGGAGGCCAATTTACAGAAAGGAGTTGGTGTCCATTAGGCATTTTTGTGAAACTGTGTGTAAGTGATCTAGACCTACCAGTGCCACAGGGCAGCTATATTTATATGATGGGAAGGAGTCTGTCACTACTTTAAGCTGTGGCTGTGATACAGGAGCCTGGAGCTCTGCCCGTACCTGTGGATAGTAACAAGCAAGAATCAAAACATAGTAATAAATTGCTAGGTAATAAAATGATAGCAAAATAGAAAAAAAAAATATTACTGCAACAAATTAAAGGGGCTCTATCATTGGGAAAAGTCATTTTTAACTAAGCACATACTTGCATAGCCTTTAGAAAGGCAATTTCACACCTACCTTTTGTATGTAAGTAGTTTTTGAATGAGACCATTTTTATTCATATGCTAATTAGGCTCCAGCGAGCACAGGAAGTTCTCAGCGAGCACCCTCTCATCTGTGTGTACAGCACAGGCTGCTGCTGACTCCTCTGCCTGCTCTGACACACAGCACAGAGGACTGCTCCCTGACAACTTCCTGTGCTGGCTGGAGGCTAATTAGCATATAACTAGAAGCGGGCTCATTCAAAAACTACTGAGGGAATTAACATACAAAAAGTATGTGTGGAATAGCCATTTTAAAGGCTATGCAAGTATAGGTTTAGTTAAAAATGACTTTTCCCAATGATAAAGCCCCATTTAAACAAAATATGTTCTTCTAGTGCAACTCATTTCTGGCCTGATAATGAGTTAAATGTGTACTGTATATGGTTTACAATAAGAAATCTTCTCTACTACTTGCTTCTTGCTCCGGGTGCTGGTGATCGCCGGGAAAATGGCAGCGCCCATGTGCCATCGGGAAAATGGTGCCTTGGTCAGCTTTGACAGAGGCGCCGGAGGGGTTGATGCCCACGATCGGTGCAGGCACCAATAGTGGTCATTAGCGCTGGGTGTCTACTGTATAAAACAGTAGACACCTAGTGGATATGCCGGCTCCCGAGCAGTCGCCAGATTTAAATACCTGGCATCCGCCGTACTAGGCGGGAAGGGGTTAAAGAGGTTTTCTGGCCCCAACAGCGGTTTTCATGCCAGTGACATAGGTTACCAGTATAGGATCTTCTGGGGGTCTGTCCGACCAGAAGAGCCATACCCCTTTAATAGAACAAGTGTCGTATCTGCTTAGTACTAATACAAGTGATCCTGAGATCAATTAGCTTTTTCCATATGTCACATTAACTGCAATGTTTTCTCACCTCTCTGTTAAGAGCAATATGAAAAATGTCCATGACTGAAAACCCTTTTTAGGCCGGGGCCCCATGTTGCTTATTACAGTACCTGGGATTCTGGTTTCTTCCATCCACATACTGCAGAACAAAAACCGCAGTGAAAATGCCGCGATTTCAAAAAACATAGCGCTTTTGTAAATTGTAACATGTCATTTCTACAAATGCTGGTGTTTTCTATGTAGGTATAAGAGGAGCAGAAAGTCCACAGATCAAAACTCTTCAGACTTTCTGTGGAAAACATTGCAGTCTACGTAGGGTCTTAGCCTTAAAGGCATTTTCTCATAAAGGCAAACACTTTCCTTATGCTCTAATAAGGCATATTACCAACATAGAGGAGGGATCCCCTGCTTGATTCCACTTTTAAAATCCAGCATGAACATCTGCTATGTAAAAGGTGTTGTAGATCTTGTGGACTAGCACAACTGTGTATTACATGGCCAGCCATTGCAGGAGAGATGTGTGACTACATCATCATTTCCTTGATGATAATGGCTAGTCGCCTGGGATTCAGTCCTGCGGCGACCAGCCGATCACACTTCTGAATGGTGAGCCAGTGATCAGACTGTGGGCCACAACATCACTCTGGCTGGATTCACACTTGCATTGGAGACTCTGCCGCAGAATCCACCTAAAATTGGCAGAGAAAAGTCCTGCAAGGAGAACTTTTCTCTCCACCAGTTTCAGTATAAAACCAGGGGAAATCACCCCATTATAGACAATGGTTTCCGTGTGTCAGGGTCTTTAAGCAAACAAGGTCTCCTTCTTTTGGGTCCCCATGCAGACAGGAACAATGGAAAACGGAACTCTAGTGTAAACCTAGCGTAAAATGGCAAATGTAATCCTATAAAAATGGAGTACGTCTTTTTACCGTAATGTCCTGAGACCCCGGCTGCTGTAAGACCACTTGACCAAGCTGCTTCAATGTACTGGCCTTTAGCCCAGTGGATGAAATAAGGTTGTGTGTATCTATAAGACATATAAAAGCAATGTGATCTTATATTGAAAATTGTAATAAGAAAATTTTACTTATACATATATATATTTTAACTTTTTTTTTTTTTTTTTTTTTTTTTTTTACCCTTTTAATAAATGACATGGAAGATCATAGATGGATTTAAATTTAAGTCCCACTCCAGACATTTTTCCTTTTTAACCCCCAGCCCTTAAAAGAGGTTGTCCAGACAAAGAAACATATTTATAAAACAGGCCAGGGAAGGGGATTTAAAAAAAAAAAAAAAAAAAATGCTTCGATGTCCTCCCATCGTGATCCTTCTTCTCAAAGTGAAACTGCTCACTGGCTAAGACGTCTCCGATCCCTTCCGCTGACTGAAGAATTCCTTGGCAAAAAACATGGGGAATCACAGGTAGTGATGTCCTGTGTCCTTTTCTTAAGCCACTGTTTGGCCTCAGTGGTCTCGTGCAGTGAGGACTTGCATTGGAGCAGCAGAACCGGATCGCGATGGGAGACACTGGAGTACCAGGGAGTTTGATTTTTTTTTTTCACCTTCCTCAATGTCATATTAAAAAAGTTTACCCGCACAGGGCAACCTCTTTAACTTGAGGACATAAAATGTATTTTGACTTTAAGATAAAAATGTATCATGATTCAGAGACTATTACCAGGTTTTAAGATGGTCAATGTACTGCCGGCACACTCCACACTGATCCCACGGTTAGTATTGGCCGGGGCTGGGAGTATTGCTCTTATAGGTCTGGAAGCAGCGGCAAGTGGTTTAGCGGCACACTTTGTCTCTGCTTTGTGGGCTGATGAAGCAGAAGATGGCTGCGGCCTACAATAGAAAGAAATGTAACATAAAACTAATTCTAAGTATCAATCCAAATCTTACTGTACATGTAAGATGCAAGCGCAACAGTAAATATACCACATACCACTAACTATATATAGACATTTATTAACCATGGGAGAGGTGATGAATGTCCGCTGGGGGCCATGTTGTTGAAACCTTCATTCATTACTAGAACAGGAGATGAAACCAGTGGATTCCGTTATCGACTCAGGCTCAACCGCAGCCTGTTCTTGGGAACAGGTTCGCAACGCTGACATAATAATACGTCATGGGGCAGGAACTAGTTAAAACATTATAGCCCTGATGAACAAATCCTAATTTTGTAGATTTGTTGTAGTCACAGATCAGGCTCTGTATTAAATTCACAAAGGTAATGATGAAAAAATGGTAAGGAAAAGATGGAGGAAAGAATAGTGTGTATCTATACAACCTCAGTGACTAACCTCATATATGCACAGATGGCTGTGGCTGCTGCACATGTACTGTAATATAACAAGGATTTACCTCAACAATAGCCAAGATTTGTTATTGTGTTCTGTACAAAACCAACTCAATGGCAAAAAATACTATTAAAAATGGCACTCACTTTGAAGAAGAGGCTTTTGAACGTCCAGCTGGTTTCTCGGTCCTGTTGGTATCAGTTTCTGCTAGGTGTATACTCTTCACCAGTTGTGTCTCCCCCTGGTTAGACCCCTGCACCTCATCACTGTCTTCTGCGATAAAATGAGAGTCTGAAATGATCACCTCTTCCCATTCGTCACTGTGGGCCGTCGGGGTGGCTTGAAGAAGATGACTGACTGCTTCAGTATTCTCTTTCTCTGTTGCCTTCGAATCACTTGCAGCAATGGCAGACTGCTCCTGAGAATCTGGATTTTCTAATGGCGGTCCAGTAGTATTCGATGAGACTGGATACTTTTCTTTTGCTACTTTCCCCTGGAAATGACGTAAAAAAATCCTAAGCATCCCGATGATATATGACTCAGAAGCAACTCAACTTTTGCATGCATCATCATCTTCCCCCAAAAAATGAAGTAAAAGGTGATCAAAAAGTTGCATATCCAATAAAACTACAGCACGGCCCACAAAAAAACGCAACCCTTCTCAAAGCTAAAAATTACGGGCAGCTGTATAAGTATTTATTTAATATTTATATTGGAAAGTAGCAAACCATAACAAATACAATAAAAAGTATATAAATTTGGTATCACAATAATCATATTGAACCATGAGGATAGGTCATCTGTACCAAAATTTGTCACTAGCCTGGAAAAACCAGCGCAGCGTTTCCGGCCCATGCGGCCTTAGCCACAAATCCAACAGTGTGCTGTTCAGCAAACTGTTAGTTTTCCCGGTATGTGCCCCTGTGGTGGAACTATTGGTGCTGTAAGGTACGCCCCCTCTGACAGAACTATAACATAGCCGAGTCTAAGGACGAGTACTGTCAGAGGAGGGGATCGGGCGTTGATGCTGAGCTATGAGGAACGCCCTTCTGACAGTGGGAAGATATCGGTGCTAAAACTAACGGCACTGATAGCGCCACCACGGGTACACATACTGAGAAAACTGACAATGCACTGAATTCAGCATGAATGACACACGTGAAAAAATTGCAATAAAATGAGCGTGGTTTAAAAGTGTCTAACTTTATGACACGGTTTTGAGAAATGAAAGTACGAATATGGTGCAGAATTTCTTACACAAATGGCACCAAGATTGAAATAGTGTAAACGTGGTTGCAGATTCAATTGGGATAGCTTTTTTTGGCATGTCAGAAAAATGAGCCAGAATCTTGGTGCATCGGAAAGTGAGAAAGATTTATGAAGATACATAAGGCAGATTTATATCTATAACTATGAGTAGGATTTAGTATTGCTCTTGTACCCTGTTGGAGGGAATTCCTTCAGTTATTTGGTGTGAGAACCCTATAATGGGCACTATATCTAATTTTTCTACACCTCTATGTATATGACATATCAGCCAATATGTGACACAGATGCAGTGTACAAAACACAGTACACTATAACCCCTATCGGACATTCGGTTATGGGACTGCTCCTTTTAATAAACAGCAGGTATACTCAGCACTGAAGGAATACTCACTTTTGGAACCCATTTTCCACCCAGGAACTGATTGCAGAGGGGACATTTAGGGGGTTTGTGTCTTGTCACGTAAGTAAAAGTGCAACTGGGGTTAGTGCAGCTCCCACGCCCTCTTCTGGTGTATGTTGTTGCCTGCAGGGCAGAAATAAAATGTAAGCTTCCGACAATAAAAAAATAAATAAAAATAAATAAATCTAAGAACGTAGATAGAAATCATAGGACCATATAGTAGAACTCAGAATGAGTCCTGAGCTTCACCGAACTTTGTTACAGTGAATCAAATCACTGTTATATTTCAATAGATCAGTAAAGGAGAGCTGGTTTTCTTACTTTGGGAGCTCTGGGTCCTATGGTGGTCACATTCCTTGCCTCTATGGCAGGCGCACTACTCAAGACAGTCTGTGTAAGATAATACGTAAGAGAAGATAAGACGGGACTCACCAGCTTAATAGTTCGGGAGGGTTCAGTAAGGGAGCGACTTGCCAAGGGCATCATAATATACTGGGAGGCAGGCGGTGCAGGGCAATGATCATCTGTATCCTGTGTAAGACAATAGAAGTATAGGAGAAATAAAAAGACTGCAAAAATACCATGTCAGTGTATAGATTAAAGGGGCATTCACATGAGACATTTAGCTTTAGATCATGTAAATAAATGGCTGGATCTGGTCTCTGCATCTTTATTCCCCATACAGGGATCAGTGCAGCGCATCATAGAACATGGTGGATTTTGGAGGATTAGACAGTGCTATAGAAGTTACATGAGTGGCCGCTCCAGTCCTAAGAATTTTTCTACACTGTATTTTTGTACAATGCAGAGTTGACTTCAGAACATTTTTATTTGCATCTAAATATATGTGAGCGTCTCTTGACATGAACTACAATAACCCCTGTACCTTCTTGTACAATGTGACCTCACTATGTGCTTTATTACTGAAAGTACAAATATTCTTATATAGAAAGTCCTGGCAATTTGTTTTTTCCGTAATTCCCAGAAAAACTGTATGGAGGGGCAGCGTGCATCCTCGGTCACTGCTCCATACAGACCGCCTGTGTAGCCATATATTTTGTTTTTAAAACCGCTTTAGGCCGGGGTCCCACATTCCAGAAAACCTAAATTTTTTGGTGGCATTTTTTTGGTTCAATTTGTGTAATTTTTAGGGTCCACTGCAGTCTAACCAGATATGGGATATTACTATGGAGAGAAGGAAATAAGTGGCCGCCCCTGACCAGTGGTTCCGCTCATCTTGTGGAGATAAAGGATAATGGAAATGTATTTTTATTTTTCGCAAATACTAATTTTTAGGCTACAAAATTTCAACTAAGACTAAGCTATATCTTCTTGCATTACCTGGATTGCCATGACTGTGAGAACGGACATTTCTGACTGTGTGAGCGCTATGCCTCCATCGTCTTCAATGACCACATTGGCAGCTGGGTAGGTGCTTGTCTCCCCAATTTCTAGGGTAGCATCATTAAGGATGATTTCTCCTGCCAGTTTCTCAGGCAGGTGGGTGTATATGCCCCCAGGAACAACTTCTTGTACTGTATTCGTTGGGGTGAAACTTGCCCTGTCCTCAGTTAGGCCTTCTAACTCAGTCAACTGCTCAGAAAGGTTAATCTGTCCAGGTTCCAAGGTAATGACTCTTTGTCCTCCATTATGGGATAACGCAGCAGATGGAGCCAGGACCGCCGTCTCTCTGGGCTGAGTGACGCAAATATCGAGCCGCTGATGTTCGTTCTCAGGGAACCTCTTCGGAATCAGGATGTATTCTGAACGAGGGAGGATCTTTCTGAAGCCTGGGACATCGGATATGGTGGATGTGCTGGATTTTATGTTCTGTTCAAAGAAGAACAAAAATTACTTGAAGCTGGTCGGAAACGTTGACATATTTTATTGTTGTTGTTGGTTAGGCTCTATTCACACTTACATTAAGCCTTAATCTGTTTTGCATATAGGGTTACTCTACAAGAAAAGTTAAACAGCCTTGCAACTACATTACAGGTGTTTTGCCATCTGGGGCCGTTTTTGATACTTAAAGGGGTACTACTATTTTCTGATCAGTGGGTCCCTGCCTCATGGGACCTCCACCAAAGTCAGAAGTTTGGGACTAAACTTTAAAGAGACAAAGTGTAAGCTTGCAGCAAGAGCTTGAGTTTAACCTGAAAGGGGTTATCTAACCCAAAATTGATTTTGATACTAATAACTTATCCACACAGATCAGTTGCTCTGACAACTTCCGTACACTAAAAGCCAATAGTACATGGACAGCGCACACAGCACACCTCCTATTTAAATAATCGATGCAGCCCTGCCTACTTCATAGTGGTGGTACTGAAGAATTGCAGAGCTGTTCCGAATACTTGAGTAGGATCAGTGCTGCACTCACTCCCTTCTACTAGTTGATCTATACAGGGACTAAGTACCCACATTCTACATACTCATGACCTATCTTATGGATAGCTTATCAGTATAAAAAATAATAATTTGGGACCAGACAACCCCTTTAATGACTGTCCTGTATATCAGGGAGCACTCACAGAATCCAATCCTTCCTTCTCCAGCTTTGCTCGCTCCAGGTAATAGCTCTTCTCAGCCACACTCAGAAGTTTCCAGCTCTCACTTATCTTCTTGTTAATCTCAGACTGGGGCAGATGCGGCACCTCTTGTTGGACTTTCAGGTAGATGTCATAGTAGTAGAGTAGATAAGCAGATCTAGAACATAAAGTGTCTCTTAGATTATATAGTACAGAGGCTATTGTTTTATATTCATGGATTGCAGTAATAGAACTTGTAGCACAGTGTCCCATAAACAGGTACGCTCCCAGCCAAGCATTTGGACATCTCAAACTATCATTGGAAAGAAAAGGAAGCAGATTTTGGAGCACATTTTCAGAATCGGCACCAAAATCAGCTTCCAATTCCTGAAGCAGAATTTTTCTGCCTGATGAATTCAGTGTCAAATGCCTCCATATGAACCACCTCTTAGAGGACCTGTCTCCTCTCCAGACATGTCTGTTTTGATTACACCCTTCCCGTTCTGCACCATACTAGTACAGCCCAGAATGGGGATTTAAAGAGGATCTTTCATGTCCTCTGACCTCAGAAAGCTGACAGTGTGATTCAGCACACTGTCTGTCTTACCAGTATGTGCCCGGGAGCAAAAGATATTGGTGCCATTAGTTTTGGTGCCAATATCCCTCCACTGTAAGAAAGGCGTACCTTACAGCTCAGTGTTATCGCTTGACAGTACAAGGTTATGGAAAAATACTATCAGAGGGGACGTTATTCACAGCCAAGTGATGACGCTGAGCTGTAAGACCCTTACCCCATCCTTCTGATGGTGGAGGGAAATTGGTGCTGAAATTAACGCCACCCATATTTCTGGCACCCAGCGCATACTGGCAAAACTGACAGTTTGCAAGAATTCATCGTACTGTCAGCTTTCTAGCAGATATAATACTGCTGATGTTGCAAGTTGTTTTACAAAGCAGGGTCTCTGCAGTAGTGCCTGAGAATAGAGACAACTCTCATTGTGGGCATTTAGCCATCCAATGTCATGGTCAAACGGGACATGGCACCTGAGGGGTTCTGACCACTTTGGGTTTCATTTTGAGTAAGTGAACAGCTCCAACACACATTTCCCAAAATATTATCAATGAAATACACAGCGTGCCATGCAAAAGAAAGAAAAAAAGAAAAAAAAAAAAAAAAAGAGCCCTCACACATCTTTGTACATGGAATATAAAAAATGGTGTCACAAGATTATATAGGTAACATGTCATTTTCCATGCACAGTGAACACCAGAAAAATTAAACCTACAAGAAAATAAGGCAATTGAGTTTTTTGTTTGTTTGTTTTTTCATTTCCACTATGTTTTATTCTTATCTTCCCAAAACATTGCACAGAATATTTAGTGGTGCTATTACGAAGTATACACTCACCGGCCACTTTATTAGGTACACCATGCTAGTAACGGGTTGGACCCCCTTTTGCCTTCAGAACTGCCTCAATTCTTCATGGCATAGATTCAACAAGGTGCTGGAAGCATTCCTCAGAGATTTTGGTCCATATTGACATGATGGCATCACACAGTTGCCGCAGATTTGTCGGCTGCACATCCATGATGCGAATCTCCCGTTCCACCACATCCCAAAGATGCTCTATTGGATTGAGATCTGGTGACTGTGGAGGCCATTGGAGTACAGTGAACTCATTGTCATGTTCAAGAAACCAGTCTGAGATGATTCCAGCTTTATGACATGGCATTGCATTATCCTGCTGAAAGTAGCCATCAGATGTTGGGTACGTTGTGGTCATAAAGGGATGGACATGGTCAGCAACAATACTCAGGTAGGCTTTGGCGTTGCAACGATGCTCAATTGGTACCAAGGGGCCCAAAGAGTGCCAAGAAAATATTCCCCACACCATGACACCACCACCACCAGCCTGAACCGTTGATACAAGGCAGGATGGATCCATGCTTTCATGTTGTTGACGCCAAATTCTGACCCTACCATCCGAATGTCGCAGCAGAAATCGAGACTCATCAGACCAGGCAACGTTTTTCCAATCTTCAATTGTCCAATTTCGATGAGCTTGTGCAAATTGTAGCCTCAGTTTCCTGTTCTTAGCTGAAAGGAGTGGCAGCCGGTGTGGTCTTCTGCTGCTGTAGCCCATCTGCCTCAAAGTTCGACGTACTGTGCGTTCAGAGATGCTCTTCTGGCTACCTTGGTTGTAACGGGTGGCTATTTGAGTCACTGTTGCCTTTCTATCAGCTCGAACCAGTCTGGCCATTCTCCTCTGACCTCTGGCATCAACAACGCATTTCTGCCCACAGAACTGCCGCTCCCTGGATGTTTTTTCTTTTTCGGACCATTCTCTGTAAACCCTAGAGATGGTTGTACGTGAAAATCCCAGTAGATCAGCAGTTTCTGAAATACTCAGACCAGCCCTTCTGGCACCAACAACCATGCCACGTTCAAAGGCACTCAAATCACCTTTCTTCCCCATACTGATGCTCGGTTTGAACTGCAGGAGATTGTCTTGACCATGTCTACATGCCTAAATGCACTGAGTTGCCGCCATGTGATTGGCTGATTAGAAATTAAAGAGGACCTTTCACCATATCTGGGCACAGGCAGTGTTATATACTGCCAGAAAGCTGACAGTGCGCTGAATTCAGCGCACTGTCGGCTTTCCCGATCCGTGCCCGGTGTAAAGCGCTATCGGTCCCGGTACCGTAGCGCTTTACAGTCAGAAGGGCGTTTCTGACCATTAGCCAGAGACGTCCTTCTGCCTCGCGGCGCCAATCGCGCTGTGCTGTGGAGCGGGGAGGAACGCCTCCTCCCTCTCCTGATAATGCTCGTCTACGGACAAGCTGTGTGAGCAGAGGGAGGGGGCGTTCCTCCCCGGCTCCACAGCACAGCGCGATTGGCGCCGCGAGGCAGAAGGACGTCTCTGGCTAATGGTCAGAAACGCCCTTCTGACCATAGAAGAGCTACGGTACCGGGCCGTAAGCTCTTCACACCGGGCACAGATCGGGAAAGCCGACAGTGCGCTGAATTCAGCGCACTGTCAGCTTTCTGGCAGTATATAGAACTGCCTGTGCCCGGATATGGTGAAAGGTCCTCTTTAAGTGTTAACGAGCAGTTGGACAGGAGTACCTAATAAAGTGGACGGTGAGTGTAGTTTGTGCTGCAAAAGAATAAGCCCTCACAAGACACATGGAAAATGATAAAGCAATGGATGTTGAAAGACAGGAAGTAAAAAAACAAAAAGAAGAGATTGCTGCGTCCTTATGGGGTTACATACTTGCATCTCCTGAAGTATAACAATTCTGTTGCATCTTTCTTGTACTGTTACTCCTACTAGAAATGTATGGATATAAGTGCACTGGGGCCAGATGCTGAGTGGTCAGTTTTAGGGAGCCTTCTATTAGCTCTACCATTGCTGCTTACCTTGGCTTCTTCACAGTCTCTCCTTGTTCTGAGCAGCCTCTATATTTCTTCTTCTTTACAGGAGGCTTGGCAGGCACATAGCTCTCATCCATCTCTTCAGACTCCACTGTCACCTCAGTACCATCAAAAGGATCATCCATTTCTGAGGAAAGGTAAGGGAAAAAAATTATCACAGTTTAGGGATATAGAAGACATTGGCCCACATTTAGCAAGGCAGATGCGCATTAAAATTGGCCAAAAATGAGCCTCAACTTGGTGCTTTTTAGCTGTGACACGTCTCTGTGCCCCATTCTCCACTTTTTTCCCGCAGTTGGCAGAGTGGGGAGGGAATCTAGGTGGTCCGTCAGATTTACTATAACTTATGCCAGAAAACTTGACTTGTGTAGATCAGCGACCAGGCGCACCTATATGTGCTAGAATTATTGCTGAGTCAATTAAGACTGGCATAAGGATCACAAATCTTAAAGGGGCTCTATCAGCAAAATCATGCTGATAGAGCCCCACATATGTGTGAATAGCCTTTAAAAAGGCTATTCAGGCACCGCTAAAGTTATATTAAACTACCCCCCTCCCATTTTAAAATAAAACCCTAAAAAAGAATATGTTAATCTTATCTATCGTGCACGGTGGGCGGGCATTCAGGGTCCGACATCATCTTCAGCCACACCTCCTCTTCCAGCAATGTGTTCGGGTCCCGTCTTCCTCCGGCGCTCACGAACTGCCATCGATAAAAAATAGCGCGGGTGCATGAGCAGTAGCATGCTGCTACTACTCCTACTGCGCATGGAGGCGTGGCTGAAGATGACGTCGGACCCTGAATGCCCGCCCACCGTGTATGATAGAGAAGATTAACATATTCTTTTTTAGGGTTTTGTTTTAAAATGGGGGGGGGGGGGTTAGTTTAATATAACTTTAGCGGTGCCTGAATAGCCTTTTTAAAGGCTATTCACGCATATGTGGGGCTCTACCAGCATGATTTTGCTGATAGAGCCCCTTTAATAAATTTCACCAAGAGTGCTCAAACTTTACAGAGGACCAGGGGCCACACGGTGGCTCAGTGGTTAGCACTGCAGCCTTGCAGCACTGGAGTCCTGGTGTTCAAATCCCGCCAAGGGCATAAAACCATCTGCAAGGAGTTTGTATGTTCTCCCCATGTTTGCATGGATTTCCATCCTATATTCCAAAGACATACTGATAGGGAACAATGTGCATTGTGAGGTCTATGTGGGGCTCACAATCTACATTTAAAAAAAGAAAAAAAAAACTTTACAGAGGACCTTCCAAACATACCTGCAATTCCAACTCTTTGCATCTTTTTATGGCAGCTCTTTGCAATAATTGCTGCTCCACTCATTCCAGCACAGTTGGAATTTTTTCTCTAGCCCCCACCCACTGCCTGACACCACCCACCTGACAATACAGAGCCTAAGTTACATATCAGGCACCAAAACTAATAGTGCTTATTGCTCCGGAACAGAGGGGGCTAGCGAGAAAAATTCCAACAGTGCCAGAATCAGTGGAGCAACAGTTTCTAATAGATACTAAGAACTGGAGTTAGTGGAGGTGGTGGAAGGTTCCTTTTAATTATGCATAGCAGTGTATAATCCTTCAATGTTCACAAGACATTATAAAGTCTTTATTTTGGTGATGGTCAATTTGCTGTTTTTGCCAATATTTGCATAAAACCATAATTTGACAACAATGTGTAAACTCTCCTTTACCGGTCATTTCAACAAATTTTGCACAAATGACTAGTACAAATGATTATAAGAAACTTTGTGATTTATTTTACCATCAGAGAGAGACTTGCCTCAATTGCTTCATTCTGAGCTTATCAGGCGAAATGGTGAAATAAGTTTGGTGCACTAGAACAGTGAGCCTACATGTGCACGATCAGGATTACATGCAGAAAACCAGTTCCATAATACTCGGACAAAAAAAACACAACAACAATTGAATTAAACTTTCTGTACGTGAATGTGATGATGTATGTAAGTTATTACGAAGTTGAAATTTATTGGGAAAAAGTGTACAATTGGGTGGAGGTTCTAGTACAATGTTGGGCCACCTCTAGTCTAGACAAGATGAGATACGGTTGGGCATAGAGGTATACTGGTTGCCCATAGATGTTGCAGCTGCGTCTGTAGATCCTGCACACTCGTAGGTTGCTGAAATTGGTGTCGTAGCTGGTCCCATAAACACGCAATTAGTGATAAATCTGGTGTCTGAACATGTCAAGGAACTTTTGTAATCTGGCAGAGACAACCTGGGAAACCCTTTCTGTGTGGGTGAGCATTATCCTGCTGGAAAATGGCAGTTGTCCGCCCGGCCATGAGAAGTAACATGTATGGCGGCAGAATGTCCTGCAAATATCACTGAACAGTTAGTGTCTCGTGTATCACTACTAGGGGTGACCGACTGTCATCTGCAAATGGATCCTCCGATCATTACAGTGGGCCAGTGTGTCCTTGCACAGAGCTCACCAGGAGTCCTCTATACTCAAACCCAACTGCAGTAGGATACAAACAGAAACCTGGATTCATCTCTAAAGACAGCAAAGTTCCAGGATTCTCATTCACAACACCACTGTGAATGAAAGCAGTAATGGCTGTCTGCCAATTGCTAGATACATAATGGGTGCTGTTACTAAAATTTTCCACCAGCTAAGCGCCTAGAAATGGTGCAGGCAGAGACAGGGTTGTGTAATGAAGGCGCAACCTGTGTCTAGATGGAGGACAACGAAATTGTAGGAACCGCTCCTGCTTGTTGGTGGATCAAACAACCTCTTTACTGGTGGTCTGTCTGGAGCCTGTTCACTGCTCCCAACAGCTAGGTCAGAACGGCCTAAGATGGCTGGCAATTCATTAAATCAACCATACTGCTTCTCTCACTCCAATGATGGTCCCCTCTAAAAGTCCATCAATTGGGCAAAATGTGTTTGAGTGCATTATAGGGGCTTGTATAGCAGTCAGCAATCGCTTACAGTGACAGGTTGAGCATGCGCGCTGCCATTCCAGATGTGATTTGTGTTGCAGCTCAGCCCCATTCATTTGACTAATAGACATGATGTAACTGAGAAGAGGAATTAAAGCTCAGTATGAGAGCCCTGGAACACCACCTATACCTGGACTGGCCACTACACAGAGAACAGATGATTGATATGACCAGCAGGTGTCAGACCCCACGCTGATCTGATCAGGATAAAATGTCCTTAGGATAGATAATCAATAATTTTAGCCCAGAAAACCCCTTTGCAGCGAATCTTCAAATCCGGACCTTATTTGGGTATATTCACATTTAGCAGATATGCTGTGGATTTTCCATCCTGGTTTGTGGGCAGAGAATCTCCAATATAATAAAGTGGGTGCAAAGTAGTTTAGCTCCTCAATATCTGATCAATAAGGAAGTGACTCCTCTATTGATCAACTGTTGTCAGAAGCCAATACAGAGAATGAAGCAGGAAGCAGAGAGTGCTGTTCACTGTATGTCCCATTCAAGTGAATGGTAAGTGATCTGCAATACCTGATCCTGCCAGTACATACAAAGCAGCGCTGTCTGCTTTCTGTTCTGGTCTCAGTGTATCAGCCACTGACAACAGCTGATCAATAGAGGGGCCAGTTGTCAGACCCCCCCACCAATCTGATATAGATAACCAATCCTTAGGATGCGTCTAAAACATTATAATTTGCCTAAAAATCCAAAGTGAAAAATCTGTATTTATTTATTTTATTCCGTGTCCATACACAAAGGCCCTTGCACCCTGTGCACACATGCAGGTATCATCCATCTCATGTGCACAAGTCTTCAGTGTTCCATAAATGGTGCAATGTGGCAGAGCAGAGACATGTGAGCCATAGCCTCAGAGTGCCTGTCCCCGCACTAGTATGCATGCTATGAGCAGATGTCAGAGGTAAGCTGAGGTGGAGCTCCCCTTTAATAATCCCTGTGTGCAGTGCACATGACCTCGCTATAGCCTCCATGCAGCCTGAGCTCTATCATGTCTCCTCTGCTCCCCTGTCTCTTCCCCCCTCCCCCTCTGCCTATTCATGTGTCTTCATACTGACTCGGGCACTCCCCAACGTCCAATGAGCGTCCGCCTTATTAACTCCCCACCGGACTTTACCTCTCGACGCCCCCAGAGCTCATTATATTCGCCATTGGAACCGCTTTGTGATCCTGAACGCTACGGTGAACCCCGGTACCCCACTGGCAGTCGCTTACCTGTGTGCTAGAACAAGCGCCGATGTTTAGGGCTTCACTGCTCCTCCATGCCCTCTCCAAGATGGCGACCAGGTTGCTAGGGCGGAGCAACCAATGGGAGCGTGGAATGAAAGGCGAAACGCCAATCAGCTGCGGCCTTTTAGCCACGTGTGTCCTGAGGTAGTGGATGGCGAAACGGATTAAAGTATTCATTGATGGCTTGCTGGAGCGTGTAGTAGTGTGTGTGGTGTGTGACCTGTGTGTGTCCCGGTCCCTATAGTATATATATTTCCCATGTAGGTTACAGGCAGGTTGTTAGGGCACTGAACTGTCCATTGAGTTACACGGGTGTGACAACATATGCAGAGATCGGTGTGACCAAGGCGCATGCGAGTCACAGGACAGT
Organism: Leptodactylus fuscus; assembly: GCF_031893055.1. Taxonomy (NCBI): domain Eukaryota; kingdom Metazoa; phylum Chordata; class Amphibia; order Anura; family Leptodactylidae; genus Leptodactylus; species Leptodactylus fuscus. Next base: position 192,639,808 of record NC_134269.1, read on the forward strand.
CTGGCTTTAGTCACGTGTTTATGCGCAGTCTGATAGCCAGAGTAGAGTGTCTTTCCTCAGTAGTTTCTCTCATTTTATCATATATATCTGGCTTCCAAAACTGAATGTGTGAATATGCTCATACTATATCACAGAGAGGAGCGCATATATGTCAAATATATTTAAAGGGGTTGGCCATGATATTTTAGTACTGGGTAGAAGACTGGGGAAGGTGAAACCTAAAAACAAGACTTGTTCCGGTGGAAGTCCTCACCACGTGTGACCGCTGAGCGAATAAGTGGCCTTAGCGGTCACACAAAAGGACCAGAGAGGAAAGACTATAGAAAAACTAAACCCGGACAACCCCTTTAATATGCCCCACACAGTTTAATGTCCACACTAGAGATGAGCGAGTACTGTTTGGATCAGCCGATCCGAACAGCACGCTCGCATAGAAATGAATGGACGTATAGCCGGCACGCGGGGGGTTAAGCGGCCGGCCGCCGTCAAAGCAGAAGTACCAGGTGTATCCATTCATTTCTATGGAGCGTGCTGTTCGGATCGGCTGATCCGAACAGTACTCGCTCATCTCTAGTCCACACCACAGGATTTTAGCCCCCATCACTGTTCCCCATACAGTATGGGGGACCCATAAAAAGTTAGGCCCAAACAACTCCTTAGGGTCCAGTCACATGGAGAAAATGCCAATGATTCTGGCGCGGGAACTCTATGGGGAGGCTTTTTTACAGCGTGGATTCTGGCGCCGATCCCGCATGGGTTCGCGCCAGAATCAGCGGCATTTATCTCCGTGTGAATGGACCCTTAATCAGACTGTTTGGTCAGGGAGGTGTTAAATTTAGCTCCTTCTTTCCAGAGAATTTTTTTTTTTTTGTTTTAGACTCCCCACCTTCCAAACCCTATAGCTTTTTTTATTTTTTCCGTTAACAGAGCCACATAAGGGCTTAATATTTGCAGAAAAAAACTGTTCTTCATAATGGTACCATTTATTATTCTGTTTAATGTACTGGGAAGCTGGAAAAAAAGAATGGGGAGAATTGGAATTGGAGAGAGTGCATTTGTGTGACATTCTTAGAGGCTTTGTTTTTACAGTGTTCACTATTCAGCCAAAATGATATGTCACCTGTATTCTGTGATTTTGTACGATTCTCAGGATACCAAATCTAGATGGTTTTATTTACCCTTTAACCCCTTAACAAAAATCTAAAACTTTGCAAAAAAAAACAAACAACTTACTTTAAAAGTCGCCATATTCGGACACCCGTGTTTTTTCTGTTTCCGTGGAATGCACAGGGCATCTTTACTTGTGGGACCAATCTTGATTTGGCAGAAGTTACTGTGTATTTCTTTAACCCCTGATGATCCATAACACTATGGAGCAACATGTAGGGTTTCCTTAGTTATTTGGAACTTCAGCAATGCTATTCTTAAGTACAGACTAACCATGTCTTTATCCCTAAGGGGGTGTTGGCATGGCATTAGGCCAGTAGCCTCTTCCCTTATGGGCTTCATTTCATCTTTGGTTGTCTTGAGTATAGACATTGCTGAACCTTTCTTATTCCTACAGACAGGTTGTTGGATTGTGTAGGGTTATTTATAGCTGCTCAGTATATCTTTCTCATCACACGATCTATGCTGTAATCTGCAGACTCGATTGTAACGGATCAGGAAAGGACCCTATGGTATATCAAACAAAACTAGAACAAAGAAAAAGGTCCCTATAGATGAAGGCCTAGGTAGGAAAAATAAAACTTAACATTTATTATTATTAACTATAAAAAAAAAAACTCCCCAGAACTGTGTGAGAAAAATAGTGCTGATGTGAAAAAAAACAATAAAAATAGTCAGTGGACTATATACTGTACAAGACAGGACCCACATAAATGCTGTGGGAGAAAGACACCCTCGAGGAAGCCTCACAGATAAAAAGTTTGTTAGAGGCTCCTCACAATGGTGGAATCAGAACAAAAGATCAACTGCATGTGAGACATCCACCAACAAAGGGGTTGTGTTGCTGATGTAAAACAACCACCTTCATGAGAGAGAACTAAACAAGTCAATTTAGATAAATCATCAGTACCCAATAGAGGGTCTGCCCCTGCTATAAGATGAACACTCAAAAAATAAGAGTGTTACCAAAAGCAAATTCAAAGTAGAAAAGGGGTTAGACCCTAAGGGGAAATTATTAAAGGCACCTTGTCTAATAAATGTAAAACGTATTACTAACATATTTTCCCTGCCTAAAGGTTCATTAGGGGGCATTGAGTAAAATGTGCAAATCTATTCTCCAGTATGTAATTAGAACAGTGCCTCTGTTTGCTGCCCTGTAGAGGGCAGCCTCCTTAACATCATGCATGACACGTCTAATGAGCCTAATAACATAATGCGGGGATTATTGCCAAACTAGTATTTATATTCCAAAAGGAACAGATTCCCAGCTATGGGCAGCGCTGTATCGATCTGTTGGATCTCCTCAGCATAGAGTAGGGATACTACATCCTGGAGAATAGATTTGCATATTTTACCCATAATCCCCAGCGGCGCAGAAATGGTTTGTAAGTCTCCGTACGCCTGTGTAGGTGCACACTCTCACTAATAAGTATGATTAATTATAATAATAATTATATTATTGATCAGGGGGCATTGAGGCAGAGTGTACTGCTCTGATGGAGGTTCAGAACAGCACCGACTATAGGTTATGGACGTGTACTGCATGTCAATGGTATTGTGAACTACTGCTGCATCTACAGTTTTGGACCGTGCACTTCAAAGGGCTCTATCATTAGAATTTGGCCATTTGAGATATTCATATGCCTTGATAGCCTTTAAAAAGGATATTCAGGTGTTGCTAATTGTTTTTTCAAAGACACCCCCCCCCCCATTTTTATTACATACCGGTAAAACCAATGTGTAAATGAGCCTGTCTGTGCACCCTGGGCGTTCCTCCAAGCCTCCGTGCACCCCCTGCGTCATACCATCAAACTGCCTTCTTAGTTTTAGAAATTGCAGCAAGTCAATTATACCTACAGAAACACCGGAAGTTTCCTTATAGGTATAAAAGAAGCAGAAAGTCCACAGAGGAAACCTTGGCAAACTTTCTGTGGGATAAACTGATGAGTTGCCGCTGTGGCTCTTCCCACAGCGCTTTTTTTCTGTTGCTCACTGTGTGGGGCCTTACAGAGGTTTTGGTTGCCAACCTAGGTTTAAGTATAAAATGGTGAAACTTGATGGATTTCACCCAAAATGTGTAGAACTGTGACCGAATAAGACATTCCCCCTTTATGTTGTTTTCCCTACACTGCTCACAACATGCCATTATAGGGAGAAGGAAGATCTATCGCACCTTCTTTACCTGGATCTGAGTCCTGATAACAGCAAATGAAGCTTAAAGCTTAGTTTACAATGTCTTGGAGTTCCTCCAGCTCACAATGCATTGTAGATTTAGGATGAGGACACACATGGTGACACCGGTGCAGCGTCTGCTGCCATTTCAGTCATGGCTATGTAGGTCCTCTGTGCTCAGGTCTAACCCTTCCTTTCTGCTTGATTGCTTCTCCTGATACCATGTGAAATGACAGAGTATTTTATGAGTTGAAATGCCTTATTTGTTACACAATATATTTATGATCTCCAGCCTTTTACATTAGATGATGGATTTCAGGACTGGTCTGCACAAGTATACATAAGTATGTAGTATAGGAGTAATAGAGAATATATCTCCGAATACAAAGGAACTTCACATGAGAAACAAATGCAAACCATTTTAATGGAAGCAAAAACATGGCTAGTTATAGAGTAATTTGGCACATAAAATAAAGCAAAGGAGTAACAATAACATAGTAGTACAAGTAAACCAGGGTTTTCTGTAAATTTAGTTCAGCAATATTATCAGGCTTCCTATTGAGGTAGTCGCCTCATATAGGCCAATGTAATCTGGCAGAGATAAACCTAGAACGTAAAATAAAGCCTAAATATGATCTGCACATGTAAACGTTTCCTTTCATCATAACATATTGTATTAGAACATTTCATGAATCTGAACCCTCTGTATCTATACAGACTGAGAATATGGACACAACTGTAAGGCCATTCAGGAGTGTGATTATATAAGACTATACTGTATAGTGTGTACGGTTACCTGATTTATACAGTTATATTTCACTGATAAGAAAAAACAGAAATATATCCTACTGTGCTTGGATTATGCTGAGTCTATGTCTGTATAGTGTATGGTTCGGTGTGTATGTTGTGTTGTGTGGTGTGCTCTGTACAGCATGGTCTGTACTGTATGGTGTGGTCTGCTCTGTTGAGTACGCTCTTTGTTGTATAGTAGAGTCAGTAATGTTCAGCATGATTTGTAAGTGGTCTGGTTTGGTCAATATGGACCATGTATGGCCTGCTATGATCTGTCTCGTTCAGTATGGTCATTATGTTGCATGGTCTGGTCTGGTCTGGTCTGTCCAGCATGGTCGGTATGTTGTATGGCATTGTCTGCTCTGTACAGTATTCTGTATGGCATGATCTGATCTGTTAATCATAGCTTGCATGTTGTATAGTAGTTATGTTCGATGTTCGGCATGATTTGTGAGTTGTCTGGTGTGTTCAGTATGATCGGTATGTTGCATGGTACAGTCTGCTCTGTTCAGGTCCATGTCAGTTTGGTAATGTCTAAGTTTTGTAATTTTCACCTGAATTCTCTTGGTCCCAAGTGAATTCTAAATATTTTTTTGCGCTTTCAGATTTTCCAAGCTGTTTTTGATCATAAATGTGTAACTCATATGTGACATTTAAAATCTACATCCAATGGTTTTTGTACTGTACACAGGTTACACCACTTAGGTATCTTAGATAACACTTGCTGTAAGTCACTTGGCCAACAATTAACTTTTCATAAGAGTGACCAGCAATGTTTTGACAGCAGCTACATGAATGGAAAAGGCGCAGCCATGATCTGAGTTCCTTCATGTAGATCTATGAAATGTATGGAGATGGTGAAATGCTACTAAAAGCTGAAGTGGTGCACGTCATTGTATTAGTTGTCTCATAAGGCAGAATGGGATATGTATCATGTACAGCATGTGTTATAGGATATATATTCATATTCATATAGATTCTGCATTTCTTTGTGGATCCCTGTTTGTTATAATATCTGTAAATCTTTCCAGTTTGTAAAAAAATTATTGTACAATTCACTTGTACAATTTTCATGATCACAAAAAAAAAATTGCATTAGTGCAATCGCTTAGTCCTGGGAATTAAGAGACATCATGGCAGCAGTCATTTCACTTTACAGACGATCCCATTTCTTAGAGGCAGCCACCTTCCATGTATCGATGCAATGGGCGAGTGTGATCTGCTCTGGAAAGTCAGTTTCCATTTCAGGAAAGGAGACATTTTTGTCATCAAGAAGAGGCCCCAGGACATCTCGTAGTCTACAAGGAAGAATTTCAGACGGTTCAATCTATATATGAAACACAATGAAATGGGAGCAGATATACAATGTACTATTACTAGAGATGAGCGAACAGTGAAATGTTCGATTCGAGTAGCCGCTCAATACTCGACTATTCGATTGAACATCGAACCCCATTATAGTCTATGGGGAATAAATACTTGTTTAGGGGGAAACCAATACTCGCCTCAGTAGGGTCACCAAGTCCACTATGACACCCCAGGATATGATGCCAACATCCTGGAATGCAACTGGGAAAGCAGGGGAAGCATGCCTGGGGCCATCTAAGGGAGCATTCACACGGCGTAACGTCCCGCGAGATTTGGCACGTGTACGCCGCGTGACCCTTTGCGTGCCGTACACGCTCCCATTCATTTCAATGGGAGCGGGGAGCGTATGCGCCGCGCTAGTTTGCGGCCGTGAATAAATGCACGGCCGCAAACTAGCGCGGCGCATACGCTCCCCGCTCCCATTGAAATGAATGGGAGCGTGTACGGCACGCAAAGGGTCACGCGGCGTACACGTGCCAAATCTCGCGGGACGTTACGCCGTGTGAATGCTCCCTAACATGCCCAAGTCACTGTATTACGTCGGGATTAGAGATGAGTGAGTAGTATTCGATCGAATACTACGGTATTCGAAATACTCGTACTCGATCGAGTACCACTCGCTATTCGAATGGAAAAGTTCGATGCAGAACCAGCATTGATTGGCCGAATGCTATACAGTTGGCCAATCAACGCTGGTTCATCTCCTACCTTTAGAAGTCTTCTCCGTGCAGCTTCCCCACTGTGTCTTCCGGCTCTTAATTCACTCTGCCAGGCATCGGGCCTGGGCAGAGCCGACTGCGCATGCCTGCTTGTAGTGCGGGCAGAGTGCAGGCTGAGAGTCGACTCTCAGCCTGCGCTGTGAACAAGCACTCCGGACACTTGCAGGCCGCTCTTAGGGATGGAGGGGGCCGGGGTGCTGCTTGTTCACAGCGCAGGCTGAGAGTCATCTACGGACACTGGCAGGCAGGGCTGCCGCAGCCCCAGCCTGCCAGTGTCCAGAGATAACTGTCAGCCTGCGCTGTGAACAAGCAGACAGGGATCCCTTGGCGGCCACAGAACGCCGCTGTCTCCTGCGCTCACGCTCTGCCTGGCCCTGCCCACAGGCCCAGGCCCGCCCACAAGAAGTGGGTAGCTCTTTTGACTTGGTCATATAATAAAGTAGCTCACATGCTGACAAAGTGTGAGCACCCCTGATCTAAGCTAATCCTTATCTAAGTAACTTACGTCCAGGAGGGTCTGAAATCATTAGTACTGTGAGGCTTCTTCAGTTTTATGGTGATCATTTCATGTAATTCAAGCAAAAAGACGTTTGTTCCATTTTGCTCCAGGAATACTATGAGTTGCTGCCGCCCTTCCTTCTCCAGTTGTGTCTTATAAGCTTGGTCAACATCAACAAAAGGGTCCTGAGAATCACAGGATTAGGGATGTTAGTCCAGTACAGCACCTCAGGTATACTAAAATGAACAAGGTTTCTTATACTGAAAGCCACATACAATTACAGGGAAACCCACTCTGGAAGTCTCTCTACATCACTGCAAAGTCCGGTCCAGACCACACAATAGCAAACAGTAGGAGCTATAGGTAGCATAACAGGCTGTGGGTTTCAGCACTCTGCAGGAGGCAATCTGAGTATAGAGCAGGCGTACAGTATATATATTGGTTAAAGAACCCATAGGTCCCAGCGCCTCCTCCAGTCTCCCTGCTTGATAAAGCGGTTGTCTGGTAATCAATACTGGTCACCTATCCTGATAATACGTCATCCGTATCAGATTGGTAGGGGTTAGACACCTGAATCTCACACCGATCAGTAATTCTTTTCTTCATGTCCTGGATAACCCTTTTAGGCAGGGATGGGATTTATTCAGTAACCACTGAGCCGCCGCCGCGTGGCCCCCTGACCTATTGATTTCTATGGGTACATGCACACGACTAGGTTTTTTGCTGATCAGTGTATGAACGGTGATTCTGCACAGCATCAGATAAAACATGTCCTATTCTGTTCAGTTTTTGTGGACTCATCCATAGAAGACTAAAAACCTAGGACGGCACACTGATGTGCTCAGTGTATGATCAGTGTAAATCTGTTGTAGACAAGCCATGGATATCATTAAATGTCTCCTGTGTTTTTTATGGTGGATCCGCAAACTAGGATCACATACTGATGGCGGCATGCTGAAGACACTGTCACTTATTTGCGGACATTCTTCACTGATGCTGAAGAAACACTGAACACCCACTGAAGACACTCTGTCCACAGAAACTGAACACCAATTAGTAGTTTGCTGACCGCAAAATACACATGGCCGTCTGCAACTAGGCTAAAGGTCCAAGAGTTCCAGTTCGAGGCTGTTCCTATGTAGCTACTGTCAGGGATGAAGATGGCCTCACCGAGATGGTGCAAATTGAATTAGGCCTATCCTTACGTTCATTTTGCCATCATCTCCACCACCTTTGTGAAATAATGATGATGTATATGATGCAGGGGGTGGCCTGATCCAGATCCTCCCATGTTTCGAAAAGTGGCAAGACTGGTGCGGAAAAAAAAAAAAAAGCCACTTGTGACTGTAGTTCACACGGGGGCAAAGAGGCTGATTTTGACAGCGGATTTCGCTTCAAAATCAGCCCCTTTACAATAGTGGTCTATGTAGACTGCTAGCTTTTTTTAAATAAGCCACACGTAATTTACGTGTGAACTTTAACGGCAAAACCATTATGATGAATAATTTTTTTTTATATCATAATTACTTGTTTATTCCAATTTTTATATGTTAAATTCATAAACCAGCACTGCAACTATAAATATAATGAGATGAAAATTCCATTTATAACTATAAAGTCCACACAGAAAAAATTCGGTAAAATAAAAAGTAGCAAAAAATCGAAGTCTCTCTTGTTTCCTAACCACAATACGGATTTCTTGTACATATTTCAGGATGTGTCACAAGTTAATATTTACTCCAAGAAACTTTCAGTCTCGTCTATAAAGCTGTTACCATAATAAGATTACAACAAATCTAAAAGTTTTGTCACTTTGTTTAATTTTACATTGGTTCAGTCCAATTGAAAAGCCCAAATGACTTTCCCCAGCAGTAGAGAAGTTGCTGGTGCAGTAAGAGATATCCGCTCATGTAGCCCAGTATTTTCTCCTTTGTTACTGTAGTGTTAAGACTTACTCTTTTAAGATGTAGAAGATGCGCCGACTTCAGGGTGCTGAGTAACTGCCAGAGTGCGATGGTGTTCTTCAGATAACAGCGTTTCAATGCCTGTAACAATTCAGACAATTGCAGGTTTTGGTGATAATAATTCAGCCACTATAAATATGTCTCCATCTGTTACATTCTCACTACAGAGTTACTCCAGGGAATAAAAAATAATTCAGACAAGGGCAGCCTCTCATATTTCCAACATTCGGATCTAATACACCAAATACTTTTTGCTAAAAACAAGGCCTCAGGCAGATTCATGAACAAGAAAGTAAAAACAATAGTGACAAACACAAATTAGACAATAGAAAAACCTAAAAACTATATTTGGGATCACAGTAATTGTCACATCATGTCATTTATTTCTGTGATTTCTTTTTATCCCGTTCCCTCAAGAAATTTATGAAAGTTATACATTCTATGTACACTAAAATGAAGCTAATATGAAGTACAACATATGCCTGATACAGATATGTCTGTGGAAAAAGTTTTGAAATGCAAAACCAACACAATTGCGAAATCTTGAAGTCCGAATTGGGCTGCCTCCCCAGGGGATTAAAGGGAATGTTCACCCTTGTGGTGTCAGCTTAAAAAAGGACCTTTGACTTCCAACAAGTCCAGCTCTTTACATTATTTAATAGTCACTACTCTGGCGAAGTTGGAATTTTTTCTCTTGCCCCCACCATTCCCGAGCAATCAGTGCTGTTAGATTTGGTGCCTGATATACTATTTAGTCTCTGTACTGTCAGGAGGGCGGTGTCAGACAGGAGCAGACAAGGGGTGTGATTCTAAGTGCTGACACTGGCTGCCTCTGATTGAAGCTCTGAATCTCGCCCCTTGCCTGACACCACCCACCTGACATTACAGTACATCAGTCACCAAAACTAACTGCACTTGTTGCTCAGGAATGGTGGGAGCTAGAGAAAAAAATTCCAATTGTGCTGGAATCAGTGGATCAGCGCCTATTAACAGATGCTAAGAACTAGAATTGGTGGAGGTAGTGAAAAGTCTTCTTTAAGACTTCTTCCTTGACAAAAATTGCTAAATGTAAGTGAACATATTTGTTACTGTAGATTTTTTAAAGGTGATGTGTCGCCAGAAATCAAACGTATTTTTAAGCGAGTCTAATGCTGCCTATAGCCATGACTATGTTAACAATCATATCACTAAAATGATGTTACAGCACAGGAGAAGCTCAGGCAAGATGGCAGCCTCTATAATCCTGTACAGAAAATAGACTGGAAAAAAAAAATCTACAAACCAGAAAATAAAAGTAATATTATAAAAAGTGATATTTCATTTGGTTTATTAAAAAATTGATTATACATTCCCTTTAAGCAGGGTGCCTGTGTGTTACTATGAGATCTGTAGGTATGACAATACTAAGGACATGTTCATACTATGTATTTATATGTGTACATACACAGGACTCCTTGTCACTTAATTCACAATACGGTATATTTCTGTGTATTACGTGTCTACAACCTACCTCAAGGACATGATCACTGCTCTGGTCTTTCATTTGTAAGACATCCTCTATGTACTTTGTAATGGGAAGTTCTGGATCTCCTCCAGACATTGATAGGAATCCCAGCATGACATCCACAATGTTCATGGCCTCACAGACATCACTGAAGGTATTCAGGTCTTTGCTTATAAAATCTATTGCTGAGTTTGGTAATGGGATCTATAAAACAGACACAATTTTAGAAGAATTGTATTACTTTCAATTAATTTCTGACTCTTTTCATTATTTTACTCTTGACAAGTTTTCATACTTTACCTGTTGAAGCTTTTTGCGTATATCTGAGAAGAGGTTTTCATAGTTCCGATCCTGTGTAGATAGAATTGTTGGTAGACCCTACAATATGGGAAATATGGAAAAAACGTGAGAAATATTTTATTTGTACAAAATAATGCAGAAGTTCAGATTCATTGAAGTGTTGTCCAGTTTAGAAAACCCATTTTAATATAGTCTATTGGGGAGTTTTGAGCTGACATAGTCCAGAAAGAGTGTCCCTTGTTCTGGAGGACTGTCCTGTCCTGTATTATACAGACAAATAATTTCGGCAGTGGAGACCACTAAACACTGGGTACATTGTGAGATTTATCTGCAGTGTGTAAACAATTTTGTATCTGTAACTATTATATTATCTCTTTATGGTCTTCTCCATATGGGATGGAAGCTGATGGTCCAGGTAGACCAGCACCCTATCCTATCTGGGCTCCAGCCCTGAGACAAGAAAAAGCTGATAATAATCAAGACACATTTTAGTCATTAGTGCCATTTCTGTGGAGTCTGAAGTCAGATTAGACTATGTTGTGCCATAGGAGTGACAAATAAATTCTGGGAAAACAGTGAATGAGAAATTGGTACATATAATATACTTGACACAGACAGACGGATAAATCATCATCGGACTTGCCCCATAGTGGAACTACTGTATACGATCTGCACCTCCATCTTCGTAGAAGCAATTGGTTGCCATTTGCAGTATTCTTCGGTAAACTTAAATCCTGTTTCACCAGTAACCTTGTTTTCTCATTCGTTACCTATATCCATCTGTATCTTGCCTGTATCTATCAAGGGCCTTTCCAGATTCCACCTGGATCAGGAAGGCTGAAGACCAATAACAATTGCACTGGGGAAGACTACCACGACCATAAGGTACTCTGCAGGTTACTTCAGCTCTGCACTAGCCACTTGAATTTAGTTGAGATTCATAGCCATCGTGGCAAGTTCTTCAACTACCACTACTCCCATTCTACAGGTTCTCTCTAACATTTTGCTGAATAAAAAAAACGCCCTTATGATTGTAAAGCGCTACGGTACCAGCACCGATAGCTCTTTACCCGGGGTACAGATCGGGAAAGCCGACAGTGTGCTGAATTCAGCATACTGTCAGCTTTCCAGCAATATATAGAACTGCCTGTGCCCAATCTGATGAAAGGTCCTCTTTAATTAAACAATATCAATAACTGTAGAACATAATTTAAAATAATTAATTTTATTTTGAGGCCGGGGTCAAATTCATAAAAAAAATTTTTTTTTTTCAACCAAGACTCTGACTCCACCCAAAATTTGTCCCATCTTCAACTGTGACTCCACAGCCCTGGTAATATATGATAATAATCCCATAAATGTTTATCCTGCTACTTACAACCATGGTGATGAGAGGTTTTCCTTGAAAAACTCGGCTGGTGATCTGCTGTTGGATCTTTGGAAGGTCTAAGTCTTGCAGGGTCTCCTTCCCGCTCTCCAGTGTGTACTGGCAATTGGATAGGACTATGGGGATAAAATCCTTTTCCATTTCATAGTTGATGACATGAAGATTTGTTACTTCTGAGGGTCTAATGAAATACCTGAATAGAAGGGTGAAATAATATTAATGTTTGGCTTCAGCTCACCATCATAACACACACAGGACATATAGATGGAACGTACTTCTGCTCATTCTTGGTGTATTTTTCCACAGCGTATATAAAGCTATTGTGCAATGTAATGAGGTAGCTGACCAGGGCAGTGGCGCATAAACCATCTCCTTGTCGACGGGGAAGAAGATAGCTGAATTTACTATCCATGGTCAGGGCATTGTTGCACATGTCACTTGGTAGCTTTATTTCTCCTAAAACGGAAAACGGAAACATTATTTTAAGATAAAATTTAAATAAAGACTTAAAACTAAGTCTTCTCTGAACAATATTTTTCTAGGTTATTCTTATTCCCATGCTTAAAGTAGACTTTCAATCACTTCCACCAATTCTGCTTCTTAGCACCTGCTCCACTGATTCCAGCACAGATGGAATTTTCTCTCTAGACCCCACCATTCCCGAGCAATCATTGAAGTTAGTTTTGGTGCCTGAATAAGCTCTGTAATGTCTTAAGGGCATTGCCAAACATTCCAACTGTGCCAGAATCAGTGGAGCAGCATCTATTAAATGATGTACAGAGCTGGACTTGTTGGAGGTGGTGAAAGGTTGTATTTAATAATGCACATTGCTTGCTGTGATGACAAATTGGTGCCTGACTTCTCCAGGCTGCACAGAAAACATAAGACTGTAGTGCAGTGGACAGTCTTATCAAGTACTTATAAATAGTGGCAACCAAAATAAAAACCTTTAGAGGGAGGTTGACCCCATCCCCTTCACTTTGGTCAGTGGTCATGCACATGCGCCATGGGGACTTCCATACATTTTTTAACATAAAATTTTTGACTTAAGTCACTTACCATCTGTTTGAAGGGTCAGTCGCAAATTATTCCATGTTAAGAGAAATTCCTCTATCCTCTTCTTCATTAAATCTCGAGCACCTGCTGTATCATGAAATAAAACAACGAGAGTTTAATTGTAACTCAGTTTGTGTGTATTTTTATAGAGCGGTCAGGAGGAATACCTGGCAGTCAAATAAGTATTGGGTGAAATAGGGAGCCTGTACACGGTGCACCCAAGTCATGGTAACCACATGTGGAATACTAATAATTATCAGCTTAACCTGTACTTGCTATTTATAACAATAGGAAATAGAAGTGCAGTATCACACTATTACAGTCAGCCTTAAAGAGAACCTGTTAGGTAGTTTTATACCATTGGGAAACAAGTGGAGTTTTGGATCCCAAACCTATGAAACATACAGTCACCAGTTGCCAGTATCTGTAAAAGTCAAGGTTTGAAGAGGCTTGGGCACATTGAGATGATTCCGCTGAGGGACTCCAGCACACACACATTGCACACAGTGAATTTGAGGTCATTACAGCCTGCTTTAGTGCACTTGTTTTGCACACTGGGCAGATTTGCAGTTGTGTGAGGTGTAGTTACTTTGGCTTCACAGTGCAGAATGCGCATGCGCCAGAGTCCGTACAAATCGGTGACCAATGGCTTTGTGTTTCATAGGATTGGAACTCTATATCCCAGCTGCTTAAAAGCTTGCTGATGGTTTACTGGTTCCAAACCAGATGACAGATTCCCTTTAACTCTTCCCATACACAGGGTCCCCTTAGGATGTTAAACATACATTTCCAGGAGAAAATCATACACATCAGGGAGAGTGTGTGCCTACATAGGCAGTACGGAGACTTACAAGTCATTCCTGCTCCGCCAGGGATTCTGGGTAAAAAATATGCAAATCTATTCTCTAGGATGTAATTAGGAGAACAGAGTGCACTCTGTACGCCGCCCTCTAGAGGGCAGCATCCTTAACATCATGCATGACTCAGTTAAAAAGTCTATTTAATCATGATGCAGATTCAATTGCCAAATCAGTATTTCTATTCCAAAAGGAACAGATTCCCAGCTATGGACAGCGCTGCCCTCTATAGGGCGGCGTACAGAGTGCACTGTTGTCCTAATTACATCCTGGAGAATAGATTTGCATATTTTTTACCCAGAATCCCTGGCGGAGCAGGAATGACTTGTAAGTCTCTGTACGGCTTATGTAGGCACACACTCTCTCTGATGTGTATGATTATCCCCTGACCCTGGTCTATAGTCTCTCACTCTGCCAAATCAGTATCCCTACGCTATGCTGAGGATGGCCCAATAGGCCGAAACAGCGCTGTCCATAGCTGGGAATCTGTTCCTTTTGGAATAGAAATACTAATTTGGCAATTGAATCCGTATCATGATTAAATAGACTTTTTAACTGAGTCATGCATGATGTTAAGGATGCTGCCCTCTAGAGGGCGGCGTACAGAGGCACTGTTCTCCTAATTACATCCTGGAGAATAGATTTGCATTTTTTTACCCATTTCCAGGAGAAGTAAGAGAGGAATGTCACAACACCAAGTTTGAGTCAGGCATGTTCACACTACCATTATTACAGTCTGTTGCTGTCATCTGTCACAGGATGAGAACATTGGACAGTAATGGTAGAAGAGGAACGGACTCAGATGGAGCCCACCCCTGTCTGCATCTATTACCATTGACTGCAAATACAACACGACAAATACTCTCTGCATGCTTCTGTCATGTATTTTAGTTGTAAGTGATTGCAGACAGACACCTGCAACTGTCGTTTAATGTCTATTACTCTCATCCTATGGTGGATGAGAGCAACGGACATTAAGTAGTGATAGTGTGAACCTACTCTAAACTGTTCAGAATTATTAGCCTAAGGATGAATGCAAAATCTTACAAAAGAAGACTGCAGAGCTGAGAGATCCATTGCAATGTAAGTGATAAACGTTCTGCACGTGTATTGGTGGATCTGCACTTCTTAGTACACACAGATGAAACTTACCAGTTGGTATGGAGCATAAGAAGTCTGATATAGTTCCACGCACAAGTTCTCTGCAGTTCTGGAACCTTTTTACCAGCTCCTTTTGAAGACTCAGGATTCCTGGCAGGAACTTCACCATTTTTAGTTCAGCTTCCTATAAAACATTTGGTGTTGGATTATGTTATGTTATATGTTACAGTGCTGCTTATATAATACAAAAAGCAAAAGTGATGTGTAGTGATCGCCACTTTATATACAATGTTGTGTACAGGTTTGGACACCAGGGCACAAGAAAGAAATAACAGACCTTGAGCAATAATAAGAAATGGAAATGGAATATCCAAACTGGGCTATCTTAGTTTAGGAAAAAAGTTAGCTATGGGGTGTCGATAGCTGCTGCTCCGCTGATTCTGGTGTAGTGCGAAATCTTTCTGTAGTCCCCAGCGTTTCTGAACAGTCATTTCTGTTCAGCTAAATTGTGTTGTCTACACTCATGTGGGTGGTCTTTGTTGATCTTCGTCAGCTGAGGACTGCCTACCTGACAGTAGAAAGCCTAACTACACTGATTACTCAGGAATGGTGAGGACTAGAGAGAGAAATCCAACTACTCAGGAATCAGTGGAGTGGAATCTATCGAAGGAAGCAACAAGTGGGAGTAGGTGGTGAAAGGTCCTCTTTAACCTTTTTGTCAACATGTGGAGAGAGGTCAGGAGTGGTTATCAGAAAAATTATATTGACAACAACTGCTGTTAAAAGCTGCAAATGGTGTCCGCACCAATTCTAGCTGTTAACCATTTAATTACCATGGCTTTAAATAGCAGGCCCTAGCTTCTAACAGCCATGAAGTGCCAGCTCAATTTTATTTTTAACTTGTTACACAAGGGACTGGAACATAGGATAGATTGATGTCCTGTTTCTGGGAGGAGCCAAGTGGCAAGAAAAGGGACTCACTCCTTGGCTAGCCAGTTAGGTGATGTGATCAGTAGTGATCTGGCATCTAAGGGATAAGTGAGATCTCTGGGAGTCATAACCTAATCCCGATTGTATACCTGAAATCTGGCGGTAATGCAGCAGGCATGGCTTCTTGTGTCTACTACATCGCTACATTGTACTATTACATCACAGACCGCACTCAGTGGAAGGATGTAACAAGCTTTAACCTGACACTGATAAATGATAACACTGCGGCAAATTATTATTATTTAACGCAACAAAACCCATTGAAAAAGTTGAGTGTCAGTGTATTTTACGTGTTAAAGGGAGATTCTGACCTTGCACATTTATGGCACACTCATAATATAATATATACCATAAATGTGCAATAGATGTGGGTCCGACCTCAGCGACTGCTAATATTGGAAAAGTGGCCATTCATGTGCAGCTATCGCCAGTCATATCTATGGGAGTTCCAAACCTAGCGACAGCTGTCTGCTCAGGAGCCCTTGCATTGAGGATAGGCCATAAATGTGTGAGAAGGGAAAACTCTATATATGTATCCCTAGAACCCAGTGGCAGCTGCGCTATAAAAGCAATAAGACACTTTGGTAGGAGGTTATTACAAGTGGCCTATGAAATAGAATGGGCTGTGGTATAATGCTTCAGAGAGGTGCCCCGGAGGTAACAGATGTGGTTATGGGCTGTTTGCCCGGCTTGTCTATCATTTTCTGCCTTAAAATTTGTTACCTCAAACACTCCTCTTAAGCACCCCTACTTTTCTCAGCAAAAAAGTGGTGAGAGGAGTAAAGAATAGTAAATTATTGCAATAAATCTGTTGTGTGCCATAACCTGAGAATATTTAATGCCATAGAATCACTTGCAGCAAATCATTGGATACATTTCCCCTTTTGTCTGTCGGCACTCGCCACTCTCCACTGTTTTTCCAGCCAGCCTCATGGATGGGCCATTGATTATAATGCCATCAATGCTTGTGATTCTATTTAAAAGCTAAAGTTGGCATTAATATATATATATATATATATATATATATATATATATATATGTATATATATATTTATATATATATATATATATTTGTGCTCATTAATAATTGGCAATGAATCTAAAATAAACAAAGCAGTATGGGCTGGGTTCACAGAGCTATGTTTAGACTGGAAAAAGACAATCTATGTATTGGCTAATATGTTGAGTTCAGTCCACTTGTTCGGGTGGGTAAATACATCTCATACATGGATGTGTAAAACCGTCTTGAATTTCATGCAGGTAGTGAGACTCCTAGCATAGTTATCTTTGTTGGTAGGAGTCCCTACCTCCCAGCAACATACTGTCCCATACCAATTACAGTATGCGACAGTATATCACTGGGAGACAGGGTCTCCTAGTATCATAGATAACTGCACTGCTAACAGTCCCGCTCCCAGTATGAAGTTCATGGTGTTAAATCCGGCTAACACACGGAGTTTCATGAGTGAATCTTAGTTATGTGCAGCTAGCCTAAGAATGACATATCTTCCACAATAAGTGCATTGACATGGGCTTACCTTCTCCAAGAACTTCCATAATAGTGGCAGAGCGTCCTTCTCATCTTTCTGCTGAATGATATGCATCACATACTCTATGGAGATCCGTTCTCTGCAGCTCCAGATTTTAGAACAATGGACATGATTGTGTCGTGGCAATTGCAGTTTTTCTCCACTATTCAGTGGGTCACCGTACACAATCCTTACTATGGGGTTTGAGCTTATTCTCTCATCTTTGCTGATGTAATTGTTCACAGTCTTAAGATCCTTATCTAGATTCTGCAAGAACAGAAGATGAAATCTTTCATTAGATGTGCAAAGACAAAAAAATAAAGGGACAAAGATACTTACATCCTTCAGATACATTACTCAAGTAGCTGCAGAATATTGATAAAAGAAACATTTTTGCTTGCTAAAACTAGGTTGTCCTTTTCACACTGCTATCACTTCTGATTTACAGGTCATGTGATATCACATTTGCATTTCTGTGCAGCTCAGTCCTATTAAAGGGAAGGCTGCAATGCCAAGCACAGATGCTATCCAATGTAGTGCACTATGTTTGGTGAGTGGTGAAGAGGCTACAACACTTGTACGAATGCAGTGTCCTCTCCAAACAAATGATACCCTTTCTGATATTGATGGCCTATCCAAATATTATAACCTCTTTAATAGAGGGGTCCAGTCCTTCTGGAGTCTCTATATCAGTTAAAACAGCCATTGTAGCCTTAAAAGCCATCTCATGGCTGCCGTAAGTGCATGCTTGGCTCTCTCCATACACGTCTATGGTACGTTAGACAATAGTCAAGTCTTGGCGATGTCCTAGGTTGGGAAACCCATTACATTAGTGACAGCAGTGTTCCTATAAGCACACGGTTATCGTACAACAGAGGAGCTTGGACTCCTTACCATCTGTTTCATCTTTTACTGTATGTGGCTTGCAATATATTATTGTATGGGTTCATTCTCTAATATAAAGTCTTTTACCTTCAACACAGGTGCAATGACTGCTGATGCAAAGTCTTTTTCCCACGTGTTTCTCATTTCTCTTCTTGACCAAACTGCATCAAAGTGTACAGGCCCTGATGGTATATAACAAGAGGTATGGATGGAGGTTTATCATAAGGATACTAACACACAAGAGATTTTTACTTGCATTAATGTCTGTGCTATAAATATTACTACTGCTCATAAAAAATACAAAATTTGTGGTTTTGCTAAAGCTCCATGTAGCGAGCCACAGGAAAAAAACACAGCAGAAATGCATTGTGAATTTTCCCGCAGAACTTTTCACAGTAAGGGTGCATTCAGACTACGTAACGCCGGGCGTGTATGAGAGCCGTACACGCCGGCATTACGGCAGACTGCCGAACACTTCCCATTCACTTCAATGGGAGCGCTCGTAACAGCGGCGTTTACGAGCGCTCCCATTGAAGTGAATGGGAAGTGTTCGGCAGTCTGCCGTAATGCCGGCGTGTACGGCTCTCATACACGCCCGGCGTTACGTAGTCTGAATGCACCCTAAGTCTGCAGAGTTTCTGCCTTCATTATATCTATATTGGGAAACCACCAGTGTTTCTGTAGGTATTGACAAAATTGAGACAGTTTTTGAGATCGCAGCGTGTCCACTGCAGCTATTTTTCTGTAATGTGTGGATGGGATTAGCTAGAATCCCATCCACTTTGCAGTTAATGTAAAATACCACAACAAAATCATGGCATTTACATGGTGAAAATACACACTGAGTTGCAGGCATTTATGTGTCAGTGGAAAATGTAATGTAAGTTGTGGCAAATTTATTAAAACAATGCATTTGGCACGACATATTTGGAGCATATTTTTACTGTCACCTCCTACCTGGTATACACCAAAAATATTTTCCAACACATTTTACAGCTTCTTTTAGTCACGTCCCTTATGGCATTATTCAACATCATCAAGGTCTAAAGCCTTGTACTAGATTTTTACGTGCACTTTGATCATCATGTTGACATTTTCCTGCTCCTGTTGTCAATTACATTTTATCTAAGGGTAATATTTCCCATTGTATACATCAAACCTATCCATAGCCCCCATTCACCTGAAGGAGGACAGGAAAGACTGTAGGAATACATATACTGTAGTATTCTATGCTTGTACAATGGCAAACCTCAGATATATGCAATTGTTAGGAAAATGATACATAGTTTTCAAAATTTTAGTCAAATACGAATCTGAAAAGTGTGATATGCAAAAGTATTCAGCCCCCTGTATTCCGATACCCCTAAATAAAATCTAGTGCAATCAATTACCTTTAGAAGTCACTTAATTAGTTAATAAAGTCCAACTGTGTGTAATTTAGTCTCAGTATAAATACACCAGTTCTGTGAAGGTCTCAGTGATTTGTTAGAGATCGCTAGTGAACCAACAGCATCATGAAGACCAAGGAACTTACCAGGCAGGTCAGAGACAAAGTTGTCAAGAAATTAAAAGCAGGGTTAGGTTATAAAAGCATATCTCAAGCTTACAGCATCTCAATGAGCACTGTTCAATCCATCATCCAAAAATGGAAAAAGTATTCTACAACTGCAAACCTACCAAGACATGGTCGTCCACTTAAAGGGGTTGTCCCATCACAAAGATCCTATCTATACTGCTTGTTAATGTGGATGTAAGACTTTTTCTAAATACACTGCTTCAGCAAAACTGCTTTGTTTGGCCACTATCTTACTTTATTCAATTCATTGTGGCCACACCCCTGACTTATCTGCTCAAAAGTCAAGTGATGTATCTGCTGCTCTCAGGGGGGAGGGAGGAGGGGCTAAGTGCAGGGAGCGAGCCTGTGTATCTAGCTATTCCTGTGTCTACACCACGTGACCTAGCTTCCTGCTCTCAGATAGGGGAGAGGAGCTGCTTTCATTTCTTCTGTTCTCCCAGTTATTAGGCTAGCTAATTCAATTGTGTTCATTATGGCAGAGACAGGGAGTCTCTGTATGTAACACAGAATGGAATTGCTGCTGCCTGTACTTCATAGTCCAATATGGGTGGGCGGAGCTACATGAGGATTTGGGGGCGGAGCTAAACGGCAGGTTGCATGTGAAACCCCGCCCACCAAATGATGCAAGAAGCCAGGAAGAAAGAAGATTTTACAGCAGCAAAGGCTGGTGAGTATGCGACATGGGAATACCCCTTTAAACTAGCAAATCGAGCAAGGAGAGCATTGGTCAGAGAAGCAGCCAAGAGGCCCATGGTCACTCTGGAGGAGCTGCAGAAATCCACAGCTCAGATGGGAGACTCTGTTCACAGGACAACTATAAGTCATGTGCTCCACAAATCTGACCTTCATGGAAGAGTGGCAAGAAGAAAACCATTGTTGAAAGAAAGACATAAGAAGTGCCGTATGCAGTTTGTCACAAGCCATATGGGGGGCACAGCAAACATGTGGAAGAAGGTGATTAGATGAGTACAAAGGTGAACGTTATAACCTAAATGCAAAGTGCTATTTGTGGAGGAAATGTGACGCTGCTAAACCCCTTGAACACACCATCCCCACTGTGACACATGGTGGCAGCATCATGCTGTGGGGAGGCTTTTCTCCAGCAGGGACATTGAAGCTGGTTAGAGTTCACGGGAAGACGGATGGAGCTAAATACAGGGCAATCCTGGAAGAAAACGTGTTGGAAGCTGCCAAAGACTCGAGACTGGGAAGAAGATTCACGTTCCAGCAATACAATGACCCTAAACCTACAGCCAGAGCTACTGTTACGCTACTGGTGATACAGCTGGAATCCGATAGCCAGGAAGGACGGCAGATGCCGCGGAGTAGGAGACTTAGTCAATGAATAGCCAGAGATCGGTACACAGGACGGGTAGTCGGAGGAAGCCAGGAGTCGGTACACAGAGCGGATAGTCAGAGGAAGCCAGGAGTCGGTACACGGAGCGGGTAAGCAGGAGAAGCCAAGGTATACTGAGCAAGAATACCTCAGAGCTAGAGGACTGGGAACAAACACAATACTCAAGCATTGTTTATAATATGCTCTGGGTATATATAGGGCTAAACAGGGAACAAGATGGCCGCAAACAGGAAACAAGATGGCCATGGTCATGAGACAATACTCGCCATATTAATTGTGGGCAAGAGTCAGGGAACAGCAGCCTCCAGTGGTGGGAGTAGTAATGACACTTGAATAGCGGCCACTAGTGGAGATCCTTGGAACAGTATCTTCACATGATGATGAAACACAGGTTCTAACACACAGATTCTGACATTACTCCCTCCTTTAACAGTGGCCTCTGGACGCTGTTTGACCTGGCTTGTCTGGATATCTTCGGTGGAATTCTCTAATCAAATGAGGAGCATTGATGTTGCTGATGGGCTCCCATGAATTTTCTGAAGGACCATATCCCTGCCACTGTATTAAATATTGCAGACGGTTTCTGAAGATCCTAGAATCCAGGATTCTCTCAACCACGTAGTGTTCTTCTCCAGCAACTTTAATGGGACCCGGAGGAGGCAACAGACGACCTGGAAAAGGATTAGGAACAACTGGTTTCAATAGTGCAACATGAAATACTGGATGTATCTTCATTGTCTTGGGGAGTTGGAGACGGAAAGCCACAGAGCCTACTTGTGCTGTTATCTTAAAAGGACCGATAAACTTCTGTCCTAGTTTTACTGACGGTACATTGAGCTTTAAGTTTTTAGTAGACAGCCAAACTTCATCCCCTATCTGGAAGGTCGGTGAAGGTCTGCGTAATCTATCAGCTGTCTTCTTATACTTCTCTTGAGCCAGTTTCAGAGTCTCTTTTAACATCTTGAGATTTTGCTGTAATGCTTGGATTCTATCAGTGACTGCAGGAATGAAGGTTTCTATCGGAAAGTTAGGAAGAATATTGGGGTGGTAACCTAGATTTGCAAAAAATGGAGTTTGTTTCGTTGATGCGTGTTGTGAGTTGTTGTATGAGAATTCTGCCACAGGAAGTAAGTCGAACCAATCGTCCTGCAGATGA